>NC_133325.1:686683075-687021672 GCF_042186555.1 Aquarana catesbeiana | reverse complement strand
CTTGGGTGAGGACATCATGGGATCCCTGAACAGGTGAGTGTCCTTATATTAAAAGTCAGCAGCTATAGTGTTTGTAGCTGCTGACTTTTCATTTTTGGTGGGGAGACTGTAGCTTCTCTTTAAGACTGCCTGAGCTAGTTCTTGTCCATTCAGTGTATTATAAGAGGATGCTCAATACTGATGATCAAGACACACTGATTAAAGTGGAACTTCACTCTCTAAATCAACATTGATTATTTGTATTCCTCATGCTGATAGCATTAGTAAATAGATAGGAAAGTATATCATAATTACCTGTTTTACACTTTTTTTTTTTTTTTTTACATTTCTTTAGTTACTTCCTGGTTTCTTGCCTAGGGGATAGGGTCAACAACTTGGTTACTTTTTAAGTAACCCAGGAGTATTCAGGAAGTGAGAAGAGGAGGAGGGTTTTCTCAGCTAAGCACACTCTCCTGCATGCATGCCTGAGCTAAGACAGATGGATTCCAGGAAGTAAATGCTACATTAATTATTTGCCCTTAATCAAGATGGCCACGGGCAGAAATGCTAGGGGGGTTGTTTGACAAAGTGATTTCTAAACAAAATATAGCAAAGAGATCTGGATGGATATGAGAGTTTACTTTGAATATTAAAAATGAATTAAATAGTGTTTTTGGTTTGTGGTGCTCAGAGGCAGTGAAGATCCGCTTTAAAAAGTGAAAAGATGGCTGACTCAGGAGTGATGTGCTGCACCTGGACTCTGAATGTGGTAGATGTGCTGGGACAAGATTGTGGGCAAGTTTCAGGTAGACTGTCACTGGTTCCTTCCAATTAAAACTCTTTCCACTGTAATTTGCCACATGCTACTGGGGCATCCATCAGTCATGACTGAGGTATTGTGAGATACTGTAGGGTTGCTAGCCCTGGAGGCTGTGCAATCTACCCCCTTTTCTTGGGATATCTGCCAGTCCCATCCTGTGTATTCTGGGGTATGTTCCAGCCAATACTGGTGCCAGTGTGGTGTCTGACAGTCCTATCCTTTGTCACTGGGCTATTGGTTTATTGTAGGTGGTCTCATTGGTAGAACTAAGCTTTGCCACTGGGTATTTGTGTGAGACCTGAATGCTGCATGCACCAGCACTCTCCTAAGCAAGTGTCTCGCAAGACTTTGGTGGCCATTTTGGTCAAGGAACCTTATAAATACGAGAACCTACAACCTAGCGGCAAAAAAAATTGCCACGCTTTAAGTGAGTGGCTGGTGAGAGACAGGAACTTGCTTGTGAAGGATAGCACTCAGCGCTGGGCGAGGTTCCAGTCAAGCAGGGATAGTTAGGGAAAGGCTCCCTCATCACTTTATACACTCCAGTAATTGGTGCAGAAGCACGGAGCCAGTGCAGGCTGCTGAAAATTATGCCTCACGTCTACTAAAAGGGAACACTTCCCCCTGGCACTGAATCCACCCTCCATTGGGACTGTTTATTCATTGGACCATTGTATAACCATGCTAAGAACTTGTGTAACAGTTGTACTAATAAACCTGCTCAATATCAGTACAGAATATATCAGTGCAGCTTATACTGTCTGTGGGTGATTCCTTCCTTCCTAAAAAATCTCAACTTAGACCCCGCCTACATGCATTTTAAACATATTGTTATGGGGTCCATATGATTGTTATATTCCTAAATGTAGTGTACCACTCTGCATAAGTAATCTTAGAATTAAATTGCTACCAGGGTGGTGCCACAATTAAAGGGGTTGTAAAGGTTCACTTTTTTTTAAATATAAATAACAAACATCCCTATACTAACCTGCTCTGTGCAAGGGTTTTGCACATAGCAGCCCCGTTCCTCCTCTTCTGGGTGCCCCACCAGTGCTCTTGGCTCCACCCCTTTTTTGGGTGCCCCCACGGAAAGCCGCTTTCCATGGGGGCACCCGTGCGGGCTCGCTCCCCAGTCCCGCTGTTGCGTCCATTGACACGGACAGCAGGACTCGGCCCTGCTACTGTGTCACTGGATTTGATTGACAGCAGGGGGAGCCAATGGCTCCTGCGGCTATCAATCTGTCCAATGAGGACAGAGACAGCGGTTGGGGCCGCTGGGCTCATGCACATCTCTGTATCGGATGGGCTCAGGTGGAAAAAGAGGCGCTCTGGGGGGCAGCTGCAGCAAAGAATGCGTTAAGGTGAAAAACCTTGAGACTTTACAATCACTTTAAGCCTTTTTTTTGCTCACAGACCAGTTTTAGGTGTACTAATTCATGTACATTGCTATTTACATCCTTTAAAATCTTCCACCACCCCGATACACATGACCTGATGTTACTTAAAACTGAAAACAGCTTACATTGAAACTATACTGGTTATACAAGTTACTGATATATATATATATGACAAGTGCCTACCTTTTCTAACAGCGACAATTGAAACATCCATTTATTCAATGCCTGGGAGAGAGCTGGCAAGGACAACGTCACCTATTTATCAGTAAGTCGCCCTAACTCACACTACCACATACTGATACCCAAATCAATTAGCAAATAATAGAAAATCCACTTAGTGGCCACAAATACATAAAATCTGTTATAGAATTGTGTATTTTAAAACAATAGGAAGTGCTACCATACCCACAGGTCCAATAAAAGTTCTTTTTATAACACTTCAATCTGCTGGAGGAAGAGGTAAAAAGCTAATCAGGTGCAGAGAAAAGGTTTAGATAATAAAATCAAAAGTGTTTAAACTTTGTAAATCATCAGATATCATTAAAGCCCAATTGTACCCATTTAAATTGGCTAAATACATTCTAGTTGAATCCAAACTGTCTTACAGTTTGTATTATTTCTAAAGCAGACACAGCCTGAGTAGATAAGCCTGAACTCTACCAGCAGGCTGCAGAGTCAAACCCTTGCTCTCAGTGGGGGAGCAGTGGTCTTTTTGCGGAGGTTTGATACACCTCCAGACCTATAGATTAGCAATCAGCAAAGCTCATGTTCTCTGCTAACTAGAAAGTTTTAGGTCTGATGCACAAGAGTGAATGTTCAAGTGTCAGAGAGCAAGAGTTCCACTCTGCAGCATGATGACAGGGGTCAAGCTTTTCTACCCAGGCTGCGGCTGCTTTATTATGAAATCAAATTGTTCTTTCATCCACTGCTGTCAGAATACACTGATCAGTAGTTGCAGACTCTGATCGACAAAACGTTTCTAATATTCTCTCTGGACAGAAGTTGATCAAACAAACGACTTCTGTTGAATGGGTGTGGCTGCACACTGAACAGAATTCAGTTAAGTTCTGCTGATCCAGCCAAATTTCAATCTGTCCATGGCCAGGCTTTTTTCCTTTATTTTCATCTGATGATTCAGCCAGTAAGTCTGTTGTTATTTTGTTTTATTTCTATTCAAGATACCCCCATCTCCTTGGTGATGGTGGAAGTGACCTGGAGTTCATCACCTCATTGGAATTACTCCCTTTCACACTGTGGAATCTTTTATGTGTGGACTCAATATATGTTGATAGTTTTTGTTTCTGCTGTATATGTTTATTGCACGCTCTAGCGCGGTATAACCCCTTAAATGTATTTAAATTTGATAGTACTTCTAACCCCCCCTCCCCCCCCCAGATTAACAATGCTGCTGTCTGCTGTGCCCCCTGTGCTCCTCCTTTCAGAGCGGGGGCACGCTAATACAGGAGGTGTGTTACTGGTCAGATCATTAGGTGAAAACAGAGGGAAAAAAAAAGAAAACAAATGCAGCCACAACATCTAATGATTGGTAAGCTGCAATATATTACATTTTTGGTTTTGGGTTTAATGCCACTTCAACAGTTAGCCAGACTTAGAATTGGATGCGATTTAAAAACATTTTCAAAAACTGGATATACTGGGAGCCCTAGATAACATTCCAGTGATAAAAATTTCTGATCTGTTTTAATGTGCTTTCCTTTGTTTACTGCAGTGTGTAATTACTGCAGATACGGAGATCTCCATTCCTTATGGATGTCTATCAAGCAAACCGAAGAAGGCACAGTCCGGTTATTTGCAGCAGAACTGGTATCAGTGTTGGGTAAGATCAATAGACTGTGGTCACTGTGCACTGACACTGTTCTGATATCAACACACATAAAAATACATATGAATATAATCAGACTCATGGTAACTGTTGGCTCACATGTCCCATTTCTGTCCCTTCTCTACTTTTTTCCCATCCCTTTTTTTTTTTTTTATAACCTCTCTTCAATTAAATTTTTTAATTTTTTTTCTCTATATGGGTCTGGGCATTCAATCCAGTGTAACAACCTTTACTGTCTTTTGACAAGTAGAAAAATCTGGCAACACCTTAAGACCCCTTTCACACTGGGGCGGTTTGCAGGCGGTATTGTGCTAAAAATACCGCCTGCAAACCGCCCCTAAACAGCCTCCGCTGTTTGTTCAGTGTGAAAGCCCGAGGGCTTTCACACTGAATCGGTGCGCAGGCAGGACGGTGAAAAAAGTCCTGCAAACCGCTTTTTTGGAGCGGTGAAGGAGCGGTGTATTCACCGCTCCTTCACCGCTCCTGCCCATTGAAATCAATGGGACAGCGCGGCTATACCGCGGCAATGCCGCGGCTATAGCCGCGCTGTACGAGGGATTTTAACCCTTTTTCGCCCGCCAGCGGGGGTTAAAACCGCACCGCTAGCGGCCGAATACCGCTGCAAGAACGACGGTACAGCAGCGCTAAAAATAGCGCTGTTGTACCGCCGACGCCCCCACCGCCCCAGTGTGAAAGGGGCCTTAGATGTTAAATAATCTCACACAGGCAAGGAATTCTTAATTAAGAATGAAGTATTTGCCAAACTCTAAAGATTAGTAGGCTTGATCATGATTATCCTTTGCTGGCCTGCCAACTCGTGGTTGTATGTGAGCCCTGGTTCACACTGGAGCGTTTTGACATGCGATTTGACATGTCAAATCGGCGGCAATTGCCGTCAATCACACCGTCCTAATTTCTTGAGATGCCAAATCGATTTCAAAAAGTCATTTCTGTACTACTTTTTTGCGATTTCAGGCTGCGATTTACAAATTGAAATTGTGGCCAAAATGGGGACTGACATATGGGTTGAACTCGCACGGCTTCATTCCCGCAGCTCAGTGTGAACCTGGGCTGAAACAATTGACTTGTTTTGACCTCTGGGTTTTTTGTATTATTTAGTATTTAGTGTTATTTAGTATTTAGTATTATTATTTAGGCTGGGTTCACACTAGAGCATGGAGGGACAGCAGGAGTCCGGTGCGTCTCCATTCACCGCTGCAGGTCCAATTTCAGCCTGAATTTTGGGCTGAATTCGGACCTGAAATGGACCAAAAGACGCAAAGGAGAGAGCCAGTCTCCATAGAGAGCCGGTCACAATCTCCTGCTATGTGAATTAGATGCTGCGAAAGACACATCCAATTCACACTAGTGTGAACCCAGCCTTAGTATTTAGTATATTATTGTATTATTTAGTATTCATGAGTCCCAGACACATAGATTACACCTCCTGCATTTCTTCCCTTCTGCTTCTCCCTTTCTTTTTTCTCAGCATAGCCCTTTACGTTTTTGTCTCCTATTTTGGGAAATGTAATTACATCTTCTTTTTCTCTAAAACATGAATGAAAATGTTAAACCGGACAAGGCAGACAAAAGGTTTTTTGATCAGTTTGGGTATAGTGGGAGACGGTAACAACCTGTCTGTGTTCCATTTGTCTACTCATCCAGCTGTCAAAAAGACAGGAATTGCAGGGAAATCATATATATGAATATATACAGTACTGTGCAAAAGTTTTGAGCAGGTGTGAAGAAATGCTGTAAAGTAAGAATGCTTTCAAAAATATGTTTTAAGTGTTTATTTTTTATCAATTTACAAAATGCAAAGTGAGCAAACCGATGAAAAATCAAAATCAAATCAATAGTTGGTGTTGTTATGGAAATGATTAAGAGCTCCAATCGAGCCCAAGGTTATCTGCTGCTGTCTCTAATTTGAAAGTGTTGATATGCATGCATATAAAGTAAACACTCTGAGACACGCTCAGCTCCGTTACTTCTCACACTTCTAATTTATTCAAGGCGGTGCTAATGTTTTATACACACAAATACGTCATTGCTATGTTAGTCTAATAGGTACATCTCATTGGTTAAGATAGAAAAAGAAAATGGAGAATCTTCATAACGAGGTCTGGCTGTCCTTGGTTTTATCTTCAGTTCCGCGTTCTTCTGATGTGTGGGATGTAGGGGGTACCCGCCATTTTGAGAAAAACATAGGAACAGAGCTAATCTGTATACTTATATAATGAGTAAGGAGAAAAATATGTATACACATAAGAAAATAGACATTTTCAGATTATTATTATTATTTACACCACATTCCTTCACAATCCCCCCTAAAATGACTATTTTCTCTTTTCTGTCCCTAATACTAAAGGTCCCACTTTGGCCTGGCCCTTCTCCTCAGCAACTCTTTTAGGCTGTATATAGAATTGAGCAGCAACTGTTCACTTCCCTCCTCAATACAGCTGGAGAGGTGCAGTCAGGCGCTATCTATCCCTATAACCCTATAGGATTGTGAGATTATGGACAGGGAGTGACTGTAGAGGAGTGAAGGGTTTGTCATCTTCCATCATAAGGGGGTCTTCTTCTTCTTGGTGGAGAAATGTAGGTGTGCTATTGTCTACAGCCTTGCTCATTAACTTTTTACGAAAGGTAGAATACAGCATACAATCAGGGCTAAAAGAACCAGGATTATTAATACCCTTACCCGTATCTGGGCGAGCACCTTCTGCCACCCACTCATCCAGCTAAAAGATTGGTCCCATGGGTCTGTGATACCTGAGTTCTTCTTCAACTCCAATGACAGATCTTCTAATTTCTTTATAGCTAAAGTAACCTTACCATTTGGGCCAGTATTATCAGGAATGTATGTACAACAGGCTCCCGTTTTTTCCTATGATTTTACAAAACACCTCCTTTCCCAGCTAGCACCATGTCTAAGGCCATCCGGTCCTGGAATGTCATGTAGGAAGTGGGGGCTAACTGGTCAGCAATTCGCTGGAGGGCATCTTTAGAGTAATTTACAAATCTCTGTTGGTTATAATATGTGTAGTGTCAGGTCACCTAGAGGCTGGGTGACAGATGCACACCGTTGGGATCAGAAGTGCACCGCAAGGTAGTGGACCCTACGGCTGACTGCTGCGGCTTAAACCCTGGGAGGTTCAGGAATCAGGTCTACTGGATCACTGACACAAATCCCACTGGGAGCTAGAGCATAGATTCCCCAGGGCGCGGAGTCTAAGAGCCAGCAGGTGTTCACCAGAGCCTTTAATGGTAAGGATGGACTGCGCTGCAGTCTGGCTCCAGGTCGCGGCCCCCAGGGTCTCACAGCTCACGCTCTCGGTAGACTACAGGAGAAGAGGAAGGAGGCAGCAGGCTAGAACAACAAGGAAAGTAAGGTACAAGCCAAGGTCGGTAACAGGAATCAGATGTAGGAAACACAGCAAGTACACACAGAGGCTAACACACAGTGGTTGATCAGCACTGCTGGCTTGCAGTGCACAGGTTAATATAAGGTTCCCTGATAGGGCCTGGGGTGGGGCCATGCTTAGAGGAGAGGTTACAAAAGCAGTCAGGTGAGGGTCAGCTGGTCTCTAGAGATGAACACATGGAGACAGGTATGTTGATCGACAAACTCTATTGCATAACCATGACATGTAGTTAATCCAATCTACATTCTTGCTGACAGTTTTTATGGGGATCAAAGACTCAAAACCAGCTTTTACCTGATCCCTGGCTTTAAATTCATCAGGGACCCCCCTTGTAACCCTTATGACATGTATGTATACATGAGGATCAAAGCTTCCGGAGAGAGCTGCTCGCTTCCTCCTCTGACTGTGTGCTGGGTCAGTGTATGTATCAGGGGTATCTTTGGTTAGGATATGGGGGTTTTCTATTTTCATCTTTTTTTGTCTAATGCACTCTGTGGTCGCCCAGTCTGGCCCTGTGTTCCAACCCACTGGCCCCCACAGAAACCACAACTCTGTCCCCAGTAACTGTCTGTGTGGCATACATATATGTCCTTACCGTCAGGGATATCACTGTACCAATGGCATCACCATGAAGGGTCAAACGGACAAGGTACTATGTCACAGTAATCTAAGGTAAAGGTGGTCACATGTGTACCTGAAGAGTTACACCAAAACGTAATTATGTTATCATTTTTGTGATGGTCACCTCCTGGGCCCCTCCCCCCTAGATCAAACAGAAAAAGGATATGCAGCACCCGAAAACACGCTCTCCTGCAGTGATAAGCGTGCATTCAGGTGTTCTTCCTGGCCAACTTGACTGAGGTGGCTGTGGTCAGCAAAACTTGGAATGGACCATCATAACTTGGCTCAAGGATCTCCAGACAGTAGTTGGTGTGTTCCTGTATCTAATTCAGGATCTGGAATGGAAGAAAACACCTGGACATGCATTCAGGTTAATTCTCGTGATAATGTGGTTACATAATTAGTCAACACATCAGACTGCAACTGTAACTGTTGTGGAAAGTAACAACCAAGTCTGGGAGCTGAACCAAACAAAATTTCATAAGGGGATAGGGCATGTTTCCCCCGGGGGTGTGTCTGACACTGAACAGGGCAATGGGCTAACTGTCTGGCCAACTCATGTTAGTCTCTTGGGCCATCTTTAACATCCTGTTTTTAGTGTCCCATTCATCCTTTCTACCTTCCCGCTACTTTGAGGGTGGTATGGGGTGTGTAGTGCCAACTGAACCCCCAGTGCTGCCCAAATCTCTTTTGTAAGGGTTGCTGTTAGGGCTGGTCCCTGATCTCTCAATATCACCTCTGGGACCCCGAATCTACATACTATCTCACTCAGTAGTTTCTTAGCTGTGGTCCTGGCAGTCATGACCACTTCCACTAGGGCGTTTTCGAATCTGCCACTTCTTGGCACTTGAGAATGATCAATTTGCATCCTCTGGAATGGGGTATAGGGCTTTTGCCAGGTGCTTCTTCTGTGCTTCTTCTGTGCATCCTGGGTTACATTTGGTGCAGATAATGCATGATCTGCAGAAGTTGTCAGTCAGTGGAGTAACTCTTGGTGCAACACTTGTTGATAAGAGAGTTCATAAAAGTCTTTGTCAAGTGGGCAGCTCCATGTGCCCATTGCACCACAGCTGGGTACATACTCCTGGGTAGACAAGGCTTCTTGTTGCACTCGAATAGTCCATTTCTGAGAGTTGCTCCTCTCCGTTTCCAGCTTTCCTTCTTATCCGTACTTGTTGTTTTCTGTAGCTCTTTTAGATAAACTCTGTCCACTGGGAAAGTCTGTAAGGTAAGCACGGGGTGGTCTTCTTCTACCACCCTGCTGTCCACTTCCCGTGGACCACCAGCTGTCTGTTTGGCAGCTGAATTGGCTAGATGATTGCCTTAAGCTTCCTTTGAGTTCAGTTTGTCGTGTGCTTTTACTCATAATAGTCACTTGGGTTGTGAGAAGCAAGGCATCAATCAAGTTTTCACAGGTGTTCCTGCAGCCATCAGGAATCCTCTGTCCTAGATAACACCATTATCATGGGCAATGCTGAAAGCATATCTTGAGTCCATATGAATGTTGGCTCTTTTTCCCTCTGCCCATTTACATGCTGTAGTAAGTGCTTACAGCTCTGCCTCCTGTGTAGACATCACCGGTGGTAAGGCTTCAGCTTGTAGAACAGTGTTTTCAGTGGTGACCGCGTGTCCTGTGTGGTCATGGGGTGACAAGTCAAGACTCTACTCCTCCTCCTCCTTTCCCCCCTCGAGAAGTGGAAGAAGGGTGGTAGGGTTCAGTGTTTGACAACTGAATAGAGTAATGCTGTCCAGTAGGAGGGAACACAGGAGTCTCAAGTGTCTGGTAGTGGACAAGTGTTTCGGCTGGATCTTGGCTGAATATGGCAACAACGTCATGGGGAGCAAGCAGAACGAGGCAGTGTCCGAGGACCAAGTTCAAAGTTTTGTCAAGCAAGGCTTGTGTAGCAAATCCAGCTCGCAGACACAATAGGCCTCCTCTTGCTACCGCATCCAGCCGACAGGAATAATATCCTATGGGGCGTAGGCTGATGCCGTGTGATTGGGTGAGTACACCTGCAGCATGTCCCAGATGTTCGGATACAAAGAACTTGAGCGTTTTGTCGTAGGCTGGGAGCCCTAGCGCCGGGGGTGGCGCACTTAAAGGCTTCAAACTTTAGATATTTCTTCAGGAGACATCTGGAAGGGGTCTGATTGCAGAGCATCAGTAGGAAAGCTTCTGTAATCCATGCTCTGCACTAGGAAATTAGTCCAAGGAAAATGACAGGTGTTGAGCACCACTGCAATTTGGGCTTTGAGGCTCTGCAGCCCTGGTTGGCAAGATAGCACAACAGGCTTTCTGAGGTGACTTCAACAGGGGGTAAGTCAGCTGCACAAAGGAGAAGGTCATCAACATGTTGGAAGAGAATCACTTCCGGCTGTTCCTCTTGTCATGTGTCAAGGATGATAGCCATAGCTTTTGCAAACTGGCTTGGAAAGTTCTGTGCCCCTTGCAGCACAACTATTTAGGTATGTTGCCGTTTCTTTCCGTGGATGAATGCAAAAAGGTACCAGCAGGAGGGGTGAGGGTGGACACTGAAGAAAACGTTTGTAAGGTCCACCTCTGTGAGGTACTTTGCAGTCAAAGGCATCCACAGCAGGTACCTGGTTCTTCTTTAGGGGTTCTCTTCTTGGGGTTATTGTGGTTTCCAGGGCAATGATGCGCCCTCTTTTAGCTTGAGTGAAACTGGTGGCACCTTTAAGTGACCGTTGTCTTCCGGTCCTGTGGACCATAGGCACACAGGGATTCTGTCAAGTACTTCCTGCAGTATTGAACTTGAAGTTTTTGCTTCATTAAGTGTCATCAGGAGAGGCAGAGAACACAAAGCAGATTAGTCTTCTAAAGATAGGGGAGTATGTAACTTCATCCCCCCTTCAGGCGTGTCCTGATTGAGGCCTGTAGTCTGGACAACACATCAGCTCCTAGTAGATTCAAGGGACATGTAGAGGACACCACAAATCTGGCAAGCAAATCAGGAAGTGGACTGGAGCGGGGCACCCCATCCATTCCCACGCAGGAAACGTGTGTGTCTCTTTTCATAGTGGGAGAAACTCAGATCATCAAAGGCCTGTACGAGTTTAGCATGATACTTCTTCACAGACTCCCCTTTATCTTGGGTAATATCTTGGATTGTGGTGGTCTGATCTGTCAACTTCTCCTTTGGCCAGTCGTGGAGTTGTGCACAGAACTCCACGCCTGAGGTGTAGGAAGTGGCACTTGTCAGGCAGGCATCATTGAAGGCCATCTGCATGACTGGCCAAAAGACATATCCTGCTTTGATTTGGCATAGGCTGATCAAGTCTCTCCAGGCAGCTGAGTAAGTTTCTTGTATCTGCACTATCCTGTGGTAGAAGGGAATTGGCTGCTTCTCTGGGTCAGGCAGACTTGTCACTAAGGCCGCTGCTTTTGATAGAGTAAAAGCGACATACATCACTGGTGCCCCTTCTGGTAACCGAGACTGTTGTTGGGGCGGGGGCTGACAAGAGGCACTGTTCCTTATGGTTGCCAGCATGTGTTTGAGATCCTCTCGGAACTGTGAGTCCGGAGCCGGATTGGGGGTTAAATCAGTGGGTGGCCTTGCTGCCTGCTGTTGGGCTTCCCACTCAGACGCTTCTTCATCATTAACATATCCGGCCTGGGAATGTGGTGCTTCCGTATTGGGGAAGACAGGTGTGTGGTATAAACCATCTTGGTTTAAAACAGGGAGGGCTGGGTACAGGCTGTTTAAGCTTACTGGGTGTACCAAGATGGCCGCCGGCAGGAAGTGCACTGGGCTGGGTAGAAAGTGAAGGCATGGGTGCACTAAGATGGCCGCCGGGCTGAGTTGTCACAGTGGGTTGTGCTTGGGTGGTGAGAAAGGAGTGGTTGTTAGACGGAGGGCAGTGCTGTCCCTCCCCTCCTTTTGTTTCAAGTTCCAACATATCCTCAACTCTGTGATACACATACATAATACAATCGCCATCTTTCTTAACTTCCTTTATCCAATTTTCTTTATCACACAGGATTTTTCTCCCTGTTTCTTTAGCAACATAACTTTCGCCACTTCTTTCAACTTTGTTAACTATTTCAACATCTTCTTCTCTCCTTCTTTACAATCACATTCTTTTCTCTCTCTGTTTCTCGGCTAACGGCTTGAGAGGAGAATACGTACAACCAAGAGGTTAATATTCTTTCTCAGTGTTCTTTATCAACAAATTCTTTGGGTGGGGGCACATAAGACTGCGCTCCTAGGTTAATCTCAGAACAAGAACAAACACGTCAGGGGTAGTGAGGAGCAACGGCCCGCGACCCAACAGATCCCCCGGGCAGCCCCCCCTCCGACCTTAACCAGTCCCCAACCCCTCTCGTGTATAGCAAACAGTAAACCACAAATACACTCACGATAGGACATTACACCTGCCACTCTCTGAACCGTAAAGCCTCAGCAGGCTAAGATAACCACAAGGGCAGACCACCATGCAAAAATAAACCCGTTTATAGACGTTTTTTTTCCAGCTCTACACCAAGAGGCCGACAACTCGTCTTGGGGTAAGACTTCTGTAACACTTTCAGACTGCAAAGCCAGCAGCTGAGATAACCCTCAAAGGTTCGTTAAAACCCAGAGTAACCCGTCTATAAACGTTTGCTACAAGGGAAACAATCTCATTCCAGAGTCCAACAGCTTATCTGGAGATGAGACCACACATTCACACATGTAGCACTTTTAGACTGCTGAGTTTCGTAGCCCAAAGAATGGCAGACAGTGAACAAAAAATACAGTCAGCAGAAACCCATTGGCAGGTTCGTTAAAACAACCTCAGGCGAGGAGTTACCTGCCTCTAAGACAGTCTCAGCATACCGACAGAATCCAGCCGTCAACCGAAAGATAAGAAAGTCGTACAGTGGTAAGAATATAAATCAAACTTACCGGTACTGTTAGGGCTGCGCAAACCCCACTCTTATCAATCAATTAACACCCGAATGCTTGTCGCGGTATAGCTTCGACTGTAGCCTGAGGTCCCGGGTTTCAGCACCAGCTGTTATGGAAATGATTAAGAGCTCCAATCGAGCCCAAGGTTATCTGCTGCTGTCTCTAATTTGAAAGTGTTGATATGCATGCATATAAAGTAAACACTCTGAGACACGCTCAGCTCCGTTACTTCTCACACTTCTAATTTATTCAAGGCGGTGCTAATGTTTTATACACACAAATACGTCATTGCTATGTTAGTCTAATAGGTACATCTCATTGGTTAAGATAGAAAAAGAAAATGGAGAATCTTCATAACGAGGTCTGGCTGTCCTTGGTTTTATCTTCAGTTCCGCGTTCTTCTGATGTGTGGGATGTAGGGGGTACCCGCCATTTTGAGAAAAACATAGGAACAGAGCTAATCTGTATACTTATATAATGAGAAAGGAGAAAAATATGTATACACATAAGAAAATAGACATTTTCAGATTATTATTATTATTTACATCACATTCCTTCACAGTGTGACTACCCGTTGTCTTCAAAGAAGCATCCATTCTTCTAGGTACACTCGCACACATTTTTTGAAGGGGTAGTCACACCAAATATGAATAAAAATGAACTATTAACACTTTTATTTCTGAAAGCATTCTTAATTTACGGCGTTTTTCACACCTGCCTAAACCTTTTGCACAGTACTGTGTATATATATATATATATATATATATATATATATATATATATATATATATATATATATAGTATATTTTACTTTTTTACTATAGAATATTGTATTTAAAGGCCCATACTAGTGGGGAATATACTGTATATCTGCTATTAAAACGGTTAGAACCGATTTGTCCTCTCAATTTCAACAGCTGGCGGATAGTGAAGTTAAAGGGGTGTTCCACCCAAAAAAAAAAAAAAAAGAAAAGCCAGCAGCTACACATAGTGCAGCTGCTGGCTTTTAACAATAGGACACTTACAAAATAATCAAAACACTGCGCTTACTCAATTAAATAGCAGCTCACACGACAAACAAGGAGATTTGTAAAAGGTACAGGTGCATATATAGTGTAGCGCTAACTTAAATTACAAAGATTTTTAAATTGAAAAAAATGCATACACAAAAAAATGCATACACAAAAAACGCAAATGACTGTATATATCACAAATATTGATGTGATAGGCATCTAATAGGCATCTATAAAAACAAGACTTTGAAAAAGGGTAAAAGTCACAATAGGACACTTACCTGTCCTGGAGTCCAGCGATGTCGGCACCGCAGCTGATGTTTCCGTCAGCTGTCGGGTGCTGCTGACTCCATTGCGGGTAAGGGTACCTGGAAGTGTAGCCTTACGGCTTCACATCGGGAACCGTACTGTGCATGCGCGAGGCCCCGCACCTCTCTCCTACTGTCTGGGTGACAGGGAGAGGAGGAGGGAGGACGAGGGAGCCCCGCAGTGATGTCACGGGCCGTGGCCCGGTCTCCCGGAATTGGGAACAGGATACCTGTCAAAGACAGGTATCCTTTCCCCCCTCCCCCCCCTGAAAGTTGCCAATTGTGGCCCCAGAGGGGGAGAGGAGACAAATGAGCGGAAGTTCCACTTTTGGGTGGAACTCTGCTTTAAGGCAGCGGCTGCCTTTTCTGATTCCCCGACTCTGGATAACTTCAGCCAGCTTGCTGACACAGGAAGAGCATTGTCTCTGCATCTCACTTTGGCCACACATCTTAAAATATTCATTCCTTGGCCGTAAGGATCTTTGAGTCTGGGGATAAGAATGGCAAACTGCTGGATAATCTTGCAGCTGACTCTAAAACTCAGACAGTGGTATCTGAAATATGCTGCATGGATGGAACTATGGCCTCTGACCCTAACTGCATTCTGAGGGAATTCAGAACATACTATGATAAATTGTATAAAGCTGTCCCCTGTGTATTCGGTGCTGCTCTCCGGGAGTATCTTGAAGATTTTATAGTCGAGGAAATCAAGGCAGCTATCCACTCCTTTTCCCGGTGTTCTATCGATATGTGCCCTCCGTCGAAAAGTGCCCGCACATCACAGGAGGCATTTTTCGACAGGAGAGGGAATTTCACGGACACATTTAAAGGCTATTCACAGAGCGGAGGGGGACACCGTAGTTGTTACATTATGCCTCGCTGTTGCAGGGCGGCTTGTGGCTGTGTTGAAAGCCGGATTTTGTCTGTGTTGCAACCCGCTCTTAGACACAGGCAACAGGTGCTGATCAAGACACTAAAGCCGCCGTGCAACACTGACAAAAGGTGACCTTGAGTAGACTGAAACCCCTGCCCCGCAACAGCGAGGCACAATATTAGAACTACAGTGTCCCTCTGCTCTGTGAATAGCTTTTAATAGTGTCCGTGACATTTTCTCTCCCTTCGAAAAATGCCTCCTCTGATGTGTGCATGTGCCATGGTCACGTCACTCCAGTTGATCGCCAAATCAGCTGAAGTGTGGCTCCGTTCTGCGCATGCGCAGGCACTTTTCGACGGAGGGCACATATCGATAGAACACCGGCTGTAAAACGCTGAGTCAGGATGGTCTCCCTGGGGCCATGCACCTGTAATTACACCTAAATTCCTACAGCTCTATTCTGATTGTAAAAAGCAAATGTCCTTGCCTCCTTCAATGCACCAAGCCCATATTGTTCTCATCCTCAAACCTGGTATGGATTGGTCCCAATGTGCCTCCTACAGGCCAATCTCTTTACTCAATTAGGACTTAAAGATCCTAATGAAAAACTGGCTTTATTCCAGGGAAGTCGACCGATGTTAACCCATGAAGGGTTTTCATCCATCTGCAGTTGTCCTCTACTAGAGTGTTGGTGACATTAGATCTGGAGAAAGCTTTAGATTCTGTCGCCTGGCCCTACATGTTTTCTGTATTGGAGGCTATGGGGTTTGGTGCAGAGTTTCTTAAGTGGATTGAGATACTTTATAGATCTCTGACAGCTCAGATTAAATTGGGGGGTGATCTCTCATCTTCCCTTTCAGTAGTAGGAGGTACGAGGCAAGGTTGTCTGCTGTCCCCAGCCCTCTTTGCCCTGATGATGGAACTGTTGGCCTCGGCTCTTAGACGTTCATCCGCAGTAGTGGGTATCAGTGTTGGCACTCTGGAGGAAAAGTAAACTTTGTATACGGGTGACCTTATTTTATTTCTTAAAGACCCTGGACCCTCCCTCTAGAGGTGTTGCATATTCTCTCTGGTTTTTCTTCGGGTTGAAAGTAAACCTGGATAAATCACAGAGACAAAAGCGATTGGCTGGCCCAGCCCTTCCCTTCATATGGACAAATAACCTTGATATTTTTGTCTCTCCTTCTACCTCAGATTATTGTGCATTAAATTTGGCTCCATTGATACAAAGTATGAAAACTAGGTGGAGGGCCTAGTTGCATCTCCCTCTTTCCTTAGTTGGGCAAATCAATCTTTTCAAAATAAAACTTTTTCCTACTTTTTTATATGTGCTTAGGTATTCCCCTGAATGGATACCCAAGGCATTTTTTCTGCGTATTAATTCCACCTTAGTCTACTTTCTCTGGGGCTCGAGTCAGCTGAGGTTTAAATTAACGGCCCTCCAATGACCCTGGCCTGGTCTGCCCCGATCTTCACAAATATTTTCTGGCTGCTCTGTTATTGCATGCCTATTACTGGCTGCTTGCAGATTACTCTAATTTTGGAGGCTTCCTGTTTGAGGCTTTGCAAAGTCTTTTGTATCATCTTCCTGCGCTAACAAATGCTAAGAAAACTTTGCTAAAGGCTTGGTTGGTCAAAGCTGCTAGTCCCAATCCCCCTGGGCACATCTCACCGCATCCCCCTTGTGGTTTAATCCTGAGCTGTCGGAATTTATGTCAATTCCTGATCTACATATATGGACGACAAGAGGCATTAAATACCTTAACCAGATTTGTGTTGGGATAATGTTGCAGACCTTTGACAGTTTAGAAAACAATATGATCTACCTAATTCACATCTGTTTAGATATGTACAGCTTAGGCATATGCCTTCTACACTCAAATTTGCCAATCAGTCTATTTTCTATACCTCTGCTTTTGTAAATCTGCTCAGAGATGATGCCATGGTTAAACCTCTTTCCACTATTTATAAAGAATTACTCCCTTCACTCCATGATGGCCTTGAGTCCCTCTGAAATAAGTGGCTTGTCCACGTTCCTGAGTTGGATGAGGAGGATTGGGAGGAAATGTGGGAATGCTCCTTTCTACAATTGGCATCTGCCAGGGACAGACTAATTCAATTTAAAATTATACATCGAGCTTACCTTACCCCGTGTGTTTGCACAGGATATATCCATCTGTCCCAGTTGCCTTCTGGAGGTGTGTGTCAGTCTTAGCGGACTACATTCACATTTTTTGGTGGTGTCCCTAGATCCAGGTGTTCAGGACCACCGTGACTTCTTTCATTCATAAGACCCTGAATTTTATGAATAATGATACAGTGGCTTGAGCGTACCATTTGTTTTTGTTCTGGTATTATAATTGTCTTTTTTATGTTGTTCTTTTTGTTATTACGAGCCTGGGTATGCCTAATAGGCTCTGTATTGTATTATAATACGCTAAAAGCTTATAATAAAAAGAATATTGTTTTTAATTAAGAGTATTAACCAAGTAATTCATCTTTACAGTGTATCTTCATAACCTGGGAATCATACATCGAGATGTAAAGGTAAGAATGCAGTGCACAAATGTTACATAGAAGAATTACAGTTAAAGTGGACTGCCACATAATAACGTATTATTTAAGTTTTCTATTTTTTTAACCTATTTGCTGCAGCAATACCTGCGCTGAAGGTGACAAGAAATTTACAAGCATTTGAGTTTAGGTCGGGGTGTTTTTTCTAGATTCCACTGTTTAGGGGTATATTAAAAAAAATTCTGGATGAATATCACAAGCATTCACCCAGCAGTCACACATTATACCTGAAGTTTGTCTAAAAGGATTATTTTCTATTATAGTCAGTTAAATCTAGAAGTTACAATGTGGCATTTTCATTAAATACCTTAATCAGGAAAATATCAAATTATGGCCACTAGATGGAGCTGACCATCATATGAAATAAACAAATTAGGCAAATTACAGTGATTGTGACAGCTGGGTGAATGCTTGTCACTTTCGTCCAAAGAAGTTTTGAAAGGTAGAAAAATTATAGAACTTAAATTTGGTAAAATGAGACAACATGCAACTTCTGATTCTTCTGCTTATGGAAGCTCCATGACAAGGATAAGCTGTTTATAACAGCAAAATATTTATATACATGTATTAGTTGTTGGAAATGGTAAACATTGTGTATACTAATGATAATAATGTGTCAGGAACCATAAACCAGACAGAGACAGAAAGTGCAGTTAAAAATCACACCTTTAGTGACGGTTCACACTAGCGTGATGCGGGAACCAGCGCGATTCCAATGCCAGTTCGCATCGCATAGGACAAGCAGGCAGTTCACACTGCCCTATGTGAACCGCTGCGGGTGTCAATAGAAAGTTAATGACACCCCCAGATCGGTTCGCATATCGCAGTGCGAACTGTCAAATGGTGCAGGAATCGGATCACATGGGTGTGTACACCCAAGCAAACAGATTCCAGTGCGAACCAAAAAAAGGGTCCTGCACCATTTTAGTGCAAATGCTATGCGAATTCGCATTGCACAGACATCACATGTGATCTGCACAGCAGTGCAGTGCGAATCACATGCGATGTCTAACATTGCACCAGTGTGAACCCAGCCTTAATTAAATGACAAAAATAGCACAGTTCAAGAACCTAGTAAAAAAACAGAAGCCAGAGTTTGGATGCCAGAGCGGGTAATCAGACGAGCTGGGGTCAGAAAACCAGAAGTCAGCGTAGCCAGGAGCAAGAATTATGAACAGGAATCAGAAGGGACGTCAGCCAGGCCAAGTCATACACAGGAGCACAGGCAGGACCGCATTTAGAGATCATAGACCACACAAGGGCAAATGAGCTAAGCTGCCTAAATAGCAAAAAGGGGCTGGCTGGCTGTAGGCTGGACTAATGAGGCAGGTTAATGGTAACCACGTGAGTCACTGTGGTGATGACGAGTGGCTGGTAATTAACCAACAGCTGAACAACTTCTGAGTACCGAAAAAAAAGAGCTGCTCGTTAAGTAGCAGGAGCCCAGCCCTGACATAATGTAAATCAAATGGAATAATCAAGATTTGTTGATTCTACTTCACTGTTATCTTAAAATAATAAAAACTATTGGAAAAGAAAGAACAGTATTAGATAAGCACCTATTGAGTCATCATCCATCCCACGTAATGCCATAACGACTACATTGCATCTTCAACTATGGGGTATGGCTAGACACCAAGGCTCTGTCATTTTGTATGTAATTATGTTCTGAGGGTTTGAGTGAGAAACAACACTCATCTAATCTAGTTGAATAGTGCTTCGGTTTTAAACATAACACTACTTTAAGATCTAGAGAAGAAACAAAAATGTACATACGCTTTATTTATTATTTTAGTATTTACAGGCAAAACTTTTTTCTAGACTTTGGATAAATTAGGGGACAGTTATAACCCCTGTCAGTTTATTTTTTTTGCGGTCAGTGTCCCATTAGAGAGATTTCCCTTCACTTCCTGTCCTGGAGATGCAATATGAAGTAAGAATTCTCTCAAACGTGAGGGGAATTCCCCTCTTAGACAACTGTCACCGGAACAGCTGTCCCCGTTGGAAGATTTACCTTCACTTTTTGTTCTAGGGACAACTCTAAAACTAAGCATTTCCCCTTCACTATTGCTTTTGGTGACAAAGGCTAGAAGGACAAATAGAGGGGTGCATCTCCACAGTAGGCAATACAAATTTTATCCTAACAGAGTATTCCTAAACCCACAACAGTAAAATCAGTCTGTATATGTAGTAAAGCATGCTTGTTATACTCACTGTGGAACCTAAGGGGTCAATCCTGCGCATTGTGTAAAAAGGCTGTTTGAGCCTGTCTTCTCTGATCCTTCCTTTCTTTTACTGTCCCCAATCCATCTCCTAATAGCACACAGATTTGGGGGCACTCTGCGCATGCCCAGTTTGGTGTGTATTGATAGAGAGTTTTTTTTTTATTGGAGGGTGCATGAGGGCACAGGGCCAATCAGCACTGTCCAGAGGGAGGGTCAGGGGTCCTGCAGCCTCATAGGACAGTCAGAGCAGAATAAAAATTCAACCTACAAGCTTTAACCACTTGCCGACCGCCGCACGACGATGTACGTCGACAGAGCGGCACGGGCAGGCAAAAGGACTTACAGGTACGTCCTTGTCTGCCCGCGGGTGGGGGGTCCGATCGGACCCCCCCCCGGTGCCTGCGGCGGTCGGCAAATCTCCCCCGGCGATCGGTGGTGAGGGGGAGGCCATCCATTCGTGGCCCCCCCCTCGCGATCGCTCCCAGCCAATGGGATCATTTCCCTGCCTCTGTAGTGTACACAGAGGCAGAGGAAATGATGTCATCTCTCCTCGGCTCTGTATTTTCCGTTCCGGCCCGAGGAGAGAAGACAGGTATGTGAGTGCACCAACACACACACACACAGTAGAACATGCCAGGCACACAAAACACCCCGATCCCCCCCCCGATCGCCCCCCGATCCCCCCCCAATCACCCCCCCCCCTGTCACAAACTGACACCAAGCAGGTTTTTTTTTTTTTTTCTTTTTTTCTGATTACTGCATAGTGTCAGTTTGTGACAGTTACTGTGTTAGGGCAGTGAGTGTTAGGCCCCCTTTAGGTCTAGGATACCCCCCTAACCCCCCCTAATAAAGTTTTAACCCCTTGATCACCCCCTGTCACCAGTGTCGCTAAGCGATCATTTTTCTGATCGCTGTATTAGTGTCACTGGTGACGCTAGTTAGGGACGTAAATATTTAGGTTCGCCGTCAGCGTTTTATAGCGACAGGGACCCCCATATACTATCTAATAAATGTTTTAACCCCTTGATTGCCCCCTTGTTAACCCTTTCACCACTGATCACCGTATAACCGTTACGGGTGACGCTGGTTAGTTCGTTTATTTTTTATAGTGTCAGGGCACCCGCCGTTTATTACCGAATAAAGGTTTAGCCCCCTGATCGCCCGGCGGTTATATGCGTCGCCCCAGGCAGCGTCAGATTAGCGCCAGTACCGCTAACACCCACGCACGCAGCATACGCCTCCCTTAGTGGTATAGTATCTGATCGCATCAATATCTGATCCGTTCAGATCTATACTAGCGTCCCCAGCAGTTTAGGGTTCCCAAAAACGCAGTGTTAGCGGGATCAGCCCAGATACCTGCTAGCACCAGCGTTTTGCCCCTCCGCCCGGCCCAGCCCAGCCCACCCAAGTGCAGTATCGATCGATCACTGTCACTTACAAAACACTAAACGCATAACTGCAGCGTTCGCAGAGTCAGGCCTGATCCCTGCGATCGCTAACAGTTTTTTTGGTAGCGTTTTGGTGAACTGGCAAGCACCAGCCCCAGGCAGCGTCAGGTTAGCGCCTGTCGCGCTAACACCCACGCACGCACCGTATCCTCCCTTAGTGGTATAGTATCTGATCGGATCAATATCTGATCCGTTCAGATCTATACTAGCGTCCCCAGCAGTTTAGGGTTCCCAAAAACGCAGTGTTAGCGGGATCAGCCCAGATACCTGCTAGCACCAGCGTTTTGCCCCTCCGCCCGGCCCAGCCCAGCCCACCCAAGTGTAGTATCGATCTATCACTGTCACTTACAAAACACTAAACGCATAACTGCAGCGTTCGCAGAGTCAGGCCTGATCCCTGCAATCGCTAACAGTTTTTTTGGTAGCGTTTTGGTGAACTGGCAAGCACCAGCGGCCTAGTACACCCCGGTCGTAGTCAAACCAGGACTGCAGTAACACTTGGTGACGTGGCGAGTCCCATAAGTGCAGTTCAAGCTGGTGAGGTGGCAAGCACAAATAGTGTCCCGCTGCCACCAAAAAGACAAACACAGGCCCGTCGTGCCCATAATGCCCTTCCTGCTGCATTCGCCAATCCTACTAATTGGGAACCCACCACTTCTGCAGCGCCCATACTTCCCCCATTCACATCCCCAACCAAATGCAGTCGGCTGCATGAGAGGCATTTTTATGTCCTCCCGAGTACCCCTACCCAACGAACCCCCCAAAAAAGATGTTGTGTCTGCAGCAAACGCGGATATAGGCGTGACACCCGCTATTATTGTCCCTCCTGTCAATCCTGGTCTTTGCATTGGTGAATGTTTTGAACGCTACCATTCACTAGTTCAGTATTAGCGTAGGGTACAGCATTGCACAGACTAGGACACACTTTCACAGGGTCTCCCAAGATGCCATCGCATTTTGAGAGACCCGAACCTGGAACCGGTTACAGTTATAAAGGTTACAGTTACAAAAAAAGTGTAAAAAAAAAAAAAAAAACACAAACAAAAATATAAAATAAAAAATAATAGTTGTCGTTTTATTGTTCTCTCTCTATTCTCTCTCTCTCTATTCTCTCTATTGTTCTGCTCTTTTTTACTGTATTCTATTCTGCAATGTTTTATTGTTATTATGTTTTATCATGTTTGCTTTTCAGGTATGCAATTTTTTATACTTTACCGTTTACTGTGCTTTATTGTTAACCATTTTTTTGTCTTCAGGTACACCATTCACGACTTTGAGTGGTTATACCAGAATGATGCTTGCAGGTTTAGGTATCATCTTGGTATCATTCTTTTCAGCCAGCGGTCGGCTTTCATGTAAAAGCAATCCTAGCGGCTAATTAGCCTCTAGACTGCTTTTACAAGCAGTGGGAGAGAATGCCCCCCCCCCACCGTCTTCCGTGTTTTTCTCTGGCTCTCCTGTCTCAACAGGGAACCTGAGAATGCAGCCGGTGATTCAGCCAGCTGACCATAGAGCTGATCAGAGACCAGAGTGGCTCCAAACATCTCTATGGCCTAAGAAACCGGAAGCTACGAGCATTTTATGACTTAGATTTCGCCGGATGTAAATAGCGCCATTGGGAAATTGGGGAAGCATTTTATCACACCGATCTTGGTGTGGTCAGATGCTTTGAGGGCAGAGGAGAAATCTAGGGTCTAATAGACCCCAATTTTTTCAAAAAAGAGTACCTGTCACTACCTATTGCTATCATAGGGGATATTTACATTCCCTGAGATAACAATAAAAATGATTAAAAAAAAAAAAAAATGAAAGGAACAGTTTTAAAATAAGATAAAAAAGCAAAAAAATAATAAAGAAAAAAAAAAAAAAAAAAAAGCACCCCTGTCCCCCCTGCTCTCGCGCTAAGGCGAACGCAAGCGTCGGTCTGGCGTCAAATGTAAACAGCAATTGCACCATGCATGTGAGGTATCACCGCGACGGTCAGATCGAGGGCAGTAATTTTAGCAGTAGACCTCCTCAGTAAATCTAAAGTGGTAACCTGTAAAGGCTTTTAAAGGCTTTTAAAAATGTATTTATTTTGTTGCCACTGCACGTTTGTGCGCAATTGTAAAGCATGTCATGTTTGGTATCCATGTACTCGGCCTAAGATCATCTTTTTTATTTCATCAAACATTTGGGCAATATAGTGTGTTTTAGTGCATTAAAATGTAAAAAAGTGTGTTTTTTCCCCAAAAAATGCGTTTGAAAAATCGCTGCGCAAATACTGTGTGAAAAAAAAAAATGAAACACCCACCATTTTAATCTGTAGGGCATTTGCTTTAAAAAAATATATAATGTGTGGGGGTTCAAAGTAATTTTCTTGCAAAAAAAAATAATTTTTTCATGTAATCAAAAAGTGTCAGAAAGGGCTTTGTCTTCAAGTGGTTAGAAGAGTGGGTGATGTGTGACATAAGCTTCTAAATGTTGTGCATAAAATGCCAGGACAGTTCAAACCCCCCCCAAATGACCCCATTTTGGAAAGTAGACACCCCAAGCTATTTGCTGAGAGGCATGTCGAGTCCATGGAATATTTTATATTGTGACACAAGTTGCGGGAAAGAGACAAATTTTTTTTTTTGTTTTTTTTTTTGCACAAAGTTGTCACTAAATGATATATTGCTCAAACATGCCATGGGAATATGTGAAATTACACCCCAAAATACATTCTGTTGCTTCTCCTGAGTACGGGGATACCACATGTGTGAGACTTTTTTTGGGAGCCTAGCCGCGTATGGGACCCCGAAAACCAAGCACCGCCTTCAGGCTTTCTAAGGGCGTAAATTTTTGATTTCACTCTTCACTGCCTTTCACAGTCTCGGAGGCCATGGAATGCCCAGGTGGCACAAAACCCCCCCAAATTACCCCATTTTGGAAAGTAGACACCCAAAGCTATTTGCTGAGTGGTATAGTGAGTATTTTGCAGACCTCACTTTTTGTCACAAAGTTTTGAAAATTAAAAAAAAGAAAAAAAAAATTTTTTTTTTTGTCTTTCTTCATTTTCAAAAACAAATGAGAGCTGCAAAATACTCACCATGCCTCTCAGCAAATAGCTTGGGGTGTCTACTTTCCAAAATGGGGTCATTTGGGGGGGGGTTTGTGCCACCTGGGCATTCCATGACCTCCGAAACTGTGATAGGCAGTGAAGAGTGAAATCAAAAATGTACACCCTTAGAAATCCTGAAGGCGGTGATTGGTTTTCGGGGGCCCGTACGCGGCTAGGCTCCTAAAAAGTCCCACACATGTGGTATCCCCGTACTCAAGAGAAGCAGCAGAATGTATTTTGGGGTGCAATTCCACATATGTCCATGACCTGTGTGAGCAATATATCATTTAGTGACAACTTTGTGCAAAAAAAAAAAAAAATAAATAAATAAATTGTCACTTTCCCGCAACTTGTGTCAAAATATAAAATATTCCATGGACTCAACATGCCTCTCAGCAAATAGCTTGGGGTGTCTACTTTCCAAAATGGGGTCATTTGGGGGGGGTTTGTGCCATCTGGGCATTTTATGGCCTTCAAAACTGTGATAGGTAGTGAGGAGTAAAATCAAAAATGTACGCCCTTAGAAATCCTGAAGGCAGTGATTGGTTTTCGGGGCCCCGTATGCGGCTAGGGTCCCAAAAAGTCCCACACATGTGGTATCCCCATACTCAGGAGAAGCAGCTAAATGTATTTTGGGGTGCAATTCCACATATGCCCTTGGCCTGTGTGAGCAATATATCATTTAGTGACAACTTTTTGTAATTTTTTTTTGTCATTATTCAATCACTTGGGACAAAAAAAATGAATATTCAATGGGCTCAACATGCCTCTCAGCAATTTCCTTGGGGTGTCTACTTTCCAAAATGGGGTCATTTGGGGGGGTTTTGTACTGCCCTGCCATTTTAGCACCTCAAGAAACGACATAGGCAGTAAATTCCAGAAAATGTACCCTAGTTTGTAGGCGCTATAACTTTTGCGCAAACCAATAAATATACACTTATTGACATTTTTTTTACCAAAGACATGTGGCCAAATACATTTTGGCCTAAATATATGACTAAAATTGAGTTTATTGGATTTTTTTTAGAACAAAAAGTAGAAAATATCATTTTTTTTCAAAATTTTCGGTCTTTTTCCGTGTATAGCGCAAAAAATAAAAACGGCAGAGGTGATCAAATACCATCAAAAGAAAGCTCTATTTGTGGGAAGAAAAGGACGCAAATTTCGTTTGGGTACAGCATTGCATGACCGCGCAATTAGCAGTTAAAGCCACGCAGTGCCAAATTGGAAAAAGTGCTCTGGTCAGGAAGGGGGTAAATCCTTCCGGGGCTGAAGTGGTTAACTAGACACTCATAGAAGTCACAAGACTGCTATTTACTACTGATGAGAAAAGGTATTTAGCAGTTTATATTTACCAAAATAATTGCATTTCCATGTTCTGTGTACTGTGGAAGACCAGATATAGTGAATGCAGGGTCCTAACGCTTAAATCAGAATTGCCTTTTCTTTAGGCTGGGTTCACACCTAGGCAGCATACAGGTCACAGCAGGAGTCTGGTGCGTCTCCATTCACAGTTTCAGGTCTGATTTCAGGCTGAATTCAGGCCTGAAATAGACCAAAATACACACAGGGCTCCTGTGCAATCAGCACCAGAGCCGCAGCGGACTGGCTCCATAGAGAGCCAGTGAAAATTTCCTGCTATGCGAATTGGATGCCGAGAAACCTGCATCCAATTCGCATAGGTGTGGACCCAACCTACACTCTAAGATCACAATATTATTTCAAAGAATTTTCTAATAATACCATCATTGTGCTATTTCAGATGGAAAATGTGTTGCTTGATGAAAGAGGTAAGTGAAACTCCATTACAACAACTTATGGTGTTGCTTAGACTTCAGAATTCTTTATACCACATCATTGCTGCACTGAGCACTGAAAAATGGACACATTATTGAGTACATATCTTATCATTCTTTAATAGGTTGCTAGTCTGCTGGTATAAATGAAGTATGCAGTCAAATAAATGAAGTATGCAGCAATAAAATAAATTAGATGGGGGCTTTCAAAATGGTTCAGCCAATATTACTCCAGATGACCCCCTACAGTGGAGAGATCAGGTCAGAACACAGGAGTCTGTTGAAACTTTATCATAAGCAGTTATCAACCACATCAAAATAAATCCCGGAGTGTCCCATTCAAATCACAGCAAACTCTGTGTTTTAGGAAGGTTAACTAATGTCTTGGAATGTTAGAACAATTAGTTTAGTCTGTTATATCGATCGTTTAATCAATCAGTGCCTCCAATACAAAAATCATTTATAAAATAATTAAGCTGACTAATTTATTCCCAAGCTGCTTTGCCCAATGCAGAATTTCTAAAAAAACACAATAGAACTGGGTGAAAGTATGGACTGCAAAACTAGAAAAATAAATTCAAGTTTATTTACAATAGGTCTCTTTACAGACACTAATAACAGTTGGATTAAGAGGCTTACATAGGCACTGAAATTTGATTCATAATGAATTACCTAAAGAGGAAGTAAACCTCCCTGTATTGTTTGTACCTATAGGGAAGCCTATAATAAGGCTTACCTATAAGTACTGTAATGCCGCGTACACACGGTCGGACTTTTCGTCTACAAAAGTCCGACAGCCTGTCCAACAGACTTCCGACGTACCTTCGGCGGACTTGCGGCAGACTTTCTTACGAACGGACTTGCCTACACACGACCACACAAAAGTCCGACGGATTCGTACGTGATGACGTACACCGGACTAAAATAAGGAAGTTCATAGCCAGTAGCCAATAGCTGCCCTAGCATGGGTTTTTGTCCGTCGGACTAGCACACAGACGAGCGGATTTCGGGGTCCGTCGTACTTACGACGTAAAGATTTGAAGCATGTTTCAAATCTAAAGTCCGTCGGATTTGAGGCTAAAAAAGTCCGTTGAAAGTCCGGAGAAGCCCACACACGATCGGATTACCAGCCAGCTTTAGTCCGTCAGCGTCCGTTGGACTTTTGTAGACGAAAAGTCCGACCGTGTGTACGCGGCATAACTATCACCTAAACGTGCACCGTTTAGGAGATATTTACTGTATATGCCACTGATGACGTCATCGGCGCACGCGCTCTGAAGGAACGGCGACTCGTGCCATTTCTTCAGAGCCCTGTGCCGTGACCGGCAGCTCCCATGCGCACACGCGGGAGTGACGTCACGCGGATCCGGCCAGTCACACAACCGGAGTCCACGAACCCGGAAGGAAGACGGGCGAAGATGGATGTGGCCTCCAGTGGTGACATTGAGGGCTTCATTTGCAGGTAAGTTTCACATAATGTGTTAGTATAATTATGCCTTTACTTTGCAGGTAAGAAAAAAGAAAAAAAAAAGAAAAAAAAAAACAGCGTTTACTTCCTCTTTAAGATATCCCTCTAAAGCACGCGATTGGACTTTCCGCCAACAAAACCGTGGATTTTTGTTCGAAGGTTGTTGGCTCAAACTTGTCTTGCATACACATGGTCACACAAATGTTGGCCAACAATTACGAACGTGGGAACACGGTGACGTACAAGACGTACGACGAGCCCAGAAGAAGGAAGTTCAATAGCCAGTGCGGCTCCTTCTGCTTCATTCCGAGCATGCGTGAAACTCGTGTACACAAGATCGGACTTTCCGACAACAAAGTTTTGACGGCGAAAAATCTGAGAACCTGCTAGCAAACATTTGTTGGTGTAACGTCTGACAGCAAATATTCGATGGAGCATACGCACGGTTGGATTTTCCGACAACAAGCTCACATCCAACATTTCCATTACAGTTAAAATGAATACTGTGCATCCAATGAAACAAACCGCGGGGTCACACAGCAGACAATCAGCAATGAATCCAAACTTCCGGTCTCGCGTCACCTGGCTCCCGACGTGTTCTGTCACTGACACCTGACTTTCTCAAGGGTTGGAGGCTGGGTGACTATCCTCGGCATTTATATTTGTCAGGTTACCATAGGAACTGGATTTACACAAAATTAAAAACATTTCCTTTACTTTAAAATAACAGCTGCAATAGCAATGTGAACATATAATAAAGGAAGATATATATCAAATGGCATAGTTACAAAGAGTCTGATCCTATCTGATTACTATAGTAACTTAGCAACACAATCGTGTCTTTTTGTATTCTTTTACTAAAAATAAATGAGCCCCAACAGTGTCAATGTTTCATCTTATCAAATAATGAAATGCACATCTTTCTTACTGTAAAGCCTACTGAGCCTTGTATGGATCAGGGGCGGATCCAGGGGGGGGGCAACGGGGAAATTGCCTCCTCCGAGAATGCTGGTGAGAGGGCAGGCAGCTGGGTCCGTGGGAGAGAGAGAGCAGACGGCTGGGCTGGTGATAGTCTGAGACTGACAGTGGGCGGGTGAGAGAACGGACAGCGGGGGGGCTGGTGACAGTCTGAGACTGACAGTGGGTGGGTAAGAGCGGACGGACGGGCTGGTGACAGTCAGAGAGTGGGCGGGTGACATTTAGAGAGCGGCCCGGCTGCTGGCCAATCAGGGAGCAGGCGGGCGGGGGAGCAGAGAGATGACATCATCTCTCACCACACGCCTTGCATCCCTGCAGTTCCACCCTCACTGTGCAGGTAGCCACGAGCAGCAGAGAGATTAGATCATCTCTCTGCTGCCTGACTGGTAATCTGCTGCCTCACCCTCTGGGAAACAGAAAGTGACATTTGTAGCTGTAGCAGGCAAGTGACAATCCGCAACGTGTGGCAGATGATGTGGCAAGTGACAATCTGCATCTGTTGGCAGGCGACGTGGCAAGTGACAATCTGCAACTGGTGGCAGGCGACATGGCAAGTGACAATCCGCAATGTGTGGCATGTGACGTGACAATCCGCATCTGGTGGCAGGTGACGTGGCAAGTGACACTCTGCATCTGGTGGCAGGCGACGTGGCAAGTGACAATCCGCAATGTGTGGCAGGCAACGTGACAATCTGCATCTGGTGGCAAGGTGACGTGTCAAGTGACAATCCGCATCTGGTGGCAGGTGACGTGACAATCCACATCTGGGGGCAGGTGACGTGGCAAGTGACAATCCGCATCTGGTGGCAGGTGACGTGGCAAGTGACAAACCGCATCTGGTGGCAGGTGATGTGGCAAGTGACAATTGTAGCAGGCAAGTGACAATCCGCATCTGGGGGCAGGTGACGTGGAAAGTGACAATCCGCAATGTGTGACGGGGATGTGGCAAGTGATAATCCGCAATGTGTGGCAGGTGACATGGCAAGGTAACAATCTGCATCTGGTGGCAGGCGATGTGGCAAGTGACAATTGTAGCAGGAAAGTGACAATCCACATCTGGGGGCAGGTGACATGGCAAGTGACAATCTGCAACGTGTGGCAGGTGAAGTGGCAAGTGACAATCCGCATCTGGTGGCAGGCAACGTGGCAAGTGACATGCTCAGGGCTCCCACTGATTCTGCATTATGGTGAGTTGAACTATTTCATTTTATATAACAATGTTATAATAGAAAAAATGTGCTTCAATCATCCTGACACCATAACAACCATGGTGCTGTGATGATTGAAGTGCCAACACCAGCCATTTCCCTGATAAATTCCCCCCAAAAAACGTATTTTCTGGCAGTGCCCCTCCTGAGACTAGACTCTGGATCCGCCCCTGGTATGGATCTATATACATTGAAAAGTGTCTGCATATTTTTAAATACTGGTAGTTTTTCTCATTCATTGATTGACAGACACAGCGCTTCCTTATTCAGAACCATAGGTTATATCGCCCCCTACAGTAGTAGGAAAAGACTTGGGCAGAAAAAAGACTTGGCGACGCCCATAGGCAGTCCTAGGTGATATACACCCCCCTCTCTGCTATAGGCCTTCAGTTTTTTTCTGCCTAGTCAGGAGTAAGGGCCCAGTTTCCTACTGGGATCTCCGGTCATGGCAATTTTTTGTTTTTGCTTTTTAAGCTACTTTTTTCTCTTGGATTTTTGTGAGATTACAATCAACTGCCAGACTGGGCGACGGGCTGGACACTAAGATCCAGTGGTCTCCCCAGTCTGGCCAGCAAGCGCGTGCAGACCGCAGCTATGCGCTAGGTCAGCCGCAACATAGCCCCACTGGACGGGGGCTGGCCCTGCGAGTTAAACATCTCACTTCTTCTCACTCTCCTCCACTATCCCTTTCCCCCACTTTTTATTTATTTTTTTGATTGAAATCCTATGTTTGTCACGTCTTGTCTTTCACGTTTTTGCACGTTTGACTAGTAAGGATGCGGGTCCTCGGGCCAGCCCTGAACGTCTTGGGTGGGGGTGGACATGGCCTTTTGGCTTAGTTCGCCCTCTCTCATGGGGTCTCCCTTCGGGGGAGCCTCACCTAGTACTTGGGTGGGTCCTGTTTCGGCAGGCCCTCCAGAGAACGGGGTCTGTCTGGTTCCGGCCAGATAGACCATTGTAAGTACCTTTGTCCCCGCAGGAGCCTAACGCCCCGGGGGATCAGGGAATTGGCACGTCTGTGTACCCGTGGCACTTTTTTGTGAGCACTCTTTATGTGTGTGCACATTTTTTATGCACCGGGTGAAGTTTTTGGGGTGTGTTTTGCACGCCATAGGCTTTCAAAAAAAAAAAAAAAAAAAAAAAAAAAAAAATCTCACGAGGTCGCATACGACCAGGTCTCGGCCTGTGTCGCTGCGTTCCTCATGGCCGACAGCCCCCACTTTGGTGGGGAGGAGGATCTGATCTGTGTGTTACCTGCGCACTCGCTGGAGCGGTAAGTAAGGGGCCCCCTCCTCTCCTTCCCTGGAGTGGTGTGGGGTGCGGGTACTCCCTGGGGTGGTCGGTCCCTCTGGGGTTCTCCTCCACACCCCCCTTCTCCGGGTGAGAGCCAGGCTTAACGGAACCGTACTGAGGTTTCTGGCAAGGTCACGGGCTCCTCTGGTGGACACTGCAGACACTCTGGTGGTCCCGTGGGGCCGGTATAGTCGGATCTACGCCTCTCCTCCTCTCAAGATTCTGCCATGGCTTTTGCGCAGGATCGAGGCCGAAGGGATTTCAGTCATTCTAGTGGGCCCGGATGGTCTTGTCGGTCTTGGTATGCCGACCTGGTGCGATTGGTCGCTGACCTCCCTTGTCGACTGCCTCTCAGGGAGATTCTACTGTCCCAAGGGCCGATCTTCCATCCTGCTGAAGTCGCTGGTTTTTGAAGGCCTGGTTGTTATGAGCTGGGTGCTGAAGTTACGACTCTGCTGAAGGCTAGGAAGCCTTCCTCTGGGAAGATTTACCACCAGACATGGATAGCATACATATACTGGTGTGAGGCGCTTGGCATTTACCCTTGTTCTTTCTCGGTGGCTCGGATTTCCACCTTCCTTCATGGGGGATTAAGCAGAACTTGGCCTTGAGTACCATCAAGGGCCAGGTGTCAGCCTTGTCGGTTTTTACTCTTAATCAAGGGGTTCGACATCTGCCTCCACCTGAGAGGTTGCTTCTACTGCCGTGGGATCTACTTTTGGTGCGTTCGCTTCCACAGGAGACTCCCTTTGAAAATATTCAGGAGGTTCTTTTGCTTGCTCTGTCCCAGAAGGTGGCTTTTTTGGTTGCTATCACCTCTGCTCGCATAGTGTCGGATCTGTAAGCGTTACCATGTCATACTTCTTACCTGGTGATCCACAAAGATGAAGTGGTTCTTCGCCCTTGTCTGTGGTTCCCTCCTCTGATTCCTTTTGATTAAGGATGTTGTATTGCCTTCCCTGTGTCCCAGGTCAAAATGTCCTAAGGGATTTACCTTACATGCCCTGAATGTGTTCGGGCGATTCGAGTGTATTTGCCAGTCACGGGGCCTTTTCAGGAATCAGACTCACTGTTTGTGATCACGGACAGGCTAAAAAGTGGGCTGCCTGCTTCTTCTGTGACCTTTCTAGATGGCTCAGACAGACAATGACTCTGGTCTATTCTATCAGGGGTTGGGTTCCTCCTTTCCCTGTTACGGCGCATTCTACTTGGCTGCTTATTGCTTCTGAGGGCTTCCATCATCAGGCATCAGCTGCGCTGGTTTGCAAGGCGGCCACTTGGTCGTCGGTGTACACTTTCACAAAACTCTACAATGTGGCTGTGCTGGCATGATGCATCTGAGGATGCTTCTTTTCGCCGCAAGGTGTTTGGGACGGGCTCCAGTTTGTTTCTGTGTTGAGCTCCTGTTACCTGGTTGGCTCTTGTGTTAGCCTTGGGATTTTTCGTTGTCCCACCCCTCATGTTTGGCACTGCTTTGGGACGTCCCTATGGTTCTGAATAAGGAAGCGCTGTGTCTGTCAATGAACGAATGAGAAAATAGGATTTTTGACTTACCATAAAATCAGTTTCTCTGAGTTCATTGACAGACACAGCACCAACACCTCTATGGAGTTTTAAAATGCTTCTGACACTGCTTGGGACAAAACTGAAGGACTATAGCAGAGAGGGGGGTGTATATCACCTAGGACTGCCCATGGGCGTAGCATAGTCTTTTTTCTGCCTAGTGTCCTACTCCTGTAGGGGCAGGGGCGGATCCAGGGGGGGGGGGAACGGAGCAATTGCCCCCTCCGAGAATGCTGGTGAGAGGGCAGGCAGCTGGGTCCGCGGGAGAGAGAGAGCGGACGGCCAGGCGGGTGACAGTCTGAGACTGACAGTGGGCGGGTGAGAGAGCGGACGGCCGGGCTGGTGATAGTCTGAGACTGACAGTGGGCGGGTGAGAGAGCGGACGGCGGGGGGGCTGGTGACAGTCTGAGACTGACAGTGGGCGGGTAAGAGCGGACGGCCGGGCTGGTGACAGTCTGAGACTGACAGTGGGGTGGGCGGGTGAGAGAGCGGACGGCCAGGGGGGCTGGTGACAGTCAGAGAGTGGGCGGGTGACATTTGGAGAGCGGCCGGGCTGCTGGACAATCAGGGAGCCAGCGGGTGGGGGAGCAGAGAGATGACATCATCTCTCACCGCCCGTCCTGCATCCCTGCAGTTCCACCCTCACTGTGCAGGTAGCCACGGGCAGCAGAGAGATTACATCATCTCTCTGCTGCCTGACTGGTAATCTGCTGCCTCACCCTCTGGGAAACAGAAAGTGACAATTGTAGCTGTAGCAGGCAAGTGACAATCCGCAACGTGTGGCAGATGATGTGGCAAGTGACAATCTGCATCTGGTGGCAGGCGACGTGGCAAGTGACAATCTGCAACTGGTGGCAGGCGACATGGCAAGTGACAATCCGCAATGTGTGGCATGTGACGTGACAATCCGCATCTGGCAGGTGACGTGGCAAGTGACAATCTGCATCTGGTGGCAGGCGACGTGGCAAGTGACACTCTGCATCTGGTGGCAGGCGACGTGGCAAGTAACAATCCGCAATGTGTGGCAGGCGACGTGACAATCCGCATCTGGTGGCAAGGTGACGTGTCAAGTGACAATCCGCATCTGGTGGCAGGTGATGTGACAATCCGCATCTGGGGGCAGGTGACGTGGCAAGTGACAATCCGCATCTGGTGGCAGATGACGTGGCAAGTGGCAAACTGCATCTGGTGGCAGGTGATGTGGCAAGTGACAATTGTAGCAGGCAAGTGACAATCTGCATCTGGGGGCAGGTGACGTGGAAAGTGACAATCCGCAATGTGTGACAGGGGATGTGGCAAGTGACAATCTGCAATGTGTGGCAGGTGACGTGGCAAGGTGACAATCTGCATCTGGTGGCAGGCGATGTGGCAAGTGACAATTGTAACAGGAAAGTGACAGTCCACATCTGGGGGCAGGTGACATGGCAAGTGACAATCTGCAACGTGTGGCAGGTGAAGTGGCAAGTGACAATCCGCATCTGGTGGCAGGCAACGTGGCAAGTGACATGCTCAGGGCTCCCACTGATTCTGCATTATGGTGAGTTGAACTATTTCATTTTATATAACAATGTAATAATAGAAAAAATGCGCTTCAATCATTCTGACACCATAACAACCATGGTGCTGTGATGATTGAAGCGCCAACACCAGCCATTTCCCTGATAAATTCCCCCCAAAAAAACGTATTTTCTGGCAGTGCCCCTCCTGAGACTAGACTCTGGATCCGCCCCTGTGTAGGGGCGATATAACCTATGGTTCTGAATAAGGAAGCGCTGTGTCTGTCAATGAACTCAGAGAAACGGATTTTACGGTAAGTCAAAAATCCTATTTTTCTCTCATAACATTGGAATATAGAGGGTGCCTATTTCATGTATAGAAACGTTTCCATATTGACTTTTGTTTGAAGTTTCCACAGAATGTCTTGAGCTTTAAGAACAGTGGGCACCTGTGTGCACAGAAACTTGTTGAATAGGACCATACCTCTTCTCTTAAATTTGTTGATCTTTCTTATTGCCAGAACAATTAAAGACCAGCTGGAATATAGGATTTGTATACAACTAGGTTACCTTGTTTGGGAAGTCAGTTTTTTCCAATATTGAAAGCCCCTGGTCTTAATTTATCTGTATACAATTTGCTTGCAGAGCAATCTGATTGAAGATGTAAACCCAGTTTTCCTGTCTTGTAACTTTTGGGACTTTAAGACATGACCTTTAAGATTTCAGTCTAAATGACATCCAGACAAGTTCATAGTTAAACTCAGAAATCATATGCCATATTTTTAATTCATAGATGCTCTGACACTAACCAAAAACATTGTACTACCATGAATCTGTGATGTGACGTACACTAAGAAAACACTTCCAAGACTAACTGATATATCTGACAAGGTTTTTTCATTTTTCAATAGGGCACTTGAAATTGTCAGATTTTGGACTTTCTCGACACCTTCCTTTTGGAGAACGTGCATACACCATATGTGGCACCCTTCAATACATGGGTAAGGGGAAAACACACTGAATATGAACATTAAAACAAAAGGCCAGCTGTTTAAGATAAAGACAGCTGTTTGCATGACTAGTTGTTATAACAAACCTCCAGGCTATGTTTACACGGATTCGACACGAAAGTAGTACGACTTCCACTCCGACTTTGCCCTGCGTGTTCATGTCCGACTTCCATGCAACTTCAATGAATAGGATCCGACTTCGACATGATTGCAACTAGTCCTTTAACCAATGAAAACAATTCCTTTGCTTCTAGTATGGAGGAAACCTCATGCCGAATTGATAAAAAAAAAAAAAAAAAAATGGCGTCGGATCCCCCTGATCCATACCAAAGGCCCTTTGAGTCTGGTATGGATCCGTAAATGCTTTCTTCACCCCAAAAGGGTCTGGTATGGTCTTAGGGGGGACCCAATGCTGTTGTTTTTTTTTTAAGTCCCCCCCCAAGACCATACCAGACCCCTCTGGGGTGCAGAAAACATTTTCTTTTTTTTAAATCAAAAGGAACTTTATTGAGAAATCAATAAAACAGAGAAACAATACAGAATTCCATATGTATAAACATTATGCTGAAACACCTTGCATTTAGTATACAGCATCCTCGGCACATAATCACATTTCAACCGCATACGATTCAGTTGCAACAATGGAATACATTCGGTCACAGAGTACAGAAAGCATTTTCAAAGTGGGACCGACACACGTCGGATCAGTTAAGACGGCTCTCATAGGGAACCATTGATTTGGACATGTCATGCGACTTGTGCTCAGGAAGTCAGAGTGCATGTCGGATCAGTGTGAACCGGCCCTCACTCAAAAGTGAAAAAGGTACCACTCTAACAGCCCCCGCCCCCAACACATTTGAGGTGGGTTTTTTTCAGAGAATGGGTTTTTTCTTTTTTTGACAGGGGCCCACTTCCACTTCCTCAAGTCTTGCCTAGGGCCTAGGTGAGCGTGATATCTGTATGGGAAACTCCCTGCCTGCACCCTCCTGGAACATGTTACACATGTCCTAGGGTCTTTATTAAAAAAAAAAATGGGCTAATCCAGTGACATTTGCTGGCATGCATTCATCATTCAACTGATTTACAAAACTACTTGAAAAAATATTAAAGAATGACATATGTAAATATTTGAATCCTCAGTGGATCTGTGCAAACAGGCATTCTGGCAAAACAAAATAGGAAAGAATTGGGCTCACCTAAGTCATTGTAACACATTTTTATATGTGAATCTTTTTAATAAATACAGCAAATGATACTGTATCCAGAATCGAACATAAAAATACTGTTGAATTTTTTGTGGAACAGGTGAAAGGTGATAGAGAATGTTTGGTGAATCTTAGGTGAATCTGAGAGTCAAACCTTTATAATTATACCCCAAGAATGTGATTTTTCTTGGTAGAAATGCATCTTCTTAACACCCATCTGAATACAAAAAGACAAACAAAGGCGCCTCTAAGTGCAGAAGAAAAACAAGTTTAATGCCCCAACTGGGTTCAAAAAGCACTTACAGGATAAGAGATGTAATCAGGCACTTCATGAATAAGGCTGCATTGGAAAGGGTCACGGTGGGAGGAAGCACCTATAGGTTGATAAAGGAACGAAGGACTGTTCCGAAATGCGTCCCTTCTTGATGACATCACATCCTCCCTTCGGCTGTTTGTTTGCGGTCCAGGCTGGCTAAGGAACCGCTCGAGTGGATGACATCACTTCCGGTTACGCCGTCTCTCCTTGCTGAGTACGCCGGCTTCACAGCGGCTCCCTGTGTTCCACGCTGCTGCTGCCAGTCACAACATCCATCCGCTCTGAATGCTTCCTCCCACCGTGACCCTTTCCAATGCAGCCTTATTCATGAAGTGCCTGATTACATCTCTTATCCTGTAAGTGCTTTTTGAACCCAGTTGGGGCATTAAACTTGTTTTTCTTCTGCACTTAGAGGCGCCTTTGTTTGTCTTTTTGTATTCCTATAGACCCTGCTTCAGTCTTTTAAAGTTGCAGCCCTTTGTGCTGAAGATTATCATCCCACAACTTCCATCACTTCCACCAGCACCCTCATGTTTATTTTGGACTGCCTTACATAGAGACATTATCTAGATTACGCTAGCCCTGTGCGCCCTAAACATACATTTCTTGTTTTCTATTAACACCCATCTGTATGAAGTCATCAGCCAGCATGCATCAGAGCCTGAAAATATCCAAATTGGGTGCAGCTTTTCAGGGACCTTCTCAGATATCTAAATAGCAGTGGATTTTACCAACCAAGTGGCAACAGGATCTAAAGAAGTAGTTATTACTATCGGTTCATTGGGGGACTAGTCCTCATTCTAAATACATATCACTCCTTTCTTTCCGAGTCAATGGAATCTTCCTCTTGATGGTCTTATCTAGCTGACAAAGGCTTTCATGTATGCTAAAACGTGTTTTGTGATGTATGAGATGTATTTGTGGATATATAATAAAGACAATGTTGCCATCATAGATCACAGTTTTCATTAAAGGGGTTTTAAAGGTTCGTGTTTTTTCACCTTAATGCATCCTATGCATTAAGGTGAGAAAACACCTGGCAGTCACTGCTCCCCTGTTTTACTTACCTGAGCCCCTTCATCTTCTTCAGCGGGGACGTGCCGTTCTTCTCTCCATGGAGTCCCGGCTTTGATTGAATAGATTGATAGCAGCGCAGCCATTGGCTCCCGCTGCTGTCAATCAAATCCAATGACCTGGGCACCGGGGGCGGGGGCGAGTCAAAAATTCGGCTTCTATGGACGCCAAATGAATGACTCGGGAGCGTGCCCACAAGGTAACCCCCTCGGAAGAGCGCTTCTCCTAGGGGGTTATCTAATGTGAGGAGAAGCCGCAAGAGCCGCTGAGGGACCCCAGAAATGGATGTTCGGGGCCACTCTTTGCAAAACGAGCTGCACAGTGGAGGTAAGTATGACATGATTGTTATTTTAAAAAAAAACAAAAAAACTAAGCTTTAGTATCACTTTAAGACCCGGAGAATCTTGGCAAAGCCTATGAACCTTAAAGGGGTTGTAAATGCATCCTATGCATTAAGGTGAAAAAACACCTGGCAGTCACCAGCCCCCCAGCCCCCCCCGTTTTACTTACCTGAGCCCCTTCATCTCCTCGGCTGGGACAAGCTGTACCTCTCTCCACGGGGTCCCAGGTTTTGATTGGGTAGATTGATAGCAAGGCAGCCATTGGCTCCCGCGAGAGGAGAGGTGCAGCGAGAGCCGCTGGGGGACCCCAGAAGATGAGGTTCGGGGCCACTCCGTGCAAAACGAGCTGCACAGTGGAGGTAGGCATGACATGTTTGTTATTTTTAAAAAATAAAAAAATGATCCTTTACAATCACTATAATGCTATAAACTGTAAATACTCAAGAACAATATGTTGGATTTTGTTTGATTTGTTGTTCTAGCTCCTGAGGTTCTTTCTGGAGGTCCCTACAGCCATTCAGCTGACTGGTGGTCTTTGGGTGTCTTATTGTATGCACTTGCAGTTGGGGAGGTAAAGGAAAATTGATGTCATTTATATGCATAAAAAGGCAAGCTTAGTACTAAGCATTTAATTTGATTGTTCTTTATATTTAGTTTCCAGTTTCATATGCTAGAGACCACATAAGTATGCTGGAGTTTGTCAATCAAGCAGAATTCATTATTCCGGAGTCTTTAAGCCCAGGACTGTCCTTTCTTTTAAAAGAGGTATGCTGTGCTAAGAGCCATTTTCAAGGTATATACATACTGTTAGACTGGTAAGGGAAAGGAAGATGTAATATTGCTCACAATGATCAGGTACTAAAGAGTCTATGAGCTTGTTCAATAAGGCTTTGACAAAAAAAAACCTTGGAACCTGATTGGTTTCTATGCAGAGCTGCACCAGATTTTGCACTCTCCAGTTTTAGTAAATCGACCCTAGTTAGAAAGTTTCTAACAAGTTTCAATAGAGAAGTGAAAATTATTTATATACAGTAAATATCATACAATGCCATGAGATAATAACTCACTGTGGGTTGAGGAGTATAGCAATTTTGAAATACAACAAACAGATTTCCCATGCCATTAAATTTCAGTCTTACCTCTATATAATATTATGAAACCCTTCTGTGATATGTCTAAACCAGCCTCTCTCAACCTTTCCAACACAGAGGAACCCTTAAAATAATGTTCTGGTCTTAGGGATCCTCTACTAAAATGACTATATCTGCAACTCGTGATACATTAGTGTAATAGTCAGTGGGAAGAATGCTCCTTACACTTGTGATCATTGGGAAGAATTACCCCCTTACACATAGCTAAAAAGATCAATGGTGTCAGTGGGAACTTACCTGAGAGGCAGAAACTGCTCCTTTCTCAAGGAACTCCTAGCAATCTCTGGAGGAATCCTAGTTGAGAAACCCTGGTCTAAACAAAAAGAAAAAAACAATCCAATATCAATAATCCAATACCCACAGTTTAAATGAATCCCTCAGCAGCAATACTATAATAAACATGAACTATGTGTAAATATATGACATAGATATAATTTCATAAGATATCTTATGATATATAAGACAGTGAAAGATTACAATGTTTCACAAGTACAGTGCTGTAAATCAGTACATACACAGTGAAGGAGATTTAGCAAAACTGGTGCACACAGAACCTGGTGCTGTTCATAGTAACCAATCAGCCTCTAGGTTTTATTGTCAAAGCTTAATTGAACAAGCGGAAGTTAGAAGCTGATTGGTTACCAGAATCTGTGTGCACCAGTTTTAGTAAATCTCCCCCAGTGTATCACAAAAAAGAAACCACAAACACGCATATAAGCAATGTAACAAAGTTGAATAACTCAAATAAAAAATATTTATAGCATACAATCCTGTGTTGAAAAAAATGAAGTGTTCATGAAAGAAAAAAACAAAAAAAGGCTTCTGTGTGATCATAACCATGAACAGCAAGTTCAAAATATTTAAAATCTTCAACCCCAGACAACACCCAGCGAATCTTCACTCAAAGGGGATTTCCAATAATGATCCCTTCACCACACATTAGGAATCGCATTCACCCAAAGTGTCTGCCTATCTTATTACAGATTAGACTAACAACACTTGTATCTCCTTATCCTGGTTAGAGAATCCGTTGACCAAGCATCTGAAGCAGTGTATATACATAAACAATAGTGCGCTTCTGGTTATTATGCAAGAAATGAAATACTGAAAATGTATCAATATACAACCAAACAGTAAATGTATTGGTCCATAAGGTTCAATATAGAAATAAGTCCATCTGCCAATAGCAATGAAGGTGTATCTAATTCTTTTCCAGATAATGATATATCCCAGCGGGTGGCAAACCACGTAAATTGTTAAGGAATTCCACCAGACACACATGCCCTGCACTGTAATCAAGGCTTTTACCAGATGGTTGTAAAACCCAATTACAGAGATCAAACCCACATGAGAAATAATGGACACCTCCGGGTGTCTATAAATTGGATCAGTACGATCCACTGGGTTTCAACATATGATATTCCCCAATACCAACGCCATAACTTCAGATCCAACTCAGACAGCCATCATAGAGGTAAAGGAACATAGGCTGCACATAGCGTGAATATTGCTAGTACATGTTTATTGTTAAAAACACCACAAGGTACTCACATGATTAAGGACAATAAAAAGCATTTAATTTGCATGGAGCCTCGCTGACAGCCGGCATCAGCGAGCGTATAAGACTTCACACAACTAGTTTTGTGTCACAGTGGGTCATCAGGGGAACAGGAAAATAAATGTGTGATGCCAGAGAACATACAAATTTATAGACTGCTTCAGTCACATGGTCAGGCATTCCTTGGGAAACAATGGCAATCTTCCAAAACACATCTCTTTCACAACTTCACAAAACCCCAGATGGATGGATTGGACCATAAAGAGTGACTCACATTGTGTAATACCATCAATACAATTTTTATTATACATTAAAAATACACTCATATTCAAAAGGATAAAACAGGCATATCTCTTACTGTGATCCAGATAGTACTATGTATAGCTGAGCTGAAATTTTACAGGAACATGAAAGATCCACCAGCTGCCGGCCACTCTGCTCCTCTGGCTTGCAAGGGTTACACTGAACTCCTTCCCTACGTGTTTTGTCCTCATTGGACATTGTCAAGGGGATCCTCCTGATCTAGGATGAGGAGGATCAGGGTTCGGATTGGCTGATCCTGCCCTTCAGGAGAAATCATATGACTAAATGCTTAGACCTGTGGTATCTAGCTATCTCACAGTTTCAAAGTCTAGTTTAGCTTATCTAATAGTAGTTTGTGCATATTCCTGATTGTAACTGATGTAAATGTGTTATGCTCTTCTTAGCTCCTGTGTAAAGTTTCAAGACAGAGGCTACGCCACTTCCATCAGTTCCAGAGCCATATTTTCTTCAGAGGAATGACCTTTGATCCCTTGCTTCTTCAGAAGTACCCGGTAGACCTTGTGTTATCCATGCGTAAATCAGAAGATTTAGATCCATCAGAAACTCATGTCTTTGAAGACTTTGACTTTGATTTCACAGAGACCTTGGAGATTCCACACCCAGCCTAAACTACATCAGCTGCAACAAAATATAAAACCATCATGCCAGCCACTGCCTTAAAATGTGTGGAGTCTCATTCTGAATTTATGACTGTAAAGTACTTCCCATCCTTAGCCTTTATTTATTATTGCTAAGTTTCCTATTTATCTAGTATAGATGGCAGTGCTTTTTAGCCATTAACCGGTTCTACTTGCCAATGATAGAATACCTATTTGTACACACAATAAGATCAGCTTTTATATTTTATAAATAAACAGCTGTTTTACTACTCTACATTCACTTGACTTCTGTGGTTCTTTTAGTAGCCTTTGTTCTTTGTTTCAAGAAATACAACTTCCACATATAAACAATACCATTGCACAGTGCTCTATATAAGAATATTTACAGTAGAGGAGAGCACAGCAATGATGCATGCTTTGCTGTTCCTTTACAGTCCATCCACATGCAGGGGCAGCTCCTAGACCAGGCTGCTCATTTCTGTGGGGGGGTCTGAGAGAGTGCAGAACCTGTCTACGCTGTCTCAAACCCACGTCTGGCTGCAAAAAATTTAGCAAGCAAGATTATTCATATACATCATCTGACAAAAGCGAGTACACCCCTCACATTTTTGTAAATATTTTATTATATCTTTTCATGTGACAACACTGAAGAAATTACACTTTGCTACAATGTAAAGTAGTGAGTGTACAGTTTGTATAACAGTGTAAATTTGCTGTCCCCTCAAAATAACTCAACACACAGCCATTAATGTCTAAACCACTGGCAACAAAAGTGAGTACACCCCTAAGTGATAAATGTCCAAATTGGGCCCAGAGTGTCAATATTTTGTGTGGCCACCATTATTTTCCAGCACTGCCTTAACGCTTTGGGCATGGAATTCACCAGAGCTTCATAGGTTGCCACTGGAGTCCTCTTCCACTCCTCCATGATGACATCATGGAGCTGGTGTATATTAGAGACCTTTCCCTCCTCCATCTTCAGTTTGAGGATGCCCCACAGATGCTCAATAGGATTTAGGTCTGGAGACATGTTTGGCCAGTCCATCACCTTTACCCCCCAGATCATGACACTCCCACCACCATGCTTGACTTTAGGCAAAACACACTCCTCTGGTTGCCGCCACACATGCTTAACACCATCTAAACCAAATACGTTTATTTTGGTCTCATCAGACCACAGGACATGGTTCCAGTAATCCATTTCATTAGTCTGCTTGTCTTCAGCAAACTGTTTGCAGGCTTTGTTGTGCATCATCTTTAGAAGGCTTCCTTCTGGGACGACAGCCAAGCAGACCAATTTGATGCAGTGTGCGGCGTATGGTCTGAGTACTGACAGGCTAACCCCCCACCCCTTCAACCTCTGCAGCAATGCTGGCAGCACTCACACGTCTATTTCCCAAAGACAACCTCTGGATATGATGCTGAACACATGCACTCAACTCCTTTGGTCGACCATGGTGAGGCCTGTTCTGAGTGGACCCTGTCCTGTTAAACCGCTGTATGGTCTTGGCCACCGTGCTGCATCTCAGTTTCAGGATCTTTGCAATCTTCTTATAGCCTAGGCCATCTTTATGTAGAGCAACATTTTTTTCTCCAGATCCTTAGAGAGTTCTTTGCCATGAGGTGCCATGTTGAACTTCCAGTGACCAGTATGAGAGAGTGAGAGTGATAACACCAAATTTAAATTGGTATAGAGAGCTTAGACTTTTTAGGCATGACAAAACATAATGTAGAAAAATATTATTTTATTATAGAAAGACAAAGAAAACATATATTAAAATCCACGCTAATGGACCAGCTAATGGTTAAAATATTGCAACTGTACATAACCCTTATGCAACTAGATGGAATACAAGAGAAAGACTTATTTCATGATACAATAAATCCCAGAGTGCGGTTATAATGCAGCGTTGCAATGTAAACTTGATCTTGCTCTACATGTTATGCGCCATGCGCTTCTGTGTTTAGTTATTTTATATTTTATACAAGCTGTACACTCACTACTTTACATTGTAGCAAAATGTAATTTCTTCAGTGTTGTCACATGAAAGATATGATAAAATATTTACAAAAACGTGAGGGGTGTACTCACTTTTGTGAGATACTGTATATGTGGTTTAATTGTGTATTTATCTTTTTGCGTGGAGTTTTTCAACCATGGAAAGTTGGTTGAGAAGCTGTGTATTTCATTTTGCAGTATTTAGCGATGAAAGTTGCTTTAGGGAAACCCCATAGGTGTAGTGCAACAGAGATCTGGAGACTACAGGAAGTTAACCTAAGTGCAACTTTAATAGACTTAGAAGGACTTTAAAGTGTTACTAAACCCACAACAGTAAAATATATCTGTATATGCAGTAAAGCATGCTTGTTATGCTCACTGTGGAACCTAAGGGGTTAATCCCCCGCATTGTGTAAAAAGGCTGCATGATCTTCTCTGATCCTCCCCTTCTTCCACAGTGCCCAATCCATCTGCTGATAGCACAGAGCCTTGGGGGCACTCTGCACATGCTCAGTTTGGTGTGTATTGCTAGAGAATTGTTTTTTTTTTTTTTTGGGAGGGTGCATGTGATCAACTCAGGTCCAATCAGCACTGTCCAGACAGAGGGTCGGGGTCCTGCAGCCTCATAGAACAGTCAGAGGAGAATGAAAACTCCTACAAGCTTTAACCAGTGCTTGGCCAGACACTGATAGAAGTCACAAGACTGCTATATATTGCTGATGGGAAAAGGTATTTAGCAGTTTATATTTACTAAAATAATTGCATTTCAATGTTCTGTGGGAAAATGTTAACCCCCAAACCAATGGATGGGACTTTTAAGGCAACTTAGAAAGCAAGTAGAAAATTCTATAAAAATTACATTTTTTACATCCATTTAAAAGTACCCTGGCCTCCTGTTTTTTGTTGTGGGCGGCCCCCTTTGGCGGCCCAGTGAGGGAAGTTCCGGTGGTTGTCCATGTCTCCCCGGGCTGGCCCTCCCCTTTTGGTGTGTATGGTCGCATGTGTGCGCCAGCGGTCCGTGGATGCATTACTTTTCATCCCACATTACGTTGGGGTAACGCCACGCTCCTTTGTTTTGGGAGGTTCCCCTACTATCTCCCGCGCATGCCCATACGCACCACGCATGCGCCGGCGTTCCGTTGCAATATTTAGGAGGGCCAGGGCAGTTCTATGCTGCATGTCCTTCTATTGCATAGAAGGTTTATGCAATTTTTCTATGCTTACACTTGTTGAGGCTTGATGATTGGAGGATGTTTTGGTGACTAGTAATCTGCAATGAGAACTACCCTCTGAGTCTTTTTCAAAAATACATATATTTTTGATTTGATGTATATACTTCTCCTATATAGATTTTTACATAATTGCGGAATCACCCTACTGATTGTGATCAGGTTCATTATATTAGTCATTAGATGACATATGGGACAGTATTAAAGTCCTTTGTTGATGCATACCCACAGAGTATAATTGATACTCCTATATACATATATATTTTATAGAGCTCCTATCTGTTTGGAGGTCTAGGAGTTGGCACTGAGGAGCCTTTGTGTGGGTCACCTGGAGCCTAAAATGTGGGAGTGTATGGATGCCCCCTCCATCTGGCAAGAGTGAACCTGGGTTTTAGATGTTGCACAGCTGTAATAATCATTGATCATCATGTATCGTATGCCACCACTGTTATACAGTATATCACACAGGAGTCTCATGTCCATATATCATTGTTCAAGGTTTAATGTCAAATATTATGTTTTATTCATAGAAACAAAATGTCTGTGACCCTCTCCCATTATACCCCTGAATAAAGGAGTGATTTCTTCCTGAAACGCATCAGGATAGACAAGAGATACTTTCACTAAAGCTGTGTGTATGCCCCAGAAGGGACATCAGCCGAGCAAGTCTTCAAGAGGAACGCAGGAGAAAGACTCTGAGATGTGACCAAAGGCGAAGGCAGGACTGACGAGCAGATCATGAACAGCTGAGTCACTGTGGAGAGAAAGGAGCTGGCAATTAGCCGACAGCTGAGCGGCCAGCTCAGAGAAGAAAGGGCTGAGCCCAGCCCTGACAGTACCCCTTTCTCAACGACGCCTCCCCCTCGGAGGACCACCGAGCTTGAGGGGAAAACATCTATGGAAATTACGGAGGAGGACAGGGGCATGTACGTCCGAGGATGAGACCCAAGACCATTCCTCCGGACCGTACCCCTTCCAATGCACCAGGTACTGTATGCTTCCACGGAACCTACGGGAGTCAACAATGGATTGTACTTCATACTCCTCATGGTTCCCAACCTGTATATGGTGAGCACGTGGCACAGAGGTGGTAAAGCGGTTGCAGACCAAAGGTTTCAATAAGGAAACATGAAACACATTAGAGATGCGCATACTAGGAAGAAGGTCCAACGCGTAAGCCACTGGGTTAATCCTGCGAAGGATACGGAAAGGCCCAATAAACCGAGGTGCGAACTTCAAAGAAAGAACACAAAGTCGGAGGTTGCGAGACAACAGCCAGACTCTGTCCCCAACCTGGTAGGAAGGCGCAGGCAGGCATCTGAGATCAGCATAGAGTCTGTACCTATCGTTAGCATGTCGCAAAGCCTCCTGGACTTGTGCCCAAGTGGAACGAAGACCATGGAGATGCTCCTCTAACGCAGGAATACTCTGCGGAACAAACGAGGCAGGCAACACAAAAGGTTGCAAACCATAGTTCGCCATAATCGAGGATAAATGGGAAGCTGAATTCAAGGCACTTTTGTGAGCAAACTCCGCCCATGGTAAGAGGTCTGACCAGTTGTTATGATGGTCATATATATAGCAACGTAGGAATTGCTCCAAGGACTGGCTCGTTCTGCGGCCCCATTAGACTGTGGGTGATACACAGAGGAGAACGCAAGCTGAATACCCAACTGTGCACAAAAGGCTCGCCAGAACCGGGACACAAACTGACTACCCCTGTCTGAGACAATCACCTTGGGTAGCCCATGTAAGTGGAAGATCTCCCGAGCAAAAATAGAAGCCAGTTCCTTAGAAGTAGGCAAGTTCTTGAGTTTAATAAACTGCAACATTTTTGAGAACCGGTCAACCACCATAAGGATAACTGTGTTGCCCTGGGAGTTGGGTAACTCCACAATGAAATCCATAGACAGATGGGTCCAGGGCCTCTCTCCATTTGGTATGGGTTGTAGGAGGCCCACTGGAAGGTATCGTGGAGTCTTACTCTGAGCACACACGGAACAGGCAGCTATGAAGGCGTTTACATCAGCACGTAGGCTAGGCCACCAGAATTGTTGGGAAATGGCCCAAAAGAGTTGATTCTTCACAGGGTGGCCAGCAGCCTTGGGAGAATGGTAAGTCTGGAGCACAGCAGTACGGAGACTCTCGGGAACAAAGCAGCGGTCACAAGGTTTCTCAGGAGGAGCATCGACCTGAGCAGCAAGAATTTTGTCACCCAAAGGAGAAGTAAGACTGGTGCGAACCGTAGCCAGAATACGATCAGGAGGATTCACAGGAACCGGAACCGACTCCATCTTGGAAGTGGAGGAAAATTGTCGTGACAAGGCGTCAGCCCTTACATTCTTTTTTTTTTAACAGTAAGTTGTTTTTTTTTTCTATTAAACATACAAGACAGTACAAACACAACAAATATCGTACAAAAGATCTGACATCAAGCAGTTAATTACATGACTTCAGTATTGCATGTGCAGGGGATATTCAAATCCAACAACATATTGTGAGGATTTACAAGATACACATATATTACAGTATTGTGACATAATATGGTGTGTGTTACATCAGGGGGTGGTCATAAAAAGATTATAAATAGGTGGAAGCATCTGGGCTAAGCTGACCCAGTGGGGGGAGCTATCCCCATCTCCCTAGCCAAAACGGCAATGGGAGGGAAGGACGGGGGGGGGGGGGGGAGAAGGGGCCCCACCATCGGACAAAACTTGAGTAGGATTTGACCCTGAGATCCAAAAGGAGGGAGCAACCTCGGTCTCTTCCCCAGAGAAGGGTATCTTCCAGGCATGAGCCGCTACGTGGGGCGTCCTCCCCTCATTGGGGTTCAGCCGCATGCTTCGACCCAGCTCGACCATACTTTCTTATATTTCTGAGGACAATTTCTACTCTCGTAAGTTATGCGATATAATGGCAGGACACTGTTTATCGTCTTTTGCCATGTTTCTGTGGTTGGAACCTATTTTTGCTTCCATTTAAGGAGTATTTCTCTTCTGGCATAGAATAGTCAATATGTTAGACACAGTTTAATGTAACGATCACCTTCTATATCCTCTAGGTGGCTCAGTAGTAGGGTTAGAGGATCCATTGGTGTAGTAAGACCGCATACTGTTCCTAAAGTGTCTGCCACTGCACTCCAAAATGGGCGTAGTTTGGGATAGGACCAGACCGTGTGAAAGAAAGTGCCAGTTTCTAGTTCACATCTGGTACACTTAGGGCTAAGTCCAGGATAAATTCTCGCTAGTCTTTGTGGCGTGTAATAAGCCCTATGTATGAATTTTAATTGTATGAATCTGTCCTTAGCCGCAATCATGGACGGGATAAATGTAGTTAAACACTCCTCCCATTCCCCTCCCCCAGAGAGGGAATATCTGCCTGCCATTTGGTCATAATTCTGTAATTTTTAACGTCATTGGCAACTGTTAAATAGAGGTACAGGGAGGATAGAGGTTTTTCCAACATCCCTGAGATCAGGAGGCGCTCGACTGAGTCAGGCTCAAGCGTCACCTGAGAGGGAAACTGGGCTTTGAGGGCATGCTGCAGCTGCCAGCATCTAAAAAGGAAGGTTCTCGGTAGGTTGTGAGCCTGTTGCAACTCTCAAAATGGGGCTAGGACCCTTCGCGGCATAACCTGTTTTAATGTGGTAATACCCTTCCTGGCCCAACTTGCTGGGTTTGGGATAGTGGAAAGGTGAGGAAGCATGGGGTTAGCCCACAGTGAGGTGTGTGGGGAGACGCAGGACTGTTTCAGGAGAGCTGCCCTAGAGGATCTCCACACCTGAACCGTGGTTTTTATAGGACCTGTCACAGCAGGATTAGCCCTCATCCCCCTATACGGCAAATTAGACAACGCTGCATATGATCCCATGATTGATGCCTCTAGGGTAACTGCTGGGTTTTGTCGAGTCTGCGAGAACCACCACCTCATTGTCACTAAGACAGCTGCCCAATAGTATACTAGAAAGTTAGGCAGTGCCAATCTGCCTCCAGCTAATGGAAGGTAAAGAAAGTTTTTAGCCACACTTGGAGATTTCCCTGCCCAAATAAAGGAGATCGCCACACTTTCCAGCCGGCGAAAAAAGGATCTAGGTATAGGGGTCGAGGTGTGCCTAAAATAGTACAGGAATTTTGGTAAGTAGATCATTTTTAAGAGTTTGCCTCTTCCCACCGGGGTCAAAGGGAGGGACTTCCAGGTGGAGCACTTCTGTTGAAGTTGGAACAGCAGCGGAAAGACGTTTTTATCAAAGTAGCCTTTCATGTCATTCCCTATTTTCACCCCCAGGTAGGTGAACTTGTCCACCCATTTCAAAGGGGTTCCTGTATCTATCTGGGGTAATGATTGCTGGAGGGGAAAGAGGAGCGATTTGTTCCAATTTATACGGATACCCGAAAATCGGCCAAATGTGTCGAACAAGGCTAGAGCTGCACATAGGGAATCTGAGGCATCCGCCAAGTACAGGAGTGAATCATCGGCGTATAAAGAGATCTTCTCTATCACTGTGTCCACTTGTAATTCTTTGACCGCCGCCTCCGCTCTAAGGAGAATGGCTAGTGGTTTGAGTGCCATGGCGAAAAGAGCCGGGGAGAGTGGGCAATCCTGCCTCGTTCCTCTCCCCAGGGTAAACGCCCCCGTTGGTACGGATGTGGGCTCTGGGCCGGGCATTGAGCAGCTGAAGCCAGGCCAGAAATCTAGGCCTGAACCCAAATTTGGAAAGTACTGCCCAGAGGTAGCCCCACTCGACTGAGTCGAAAGCCTTCTCTGCGTCGAGTGAGGCCACAACCCTGGGGTCACTGGATGAGGCCATCGCAATATGTGTGTGCAGCCGGTGGATGTTTATGTCCGTTCCCCTACCAGGCATAAAACCTGTCTGGTCTGGGTGTATCAGGGCCGTAATAACCGTGTTTAATCTATTGGCCAGAATTTTTTAGAGAATTTTTGTGTCAACATTAAGGAGGGAAATGGGGCCGTAGGATGAGCATAAAGTCAGATCCTTTCCTGGCTTGGGGATGACCACTATTACCGCGTCATGCATTGAGTCAGGGAGGTGACCCTCGTCCATGGTTTAGCTAGTAGGGATTGAAATTTGGGGGCTAGTTGTTCTGCATATGCTTTGTAAAACTCTACTGGGATACCAACCGGTCCCGGTGTCTTGCCTGTCTGCATCGTTTTTAGTGCTTTTAGGATTTCCTCAATTTTAATGGGGGCATCTAACTTGTTGGCGTATGTTGGGGTAAGGGTCGTTATGTCGATATTCTCAAGGTAGGCTGTCAACTCCCCAGAGTCATAAGTAACTCAGGAGCGGTATAAATTTTGGTAACAGGGGGCAAATTCCCTGCTGATTTCCTCTGAAGTGGAGAGCAGGGAGCCGTCAGCAGCCTGGATCTGCCCTATGGTCATACCTATGGATTGTTCCTTGGAGAGCCATGCCAACAAGTGGCCAGTCTTCTCCCCCTGTTCAAATATTCTCTGGGTTTGGTGGAGCAGTCTCTTTTGTGTTAGAGTTGTCCTCATCAGGAAACCTCTCTCAATAGGGATTGCAATTGGGCATACGTCTGTGGGTCTGGAGATCTGACATATAGAGCTTCCTGCCTCTCCGCCGCAGCTTCGAGGTTCGTGAGGTCTCGTCTACGTCCCCGGCGAACTTTTGCTATGATGGTCTGGTACTGTCCCCTGGAGTATGCTTTAAAAGCATCCCAGACTGAGGAGGCCGAGGCCGAGTCAACATTTACCTTCCAGTATGTCTCTAGCTCATCCCTGTATCTATATCTAGACAATCGCCAAAGTTTGTCTGATGGGGCAATCGAGAGATCTAGTTCCAGGAGAAGCGGGGCGTGGTCCAAGATACCTCGGGGAAGGATTTTAATATAACGGACTCTGGGGAGAACAGGTCCTCCCGCATAGACTAGGTCAATGCGAGAGAAGGTTCTGTGAGAGGCAGAGTGGCATGTAAAAGCCCTGGGGGTGTTTCCATCAACAGACATCATGTAGTCCATAAGTGTCAGCCCACTCTGCAAGCCCCTGGCGGGTCGCACCAGTGGGAGGGAGCCTGTCTAGACCGGCATCAGGAACCAAATTAAAATCCCCCATTATTATTACATTTTCAGTGGAGAATTCAGCTATTTTGGCAGTTACTCGGTTCAATATCTGAAGGGAGGCCAGGGGTGGAAGGTACAAGCCCACAATTACCCATGGCATGTTATGAAGCAGTGCATGTGACACCACATATCTACTCTCTGGGTCCAGAGCCAGATCGAGTAGCTTGAAGGGAAGCGTCTTTAGAATTAAAATGCTTACCCCTCTTGAAAATGTGGAGTGCGTCGAGTGATAGTGATAACCCACCCATGGTTTTTTAAGACTGAAGGTCCTCTTTCCCACCAAGTGGGTCTCCTGGAGCACGCATATATGAGGGTGGTAGGTTTTAACAAACTGGAATACCAGGGAGCGTTTGATAGGAGAGTTTAGGCCTCTCGTGTTCCAGGAGAGTAACTTAAGAGAAGACATCAGTACTGCTCAGAGACGATGTAGGATAGGTGTAGGTTAGACCTCCCCCATCGGGGCGTCTGGGCCCGGAAGGACACACAGGAGTTATTAGCAAGCATGCAATGTTAGTCAGATTATCATCCTGTAGTACTGTCAAATACAATAAAAACAATAAAAACAACAAATCAGGGTCTGCAACATCAGTCCAAAACAAGCAAAAGTCCCCTCCCCCCACCCCGCCCATCTCCCATCCCGGCAGGAGGGCCTCCATCCCCAAAAAACAAAAGGTTAGCTTATAGTCTAACTTGAGGGCAATGTGCAAGAGGCATCTAGCCTCCCCCTTCAGACCTGGGTGAAAAACAATACAAACATTTTGCAATCCGGCATGGATAATCAGTGTAGATCTCCCGGACCCCCGGGGGGACATACTTAAGAACACTGGGGCACTAAACGTATATAACAAACCTTTAAACAATGAGAACTTTTAGTTAATTTCTATCCATAACCCCTACCCCGTCCCCGAGCATGACGTATCCCAGTAGTCGAGCAAAGGGAGTAGACTCAGTCTCTTTACCCTGTGTCGCGGCCCCCCGGTGAAGCGTACGGGGGAGGTGAAGAGGGGGGTGGGACCTCCTCCAACATTCTCGGGTTGTTGTAGCACCGGGGGTTTTTAAAAGGAGGAATTTAAGATATTAAGAGGAGGGCTGCAAGTGAAGTCGGTATAAGCATCCGCACTCAGAATCTCTTCTCTCCGCAGGTGGTCTGTAGGATAGCAGTATCTTAGGGAGAAGTACAAGCCGTATATCTGGCCCTGCAGGCAAGTCCCTGTTTCATGTACGGCATAGCGGGATATCCATCTTGCACAAGCATGACATTCAACAGATAAGTAGTACACTCTGCAATTTCAACAGCTCAGAAAGAGACCAGGGGCCAAGGAGCTTGATGCTGATGAGTATATCAGTCCCCCAGTCCCCCTGCATTTGTCCTATATCGGCTGTAGGTGGGGGATCAGAGTGTGGGGAGCTATAGCAATCTCTGGGACCTGCCATAAATTGCTTCTCCATAGGTCACAAAGGAACGTCCATTGCATAGAAAAGACGGCCATATAACGTGCAGTCTATGTATTCTTATTCTTTGCACAAAATAACAGGGTGCCTTCCATATTCAGCCTGATTAATGGCATAGTCTAGGTGGATACACATCAGCTCAGACAAACGGTAGGGTATTATAGAAAGGGTCAGCATACCTGAGAATTAGTTGGGAAGAGTTTCAGCCCATGCTGCAGATTCCCTGGGCGAGGTGAAGAATTGTATCCCCTCTCCATCCTGAACCCGCAACCTGGCCGGGAAGAGCATGCTATATTTCACTCCCCTCTGACCGAACATGGTCAAACGATTTACGTCAGCGTTGGGTCTCCACCAAATAGTCCAGAAATATGAGGAGCTTTGTGTTTTCAAATTTGAGTTCTCCCTGCAGCCGAGCCGCCCGTAGTACCTCGTCCCAGTCCCGGTAGTGTAGCAACCCTAAATATGAAAGTGCGCGGTGGGGTGGCCTGAGGACCTCTGGTCACCGGCATACGGTGAGCTCTTTAAACGGAGAAGTGTGGGGAGAATTTGGTCCTGGGGAGCAAGGTTGGTAGTAGCCCCTCTATGAATGTGACTGGATCCTCTCCCTCCGCTCCTTTAGGGAGGCCGAGGACCCGCAGGTTGCTCCGCCTGTTACGGTTCTCGGCATCCTCAGCTCTTGTTTCCAAGTGTTTGACTTTCAGTTTCAGGGCTTGAATGTCAGCATGGTGATCCCTCTGTATGTCCTCAGTCTCAGAGACCTGCCGCTCCACCCCGCGGTCACGGAACTTATCCATGTCTCTCCTAATAAGTGCTGTTTCAGTCTGTACATGGTCAATTTTAGTTGTTAGCGTGGACTGGCATGTAGTTATAGTCAGCATTAAGGCATCAAAGGCGCCGAACCAGCTTGTATAGCTCCGTCGGGCGGGGAGTCTGGCTGTGACACCATGTTGTATGCCACGAGTGTTGTGGACCGCGGCAACGAGAGGGTACTCACCAGGGCTGTACTGTTCCTTTTATGGTTGAATCTTCTGCCCCCGGGCAGTGCCCAGTCCTCCCGCAGAATCTCCACAGAACAGTGGCTGCGTTACAGGTCTCCTACACTAGGATTGAAGCAGGATTGTTAGCCGGAGATTGGAGCTCTGCTATCACACGTCTGCTCCCAGCGCCATCTTGGACACGCCCCCCAGCCCTTACATTCTTAGTACCGGGTAAGAATGAGACAATGTAATTAAAACTCGACAAGAAAAGAGCCCATCACGATCTTCTGGGAGAGAGGCACTTAGCTTCAGACAAGAATGTGAGATTCTTATGGTCAGTAAGACTGAGAACCTGCACAGTGGTACCTTCAAGGAGATGTCTCCATTCTTTCAGGGCTAAAATGATCACCAACAGCTCTCTGTCACCAATCTCGTAATTGCACTCTGCCGGTGACAATTTCTTGGAAAAGTAGCCACACAGATGCATAGCGTACTCAGAGTTAGGACGTTGAGACAGAAGGGTGCCAACTCCAGTCTCGGAAGCATCAACTTCTAGGTTAAAAGGCAACGTAGGATCACGGTGTGCCAACACAGGAGCAGAAACAAAGGCAAACTTGAGACTCTCAAAGGCCTTAATGGACTCCGGAGACCAACTCTGTGGGTTGCCGTCTTTCCTGGTCATATCAGTCAGGGGCTTTACCAGAGACGAGAAGTTACAAATAAACTTCCGATAATAGTTGGCAAAGCCAAGAAAATGCTGCAGAGGACGTAAACCCATGGGTCGGGGCCACTGTAGGACCGCTGAAAGTTTCTCTGGGTCCATCGAAAAACCATCAGTGGAAATGACATAGCCCAGGAATTTCACCTGTTCACAATGGAATTTGCACTTTTCCAATTTACAATAGAGATTGCTCTCTTGTAGTCTCTGAAGCACACGACAGACATCTGTGTGGTGGCTCTCCGGGGACTTGGAAAATATGAGGATATCGTTGAAATAAACCACCACACATAACTGCAACAAATCTTGGAGGACGTTGTTAATGAACTCCTGGGAAACTGCTGAAGCGCTACAAAGGCCAAAAGACATTACGAGATACTCATAATGACCTGATCTAGTATTAAACGCAGTTTTCCACTCGTCTCCCGTCTTAATCCTGACGAGATTGTATGCCCCTCTCAAATCAAGCTTAGTGAAAAAAACGTTGCTCCCTTGAGGCGGTCAAATAACTCCGTAATCAATGGAATGGGATAGGGATTCTTAATCGTGAAACGATTGAGACCCCTATAAATCGATACAAGGTCTCAGTTCACCACTCTTCTTCTTCACAAAAAAGAAACCAGCACCAGCAGGAGACGAGGATTTGCAGATGAAACCATGAGAAAGTGCGTCTGCAACATACTCCTCCATGGCCTCATCCTCCAAGATCGACAAAGGGTAAACCTGGCCACGAGGGGGTATGGCACCAGGTTGAAGGTCAATTGCGCAATCATACGACCGGTGTGGAGGCAAAGTACCGGCTCTACCTTTGTCAAAGACATCGCTAAAATCGCGGTACTCCTCCGGCAGGGAGAAGAGTGAAGAGGTACACAGGACCTTGGCTACCTTCTGGAAGCATCTCTCACTGTACTGTGGCGACCAGGACAGAACCTCAGCACGGAGCCAATCAAAAGAAGGGTTGTGCCCCTGTAACCAAGGATAACTAATAACCAGCGGAAACTTAGGTGAGGAAATAACTTGGAATTGGATTATCTCATGGTGAAGGGCCCCTACGGCCATGGACAACGGAACAGTCCCATGAGTCACATGGGCAGGCTGTAGAGGTCTCCCGTCAAGAGCCTCAATGGCAAGTGGAGTGTCACGCAGCTGCAGCGGAATCGAGTGCCTCGATACAAAGGCAGCATCAATGAATAGGCCTGCAGCCTCAGAGTCGATTAGAGCCTGTATCTCGATGGACTACTCAGCCCAAGACAGGGTAACCAAAACCAGGGGTTTATCTTTCTGGGAAACTGGAGACGAAACAACGCCACCTGAGGTCTGTACGTGACAGGACCTCAAGGTTCGGGCGCTCCCTGGACGGTAGGACAAGACTTAAAAAAGTGACCAGCCTGGCCAAAATAAAGGCACAATCTCTCCCTCCTCCTAAGGGCTCTCTCATCCACAGAGAGACGCGTGAAGCTCAAGTGCATGGATTAATCTTCTCAGACCGACTCGGTACCAGGAGGCATGGGAGGTGAGGGAGGCATGGGTGGGACTGCAAAGCTCGGAGACAAATGTACAGGAGGCTTGCGCCAGTGCTTCTTAAAAGAGAGTCTTTCTCTGAGTCTGGAGTCAATGAGGATGCACATCACTGGATTGAGAAAGGACTCTGATATATATTTAGAGGGTATGTGGCATGCTGAAGGTTTTTTAACTAAAAAAAAAATTCTGCCTTTACAACCACTTTAAGTAATAGGCAAATTTAAATTAAAAATGTAATTTAAATGAAATTCTCTTTGGCTAACACATTGAAAGAAGATATAGCAACAGGGTTTTTTCTTGTGGAAAATGTATTCCATATGAAAAAAAAAAAGAAGTACCCCTGGTCAATGTTAAAAGGTTTGTCCCAATCTCTCTAACTGAAGTGTTTACTTGGCAGCTTGGTCTGTAAAGGAAGTGGCAAAATAAAGAATCTAAAAATTTACCTGCAAGTTTAAGTGAAGATATTTTTGCAGCACACCCATAATAGAAAACAACAAATTGTGATAGCAATCAAGTAAAAATGAATACAAAAAAATTAAAAGAACAAAGTTTGAAAAAGTAAAAATTATAATAAAGTTAAATTTTTTTTTTTTTTTTAATTGCCTTAACCCCCATTGCCCCTGCGCAAACGCAAGCCCGGGGTGCGCACGCGTATGTAAACCGCTGTCGCACCACACGTGTAACATATCGCCGTGAACATTAGAGTGAGAACAATAATTCTAGCACAAGAGCTCCTAGTTAACTCTAAACCGATGAGCTGTAAAGGCTTTTAAAGCGTCACCTATGGTGATTTTTGGGCACCATAGTTTTTGGAGATATCGTGGGAGCACGCAATTTTAAGACATGGAATGTTTGTTATCTATTTACTCGATACAACTTCATCTTTTATATTTTAACCAAAAATGGCTATTATATTGTGGGTTTTGCACTAAAATTCATTTTATTATGTTTTTTTCCTGAAAATTTACAACAGTTGTGCAAATATAATGTGACATAAAAATTTGCAACTATCACCATTTTATTCTACATGGCCACTGCTTTCAGAAAATATATAATATTCTGGGGGTTTAGTAATTTTATTGCTAAAAATTAATGAATAATAAATGAAAAAAAATTCTCTGGAGCCGAAATGGTTAAAGCAGGCGATGAGGAGGTGATGCAACACCTCCCCAAAGCCTGTCAAATGCTCTCTAAAGGACGATCCAAACACGGAATGCACTTCAGAGACCAAAGCAAGTTTAACCACTTGCCGTGCTGTGATTAACCACTTGCCCTCTGGAAGGTTTACCCCCCTTCATGAGCAGGCCATTTTTGCAATACAGCACTGCATTAATTTAACTGAAAATTGCGTGGTTGTGCAATACTGTACCCAAATAAAATGTATGCCCTTTTTTTTCATACAAACAGAGCTTTCTTTTGGTGGTATTTGATCACCTCTGCGGTTTTTATTTTTTGCACTATAAACAAAAGAAGCCGACAATTTAAAAAAAAAAAAAAAATCTTACTTTCCGTTATAAAACATATCCAATAAAAAATGGAAAAAAATTGAATTTCTTTATCATTTTAGACCAATATGTATTCTGCTACATGTTTTTAGTCAAATAAATCCCAATAAGCCGCAAGACTTCACTGCCCGTTTCCCGTATAGGCAATGGCGGCAGCAGCACCTGAGAGTTGATGGAAACATCAGCTGGGGTGCCGACATCGCTGGATTCCAGGACAGGTAAGTGTCTCAATATTAAAAGTCAGCAGCTACAGTATGTGTAGTTGCTGACTTTTAATTTTTTGCTGGGGGGGCAGAACTCTGCTTTAACCGCTTCAGCCCCGGAAAATTTCACCCCCTTCCTGACCAGAGCGTTTTTTTGCGATTCGGCACTGCGTCGCTTTAACTGACAATTGCACAGGCGTGCGACGTAGCTCCCAAACAAAATTGACGTCCTTTTTTTCCCACAAATAGAGCTTTCTTTTGGTGGTATTTGATCGCCTCTGCGATTTTTATTTTTTGCGCTATAAACAATATAAGAGCGACAATTTTGAAAAAAACGCATTATTTTTTACATTTTGCTATAATAAATATCCCCCAAAATATATAAAAAAACATTTTTTTCCTCCGTTTAGGCCGATCGTATTCTTTTACATATTTTTGGTAAAAAAAAATCGCAATAAGCGTTGATTGATTGGTTTGCGCAAAAGTTATAGTGTTTACTAAATAGGGGATAGTTTTATAGCATTTTTATTAAAATTTTTTTTTTTTACTAGAAATGGCGGCGATCAGCGATTTTCTTTGTGACTGCGACGTTATGGCGGACATGTCGGACATTTTTGACACATTTTTGGGACCATTGTCATTTATACAGCGATCAGTGCGATTAAAAATGCACTGATTACTGTGTAAATGACACTGGCAGTGAAGGGGTTAACCACTAGGGGGCGGGGAGGGGTTAAGTGTGTCCTAGGGGAGTGATTTCTAACTGTCAGGGGGATGGGCTGGTGTGTGACATCACTGATCTCTGCTCCCAATTACAGGGAGCTGAGATCGAGTGACACTTGTCACTAGGCAGAACGGGGAGATGCTGTTTACATCAGCATCTCCCCGTTCATCCTCTCCGTGAGGCGATCGTGGGTATCCCCGCGGCGATCGAGTCCGCGGGACCCGCGACCCGACTCATGGAGCTCCCAGCCGGCGCGCCGGCGGCGCACACGCAATGGCACGGCGGGGAATTCAAATGGACGTACAGGTACGCCCATTTGCCCAGCCGTGCCATTCTGCCGATGTACATCGGTGTGCGCCGGTCGGGAACCGGTTAAATAAGTGCCTAGCCAGTGTTTGTGTGTACTTTGAGCTGTGCTTTTACTAGGGGAAGCAAAAAGATTTTTTTCCCTGCTTTGCGGGGAAAGAAAATCTATTACTTCCCCGCTGACAGGACAGGGATTTGCCTTGTTTACACAGGCAGGGCTCTGTTCTGTTTGAAAACATGGTGATCAACATCTGCTGTGTTTAACTGCTTGCTGACTGTATACTGTATATATATATGGAGGCAAGGCAGCTCTCCTGTGCAAAATCACGTACCTGTATGTAATTCTGCACTTCTGGGTCTGGGGCGCGCATTTGCGCTGCCGGCAACCAGCTCCCGCTGTGATAGTGGGAGCCAATCAGAAAGTCTGATGGACGTGATGTCCCCCAGGACCCGCCGATTGTTTGGGATACAGGCATAACGGCGGTCTGCCCATGTGAACAAGGCAGATAGCCATTCTGTGAGAAGGGAAGGTTGTTATCCTGTGTTCCTACAAAGCAGGAACACGGATCTCTGCCTTCCCATAGTACAAGCATCCCCCACACAGTTAGCAAGGCACACATTTAACCCTTTGATCGCCCCTAATGTTATACCCTTCCCTGCCAGTGTCATTAGTAAAGTGAGAGTGCATATTTTTAGCACTGGTCACTGTATTAGTGTCACTGGTCTCCAAAACTGTCAGTGTCCAATTTGTCCACCGCAATATCACAGTCCTGCTATAAGTCGCTAATCGCCGCCATTACTAGTAAAAAATAAATAAATTCCGTAAATCTATCCCATAGTTTGTGGCCGCTATAACTTTTAACTTTTGCGCAAACCAATCAATATATGCTTAATGGGATTTCTTTCTCGAACATCACGGGACACAGAGCCTCAGTAATAATTGATGGGTTATATAGGTATCACTAGGTGATTGGACACTGGCACACCCTAATCAGGAAGTTCAACCCTCTATATAATCCCTCCCCTTACAGGGATACCTCAGTTTTTACACCAGTGTCTTAGGTGTTGGACGTGTAAAGATGTCCTGTGCTGAGCTCCAAAGGGAATATCCTATATCCTATACTGGGGCAAGCCAGGCGAACCGGATCCATTTCAAAGTGTCCTTTCTAGGCCGAATTGGATGGTACCCGGTCCTCGTGTCCGAAGAAACGAGGTTTTACCTGTAACGCTTCCTCTTTTTAGAGAGCTGGACCCCGCATATCAGAAAATGGTTTTCTATCCTTATTTCTGGCCGGGTGCTTTACAGGCCCAGAACTGTGGATCCCCCCAATCTGTAGGGGGCCCCAGCCTCTGAAGGTTTTTTCAAACGGAGCCCACCATGAGAGGTGAAGATTGGGTCTGTATAACAGAACCCTGCGGCTGGATAAGGTTAGGGAGATTCCACAGAATTTTTAATTCTAGTAGGATTTCTCCTTTAAAGTAAATGCATGCTGTGCCTATTGTCGCCACCGGGGGCTGCCAAGAGCACATACCTTCTCATGCTGATGTCTGTCTCAGTGTTTTCAGACTGCACAAGCTCCTCCAGACGGCTCCAGGTAGGATGGGATGGGGGGCTCTCCTCAGGGATATCACCCCCCAGACTAGGGGGAGGCCGCAGGTGGTCTGTGAGGCAGTTATACACCGCACTATTACTGCGGCCGCCATTGCCACGTGCAGGACCCATCACTGCCGGCCTCTCTCCTTCCTCCTCCACCCCCAGCCTTCCCTCCATGCTTGTCCCGGAGGGTCGGCTCGCACGGGAAGCGCACGGGTTTTTGAAAAACAGAGGGGGGGGGGGGTGATAGGGGGGGGGCAGGGCGTCAGCACAGCATCCAGCGTGCTCAGACTCCCACATTTGCCGGCTGCAGGCTATTAAATGCACACTTTACAGGTGCACAGAGCCTTTGGAGGGACACAGAGCTGACGGTCACATGTAAGGAGGGACACAGGCATTCTCCTAGGCAGCATTTACTAAAGAAACACCAGACTGGGCATTTGGTAACAAGGCTTTTGCCAGACTACATCGCTCAGCAGTCAGTGTTCATTTTGTGATACCTCCACCTTGTTGCTTCGCACTATGGGTAGAAGAGGTTCAAGTACCCCAAGAACCAGAGGCTCTAGGGGATCTCCTTCAGGTTCTGAGGACCCCCTTTCTGCAGCATTCCCCCCCCCTGAGGGGCCAGGGACGGCTAGCCAGGGAGCGCCGTTGGGGTCAGGGGCTACACCTGCTTCTGGCACTTCAGCCCCTGTATACATTACACAGGAGGTTTTTTCCTCAACCATTAATGGATTAGAGGAAAGGTTAATGGCCGTGATTACATCTTCACTCAGTGGAAGAAAACGTACTAGGCCTTCCTCTGTTTTCCAAGACCCTCAGGCAGAGGAGCTCTGGGATAAAGGAGAGGAATCCCTTTCAGAGGATCGGGATGGGATGGATGATTCCTCTTCTGAGGAATCAGGTGGAGAAGGACCCTCTGCGACTTCCCAAGAGGAGAAAGTCTTAGTGCAGATCCTTGCTGGATTGGTCCACATTTAAGTTGCTCATATCTGAATCAGTTAAAGAACCCTCTTCTTCTTTGGGGTCACTGAAGCCTCCTCAACAGCACATGCTTTTCCTGTTCATAATTTACTTGAAAAGCTCCTTTATTCCGAGTGGGATCACCCAGATAAGCGTTTTCTTCCGCCGAAAAAGTTTTCAACACTTTATCCTATGGAAGAAAAGTTTATTAAAATGTGGGGAATACCGGCCATTGATGCAGCCATTTCCTCCGTAAATAATAGTCTGACTTGTCCTGTAGACAATGCTCAGATGCTCAGGGATCCGGTGGATAAAAAGACGGAATCCCTGTTGAAGGATGTTTTCTCCTTAGCTGGTTCAGTGGCTCAACCTGCAGTAGCAGCGATTGGAGTCTGTCAATACTTAAGAGACCATGTTAAGCAGGTCCTCAAAGTTCTACCTGAACAGCAGGCCCAGGGGTTGGCTAACCTTCCAGCGGCCTTATGTTTTGTTGTTGACGCCATCAGAGATTCTATCATGCAGACCTCTCGTCTTTCACTTGGGTTGGTGCATATACCAAGAATTTTATGGTTGAAAAATTGGTCAGCTGAAGCACCATGTAAGAAGCTGCAGGCTGGGTTTCAGTTTCTTGGTGCAAGGTTGTTTGGAGAGGACTTGGATAATTATATCAAAAGGATCTCTTGTGGGAAAAGCACTCTCTTACCTGTTAAGAAGAAGAGTAAGCGTCCCTCTTTCAGACGGACTCTTTCCCCAGCACCAGGGGCATCAGCCTCCAGGCAGTCGCGACGTCCTCCTCCGTCTGGGTCAAGAAACAAGAGTCAGCCCCAGGGACAAAAGAAGTCCTGGGGGAAGAAGTCTACTAGACAAGACACTAAGACCTCTTTATGAAGGGGCGCCCCCGCTCGCTCGAGTGGGGGGAAGACTGCTACAGTTCTCAAAGCTCTGGCAGGAGAACTTCCAGGACAGATGGGTAATCTCCACTGTAACCTTAGGGTACAAGCTGGAGTTCCAAGAATTTCCCTCTCCTCGTTTCCTCAGATCAAGTGTCCCCAGAGATCCAGAGAAGAAGCAATCGCTCCTTCTAGCGTTAGAGTGACTTTTGTCGCAGGAGGTCATTATGATGGTTCCCACGAAGGATCAGGGATTGGGCTTCTATTCCAACCTTTTTACGGTCCAAAAACCAAATGGGGATGTCAGACCCATTCTGGATTTAAGGCATCTGGATCGATTCCTAAGGATTCAGTCCTTCCGCATGGAATCAATTTGGACAGTGGTCTCCATCCTGCAGGGAGGAGAATTTCTGGCATCGATAGACATCAGAGATGCATATCTGCATGTGCCCATTTTTCCTGCTCATCAGAAGTTTCTGTGCTTCGAAATAGGAGGGTGCCATTTCTAGTTTGTGGCTCTGCCTTTTGGGATAGCCACTGCACCTCGAGTGTTCACAAAGATCTTGGCTCCTCCTCTGGCCAGATTAAGGGCTCAGGGTATAGCTGTCATAGCATACCTAGACGACCTGCTATTGATAGACCGGTTGGTAGCCTCCTTGAACGGGAACTTGAGGACCACAGTCAAGTATCTGGAACACCTAGGTTGGATCCTCAACCTAGAAAAATCTTTCCTAAAACCAGTAAGAAGACTGGAGTATTTGGGTCTGATCATAGATACAAGCCAGGAGAAAGTATTTCTACCTCAAGCAAAGATCACTGCTTTAAGGGAGCTGATTCTGGCAGTCAGGACCAAAAAGGGTCCTTCTGTCCACCTTTGTATGAGGCTGCTAGGGAAGATGGTGTCTTCATTCGAAGCAGTTCCCTATGCTCATTTTCATTCAAGACTGCTGCAACACAGTATTCTGTCGGCCTGGAACAAGAAGGTTCAGGCATTAGACTTTCCGATGCACCTGTCTCATGCGGTGCGTCAGAGCCTAAATTGGAGGCTAATACCCGAAAACCTGCAGAAGGGGAAATCCTTTCTACCAGTTACCTGGACGGTGGTAACAACAGATGCCAGTCTGTCGGGTTGGGGAGCAGTTCTGGAACAGTCTGCGGTCCAAGGGGTATGGTCCAAAACCGAGAGGACCTTACCCATCAACATTCTGGAGATCCGTGCAGTATATCTAGCCCTAAAGGCCTGGACTATCAGGCTACAGGGTTGCCCGGTCAGGATCCAGTCCGACAATGCCACAGCAGTGGCTTATGTCAATCATCAGGGAGGCACCAGGAGCCGAGCTGCTCAAAGAGAAGTGAACCAGATCTTAGTCTGGGCAGAGAAGCATGTGCCATGCATATCAGCAGTTTTCATTCCAGGGATAGAGAACTGGCAGGCGGACTATTTAAGTCGCCAGCAGTTACTCCCAGGGGAATGGTCTCTGCATCCCGACGTCTTTTGGGCTATATGCCAAAGATGGGGGGTTCCAGATGTAGATCTCTTTGCATCCCGATTCAATAAAAAGATAGACAGATTTGTGGCAAGGACAAAGGATCCTCTTGCATGCGGGACGGATGCATTGGTGATTCCGTGGCATCGGTTCTCACTGATTTATGCATTCCCGCCTATTCTGCTACTGCCACGACTCCTTCGCAGGATCAGGCAGGAAAGGAAGTCAGTACTTCTGGTGGCCCCTGCTTGGCCCAGAAGGACTTGGTATGCAGAAATAGTGAGGATGACGGTGGGTTCCCCATGGACCCTACCGGTACGCCCAGACCTGTTATCTCAAGGTCCGGTGTTCCATCCTGCCTTACAAACGCTAAATTTGACGGTTTGGCTATTGAAACCCACGTTCTGAAAAGTCGTGGGCTTTCAGGTCCTGTGATATCTACCTTGATCAATGCAAGGAAGCCAGCTTCCAGGATGATTTATAGAGTCTGGAAAGCTTATGTATCCTGGTGTGAATCCAGGGGTTGGCATCCCAGAAAATATGTGATAGGTAGAATTCTTGATTTTCTACAATTGGGATTAGAGATGAAGCTGGCCTTGAGTACCATCAAGGGCTAGGTCTCGGCCTTATCAGTATTGTTTCAACGGCCACTTGCTTCGCATTCTTTGGTCCGAAACTTTATGCAGGGGGTGATGCGTCTTAATCCTCCGGTTAGGGCGCCTCTAAACCCCTGGGACTTGAATTTGGTTCTGTCTGTTTTACAGAACAACCTTTTGAACCAATATGTCAGATTCCTTTGGTTTTGTTGACAAGGAAGTTAATTTTTCTGGTAGCCATTTCTTCTGCTAGAAGAGTATCAGAATTAGCAGCTCTTTCCTGTAAAGAGCCTTATTTGATTGTACACAAGGATAGAGTGGTATTGCGCCCTTATCCTAGTTTTTTACCGAAGGTGGTTTCAGATTTTCATCTAAACCAAGAAATTGTTCTGCCTTCCTTTTTTTCAGATCCCTGTTCTTTGGAAGAAAGGTCACTACATTCTTTGGATGTAGTAAGAGCAATCAAGACCTATCTGGAAGCAACTGCACAAATTCGCAAAACGGATGTTTTGTTTGTGCTGCCAGAGGGTCCCAATAAAGGACAGGCAGCGTCAAAAGCTACCATTTCTAAATGGATTCGACAATTGATTATTCAAGCTTATGGTTTGAAACAGAAGATTCCTCCGTTTCAGATCAAGGCACATTCCACAAGGGCTATTGGTGCTTCTTGGGCAGTGCATCACCAGGCCTCTATGGCTCAAATCTGCAAGGCTGCAACCTGGTCTTCAGTCCATACATTCACCAGATTTTATCAGGTGGATGTGAGAAGGCATGAGGATATCGCCTTTGGGCGTAGTGTGCTGCAGACAGCGGTACAGGGTCCTCAGGTCTGATTGCACCCTACTTGGTTGTGTTCCCCCCCTCAGGTGGCATTGCTCTGGGACATACCATCAGTTATTACTGTGGCTCTGTGTCCTGTGATGTTCAAGAAAGAAAATAGGATTTTTTATAACAGCTTACCTGTAAAATCATTTTCTTTCAATGGACATCACGGGGCACAGAGGTCCCGCCCCTAATACTAATACACTATATTGCTTTGCTACAAAACTGAGGTATCCCTGTAAGGGGAGGGATTATATAGGGGGTTGAACTTCCTGGTTAGGGTGTGCCAGTGTCCAATCACATAGTGATACCCTATATAACCCATCAGTAATTACTGTGGCTCTGTGTCCCGTGATGTCCATTGAAAGAAAAGGATTTTACAGGTAAGCTGTTAAAAAAAATCCTATTTTTTTACCAAAAATATGTAGTAGAATAAATTGCCTAAATTGATGAATAAATTTGATTTTTTTATAGATAAAAGTAAAGTAAAAAATATTGTTGTTTTTTTTTTTTTTTAAACATGTCGGTCTTTTTTTGTTTATAATGCAAAAAATAAAAACCGCAGAGGTGATCAAATACCACTAAAAGAAAGCTCTATTTGTGGGATAAAAAGGACATACATTTTATTTGGGTACAGCATCGCACAACCGTGCAATTGTCAGTTGAAGTAACGCAGTGCTGTATCGTAAAAAACGACCTGGTCATGAAGGGGGGGTAAATCTTCCGGAGGTCAAGTGGTTAAACTGACCACCAAACAGTGTTGCCAACCTTACAGATTGAAATTTACTGACACGGCACCCAAAATTTGCTGGCACAGACAAATTTTTACTGGCATTTTTAAGCCTTACAGTTGACAGGTACCCGAACTTCTAGAAGTTTGGCCCCCCTCCTCCTTCCCCTGCCGCTGGGCCATTTACAAAGTGCCGTGCGCAGTAGGGCACTTTCCCTTACAAGCACCTGAGAGCCGATGGAAAAGTCAGCTGGGGGTGAAGACACTGCTGGATTCCAGGACAGGCAAGTGCCCTAATATTAAAAGTCATTTTTCTGAAATTCTAAAAAAACTTCTAAAATTTTTTTAGAACTCCGCTTTAAGTGCAAAAAAAAATACCTGTTGATCCTGCCAGAAATCCAGTGAGCACATAGTAATGTAATTAGCCCTACCCAATTCAGTCTGTTTGCTACAGAACCCTCACATTATTGATATGAGGAGAGAGGGAGCTGTCCTGTAGTCCTAATCCTTCCTGTCCTAAAGGCGCATTTCCTCCATAGAAACAGTGAGTGAGTGTTGTCACTGTAGGACAGGGAAAAAAAAAAGCCTGAGAAAGGAAAAACGAATTCAGCTACGGCTACTGCATCTGAAGCATGCTGATCGATATGGCTGCTGACTTAAAAAAAAAAATGTCTGCAGGAACCTGAACCTCATCTTTAAGGGAAAAAACATATTTCTTATTATTGTAAGTAATTAGCTCAGGGACAGGACTCAGGAGGGCAAGAAACGGGCAGGCACACACACATGATATTGATTCTCACAGTGACACTGACAGCAGAGTGAAGCAATATAGATGGTGATGACACCTCACCGACATGGCATGTCCCCTCCCGAGTCACAGTGACAGTCTCTATCAATGCCAGATGGTCCCTTCAGTCCAAACAGCACTGACAGTCCCACCCCCTGCTTGATTTGCTCCCATTTCACAGACCCACACAAGAGGCTCTGTCCGCTCCGCTCCCTTGCACAATGACATCACACGACACGCTTAGGCACCGTCTCGGCCAGACCTCCCCAGTGCCAGTGCCGCCCAAACACACGGTAGCAGGCACTCAGATCAGGTCATGGCTGGCTCTGATCCTGGAAAAGCATATGCGCAGTTCCAAGCGAAGTGTCACAACCATGTTTCATACCTTCCAACATTTTGAGATGGGAATGAGGGACACCTACTAACAAACGTATGTAGGCATAGGACATGCCCCCTGTCACACCCCCTTAAAGGAGAATTAACCAAAAAAAGGTTAAATCCAGAAGGGCTTTTTTTACCACTACTATTCCTTTAGACCCCTTTCACACTGAAGCGCTTTTCAGTCACTTTCACGCTAAAAAAAGTGCCTAAAAAGCTCATGAAAACTCTGTCATTAAAATCAATGAATGCTTTCACACTGGGGCAGTGCACTAGCAGGGTGGTGAAAAAACTCCCCTCTCCATTGAAAGCTCTTCAAAAGCGCCTGAAAAGCTGTTTACAAGCGCTTCAGTGTGAAAGGGGCCTTATACTGGCTTTTAAAATGTACACATGCAGCAATTTAGAAATTGGATGAAAGATTCAGCACTGGGAAACACTTTTTGAAAGATAAAAAGTACATTTTATATACAACTATATAGATCAGATCAAAATGAGGGACAAATGAGGAGGGAAGAGGGTCGGAGAGATAGTCCTTCGAAATCAGGGCGCTATGATGTTTTTTTACTGGCAAACTTTACAAGCAGAGTACAGATAATCAGAGTTATACAAACTGATACCTGTTACCAATCTACATACACTGCTCTATCATTGGAAGGGGGTCACAGTCACATTGCCGCATGCAATAGAACATCGATGACCAGTGAGTGTACATCAATAGAACAATGACCACTATAACACTTTCACATCTACCAACCCTACTGTCACAACATGAAGTCACATGGCCCCGTGTCACCACCAACTGACGTAATGTTCAGACGAAGAAATTACGTAAGCGCCTAACGTGCCGTACCATTGGTAAATCGGTAAGGAGGCGTGGAGCGCAGAGAAGGGTCCAGCTTATGATTGGCTTTTCCGCAGCCAATCGTAATCTGCGAGTGTCATTTGAACTGGAGGCGCTTGGGCAGCACGGAGGGCTGAGGTGAGGAATATTGTGAGGTAAAAGGCCGGGAGAGTGCATGAGGTGTGTCTGTCAGTGCGCCGAGCAGAGCTGTTGATAAGGGGGGTACCTCGGGCATAACAGGAGGGGCCCGGCAACTGTATGTGTAATGAAGGTATGCTTCTCCGGGGCACCTACCCTGCAAAAAACAAATGACATCTTTTAGGGGCCCGTGCCTTAGTTTTTAGGGGCCCAGGAAGCGCTAGCAGAGAGAGAACTTTTTATCCTGATTCCTGTGTGCGGGGTGGATGGACTCTAATCCCAGGCCTGCTGCCTCCCTCAGTGACTGCACTAGTGAATAATGGCAGTACTGAAGCCGGAGGGCTGGCAGTCACCCCTCCCCCCCAGCCATGCACATGATGAGCCAGCCCACAACACCTGTACTGTGTGATCATCATTGTGGTGATTGTTTGTCTGAGCTGATCGTTTTTAGGTCTCCTTTCCACTTGTGTTTTGGGGGGTGTGATTAAAAAAAAAAAAAATGCCATGTGTTTTTACTGCCTCCCAACCACTCCCCCTTACGCAGCAAACGCAATACTTCTTTTGCATCAACAATTTTGTAGTGGACGTTTGCCATGAACACAATGCTTTTTGCATGGCAACAATTATCCACACTGTTGTGTTCAGCGTTTTTACCACTACCACAATACCAGGCACTCCCCCCCCCCCTCCTCCTCCCTCCTGCCCAGGACAATTTTCAGCTTTCAGCGCCGTTGCACTTTGACAACTGCGCGGTCATACAACTCTGTGCTCAAATATATATATTTTTTTAATCATTATCTTCCCACAAATAGAGCTTTCTTTTGGTGGTATTTGATCACCTCTGTGGTTTTTATTTTTTGCTAAAAAGACTGCCAGTTTTTCTTCGTTTCTGTTAACCACTTAAGCTCCGGACCATTTGGCTGGCCAAAGACCGGAGCACTTGTTGCGATTGGGCACTGCATCGCTTTAACTGACAATTGCGCAGTCGTCCGAAGTTGCTCCCAAACGAAATTGACGTCCTTTTTTTCCCCCCCCACAAATAGAGCTTTCTTTTGGTGGTATTTGATCACCTCTGCGGTTTTTATTTTTTTGCATTATAAACAAAAAAGCGCCAATTTTGAAAAAAAAAAAAAGCAATATTATTTACTTTTTGCTACAATAAATATCCCCCAAAAATATATAAATAAAAACTTTTTTTTCCTCAGTTTAGGCCGATACATATTCTTCTACGTATTTTTGGTAAAAAATCACAATAAGCGTTTATTGATTGGTTTGCGCAAAAATTATAGCGTCTACAAAATAGGGGATAGTTTTATGGCATTTTTGTTACTAATATTTTTTTTCTTTTTTTTTTTTTTTTTTTTACTAGTAATGGCGGCGATCAGCGATTTCTTTTTTTTTTTTTTTTTTTTTTTTTTTTCCCCCCTGACAGATCGGACACTTTTGGTGCTATTTTGGGACCATTCACACTTATACAGCGATCAGTGCGATTAAAAATGCATTGATTACTGTGTAAATGTGACTGGCAGTGAAGGGGTTAACCACTAGGTGGCGCTGTAGGGGTTAAGTGTGTCCTAGGGAGTGATTCTAACTGTGGGGGGGGGGGGCTATGTGTGACACAACACTGATCACTGGTGTTGGGAGCTGTGATTAGTGTCATTAGGCAGAATGGGGAAATACTTGTTTACATCAGCATTTCCCCGTTCTTCCTCTCCGTGAGACGATCGCGGGTATCCCCGTGGACATTGAGTCCGTGGGACCCACGATCACACTCACGGAGCTCCCGGTGGGTGCGCGCCCGCAAGCTGCCTCTTAAAGGGCAACGTACAGGTACATTAATCTGCCTGTATGTGCCCTTCTGCCGCAGTATATCTGCGTGAGGCGGTCGGGAAGCGGTTAAAAAAAAAAAAATTGTTTTCTCCTTCATTGACGGGCACTGATATGCAGCAATGACGAGCACTGACAGGTGGCACTGATGAGGTACTGACAGCCTTTACTGATTGGCATCTGTGAAGGACACTTTGGTGGACACTGGCAGCTGATAGACACTAATTGGCAGATGTGGTGGGCACCTCTGATAGGGGCTGAGCTTATCATCAATGCGCTGTGCCATCAATGCGCTGACCCCCCATCTGACAGGAGAGCCGCCGATCTGCTCTCCCTGTCAGCACGAACCGAGGAAAATAATTTACCGGCATTTTCTGGTTACAGGCTGTGATTGGTCACAGCTGATCACATGGTAAAGAGCCTCTGTTAGAGGCTCTTTACCTAGATCAGAGTCGCGGTGTGTCAGTGACACACCACACTACTGATCGCCCAGCGGCTTATCCTGCTGGACGTCATATGACGTCCAGTCAGGATAACGAAACCACCTCCCGGCTGTGATTCTGCTATAGGCCGGGCGGGAAGTGGTTAAATGGTTGTGGACCACACATACATTTTGCTGCGGCAGTGCCGGCTGCTCTGTGCCAGATCAAATACCTAGTACGTGACACTTCCGGGCTCCCACTGTGATCACACACAGCAGGAGCCCAGCAACAGGTACTGCAGACTCGATGTCCGCCGCCACCTGCCAATTACTCAAGGCCCAGGCAGAACAACAATCTGCCAATATAAACAAGGTAGATTATCGTTCTGTCAGAAGGGAAGGCATTGATCCTGTGTTTCTGCTAAGTAGGAACACAGATCTCTGACTTCCCCCTAGTCAAAGCACTCCCCACAGTGAGTAAAAGCAACCTAGGCACACAGTTGACCCTTTGATCGCCCCTGATTTTAACCCGTTCCCAGCCAGTTATAAAATGAAAAGTGCAGCGCTGGACATATGACATAAAAATTGTGAACAGTAATAAATCAATAAATCAAATAAACAACGGTGAATAGCATCCAATAAAGATCAATATTATCAAATCCACTGATATATATTAAATCAATTAGGTACTCATAAATGTTGCAAAGACATAATAAAAAATGTAGTGAAAAAATAGTTCATATGGTAAAAGTGAAGGTGAAATAAAGTCCAAGATTTATGGTATTCAATGTGGGACCCAGGGTCAGTATTCCACCATTACTAGTAAAAAAAAAAAAAAAAAAAAAAAAAAATATTCAGTAGTTTGTAGACAGTAACGTTTGCGCAAACCAATCATATGCTTATTGGGATTTATTTATTTTTCTCCCTTCGTCTTTCAGGACAGCCACCATGAGAGATAGTCTCCTCCTCTTCCTCTAGGAAACACTGCGCCAGCCCATAAATTCTCACTTCCCCCTGCCAGACCTCAGTATTAGTGTTTCCTCCGGTGGGGAGACACTGTGCAAGGAACCGGGCCATTCAGTCAGGGTGACTGTGGCTGTTGTTTGTTTTTTTGGAGCCTGTAATGGTAACAGGGGCTTCCTAGGTGCATGGGGGGGACTTACCCCTCGTTCTGTTGCCACCACTTCCTAGCCGAGCGCGGCTTCAGGCTGTGGGGGCTCCCTATCGCGGCTACAGGACTGCAGCAGGCAAGCGTCCGCCTTTCCTGTATGCTTTACAGACCGCTCTTTTTTTTTTGGAACTAGGCGGGCCGGACGACGGGCGACGTCATTTCCGGCGGAAGGGCGAATGCTTGCCTTTGACCCGCGGCTTCCGGTTCCGGGTCGCGGAGCTGATAGGGAAGCCAGGCACAGGCTGGAGACGAGTCTGGGACGCGCACAGGCAGCGTAGGACTCGGTAGTAGCAACCACCTGCAAGTCATGTCGGAAGCGGATGCTCAGCCAACGGACACTACCTCCAGCCTTCCTAAGGTAAGAGTGCCTTGGGGAAAAGTACTCTTTATCTAGGATTGTCCCTCCATGTATGGTTCCTATCATGGGGGGGCAGATACCCTGGGTGGTCAGGGGAGGGAGGCTCAGTTCCCCACATATTAAGGAGGGTCTAGTGCACTCCCAGGGTTGTATCCTTGTTTTGAAAAAAAAAAAAAAAAAAGTGACAAAATGTTTGTTTTTTCCTTTTCATGTATTTCAGAAAGCTACAGAGAAGTCTAAGTCTACGCATAGCTCTAAGAGGAGGTGTGCCTCTTGCAGGGACACATTAGGGGAAGCATGGACAAAGGTCTTGTGTAGGGAGTGCATAGATTCCCTTGTTAAAGAGAGGGACTCTGAACAGGAGTCAGGACTTGCAGCCTCAGTAAAAGAGCTCTCGTCCACCTTTTTCTTCATTTAAAGCCTTATTTGAAAGGGTTCAGCCTCCCATTAGTCCAGCTCCCCAGGATACAACCCCGCCTCAGGCGCAGGGCTCTGCTCCTGCCCAACCTGCAACTTCAGTTAGGGCAGAGGAAGCTCCAGGGCCTTCCGGAGTGGAACAAAGACAGCCAGACAGTTCCTCCTCCGATTCCCAGGAGGGTTCAGAGGGGGAGGACCAGGACGGGGAATCCAGGAAATCCTCCAGATATAAATTATCCCTGGAAGAGGTAGAGGACCTCTTAGGGGCTATTTATACAACCCTCGGTATTCAGGAGGACAGGAAGCCCCTGACCCTTCATGACCAAATGTACAGGGGCTTGGGGGAACAAAGGAGAAAAGTTTTTCCAGTTCACGAGGTACTGGTTGAAACTATTAAAAAGGAGTGGCAAGATCCCGAAAGGAAACCCTTTTTTTCTAGATCCTTAAAAAGGAGATTTCCGTTCTCGGATGATCCTGCATCTATCTGGAATAAAAATCCCAAGTTAGATGCCGCTTTCCCCCAGGTTTCCAGGCACACAGACCTGGCATTTGAGGACATGGGGGCCCTGGTGGATGTCATGGATAAGAGAATAGACTCTCCTTTAAAAAGACTTGGGATTCAACAGTTGGTAACTTAAAACCTGAGTTGGCTGTCACAGTAGTGGCTCGCAATCTGGAGCACTGGCTCTCGAAGATCCAAGAGCATATTGAAGCTGGAACGGCAAAAGAGACCATTCTATCTTCTTTCCCTACGATTCTGCGAGGTATTGCCTACATAGCTGATGCCTCGGCAGAATCAGTTTGTATGTCGGCCAGATCAGCGGCTCTGGCCAATTCGGCCAGGAGAGCTCTCTGGCTAAAAACTTGGCCGGGCGATAGCGCCTCTAAAGTCAAGTTGTGCGGGATACCGTTGACGGGAGACCTTCTCTTCGGCCCAGGGTTAGAGACCGTCTTGGACCGCACAGCAGACAGAAATCCTTTCCAGTTAAGCGGAAAACCCCTACACAAACAAAGAAGGGGTTTCGTCCGCAAAAACGTAAAGAAACTCCAAAGCCAGAAGGGCAAAAGAAATTTTGGGGTCAAAAAGGCAAGGGCAGGGGAGGGGCGATTTTTCGCCCTCCTGAACAGCCCCGTAAAAGCCAATGACTCCCCAACCACGGTGGGGGGAAGACTGGGGGCCTTCCTCCCACAGTGGGAGGCAATATCCCCCAATCGCTTTATCCTAGGGGTTATAAGAAGGGGGTAACGTATCGAATTCACCAATCCTCCTCCACGGAGATTTCTTGTCACGCACCTACCCAGGTGTACGGCAAAAGCCGAGGCTCTGTTGGAAGCACTAAGAGATCTGGTAGATCAAAATGTGGTTCTCAGAGTCCCAAGGGCCGAGGAGGGCGAGGGTTTCTATTCACACGTCTTCGTAGTAAGGAAACCCACAGGGAAGTTCAGACTAATTCTGAATTTAAAGTCCCTGAACAGGTCAGTGACATACAGGAAATTCCGTATGGAGACAATTTTCACAGTCAGAGCCCTGTTGCCCCACAACTGCTTTATGGTATCGCTGGACCTAAGGGACGCGTATCTACACGTTCCTATAATAGAAGCCTCGCAGAGGTTTCTTCGGCTAGCAGTAGACGTAGGTGGAACAACGGTACATCTACAGTTTCAGGCGCTGCCTTTCGGGCTATCCTCCTCGCCCCGCATTTTCACCAAGGTCTTGGCGGAGGTGATGGCCTTTCTTCGGCTCCAGGGAATATCAGTGATAGCATATCTGGACGACCTGCTCCTATTTGCAGCGTGTCCACTGCAGTTAGTCAGAGATCTAGAACTAACAAAAAGGGTTCTTACAGGTCTAGGGTGGCTAATGAACTTGGAGAAATCCAATTTGATTCCCTCTCAGCGCATCACGTACTTAGGCTATCTGTTGGACTCAACGCTACTGAGAGTGTTTTCTTCCAGCAGAAAAAGTACAAAAACTGGACAGGGCAGTGGCTGTTCTCCAGTGCAGCAGTCAGGTCTCCATAAGAGTTCTGATGTCGGCCCCGGGACTATTAACAGCTACCCTCCCAGCAGTGCAATGGGCAGGTCTGCACTTTCGTCCCTTACAGTCCTTTGTTCTAAGGGTGTGGGATCACAGTCAGAAAGATCTGGACACCTTGGTACAGGTTCCACCCCAAGTAAAGAGATCCCTCTGGTGGTGGAGGAAGATCTCAAACTTGTCGCAGGGTCGTCTGTGGTTCATCCCAGTTTTTCAGGTGGTAACCACAGACGCGAGCGGCAAAGGTTGGGGGGCGCATCTGGGTTCCCTTTTAGCACAGGGCACCTGGGAGGGCGACGAACTAAGAAGGTCGTCCAATTGGAAGGAGCTGAGGGCAATCGGGCTAGCACTCAGGTTCTTCAAAAAGGAACTACAGGGCCACCATGTTCAGGTGCGGTCGGACAACTCGTCCGCCGTGGCCTATGTAAACAAACAGGGCGGCACGAGAAGCGGAGTCCTGTTGGCCTTAGCATCAGACATTCTGAACTGGGCCGAAACTCACACTCTCTCACTCTCAGCAATCTTCCTGAGAGGAGAAAAGAATGTGTGATAGCAGACTTCCTCAGCCGAACCAAGCTGAGAGAGGGGGATTGGATCCTCAACCAGGAGGTTTTCAATCTCATTTCAGAAAAATGAGGTCCTCCAGAAGTAGATCTGTTTGTGTCAAAAAACAACGCGAAAGCCCCTTGTTTTTTCTCCCTAAACAAAGGGGAGGGAGCGCGAGGGGTCGACGCATTGATCCAGAACTGGCATTTCAGAATCTGCTATGCCTTCCCGCCCCCGGCGTTATTACCGGCAGTTCTCAGGAAGTTCCAGATGGAAAACACGTCCCTGATTCTAGTAGCACCACATTGGCCAAAGAGGGCTTGGTTCTCAATACTCAAGCAGCTAGCGGTCGAACCTCCCTTATTCCTGCCACCTCGAGAGGATCTCCTCTCACAGGGTCCAGTCCTCTGTCCACAGGTACACCAATGGCAGTTAGCGGCCTGGCTACTGAGGAGGGTATGCTAAGAGCTAGGGGTTTTTCTGAGAAATTAATCTCCACCCTCGTCAACAGCAGGAAGAAGGAAACACGCCAGATCTATAAAAAGGTCTGGGTACGTTTCAATGAATGGTGTGCAGAAGGCTCCTTTTCGGTACACAGTCCTACTGCTGCGTTGGCATTCCTTCAGTGCGGGGCAGATAGGGGTTTATCCATAAGTACACTTAAGGGTCAGGTGTCAGCACTCAGTGCCTATTTAGAAAAGCATCTGGCCACCAACCCATGGGTGGTCAGATTCTTTAAGGCTCTGTCTAGACAGAGACCGGTTCAGGGTCCCCCCTTTCCCAAGTGGGACCTATCTTTAGTTTTACAAGGCCTGACGGGAATCCCCTTTGAACCTTTAGAAGGATGTCTACTAAAGGATCTTACGTTAACAGTTTTTTTGGTAGCAGTGACAACTGCCAGGAGAGTCAGTGAGATTGAGGCCTTATCTGTTAGACCTCCTTTTTGCGTTATCTTTCCAGATCGGATCATCTTCAAGACTGATCCAGCATTTTTACCTAAGGTTGCTTCTGGTTTTCACAGAAGTCAGGAGGTAGTTCTACCCTCATTTTGTCCCAACCCCTCGGGGGAAAGGGAATTAAAATTTCATTCTTTGGATGTAAGGAGATGTATCCTTCAGTACCTAAAACTGACTAAGATGTTTAGAAAGTCAGACTCTTTATTTGTTTTGTTTTCTGGGGCCAGAAAAGGATGCAAAGCGTCTCGACGCACTATTGCCAGATGGCTCAGAGTAACCATTGGCCAGGCCTATTCATTAGCAGGGAAAGAAATCCCAATAGGTATAAGGGCACACTCTACCAGAGCTATGGCAGCTTCTCAGGCAGAAAAGGCTGGAGCAACGCCAGAGCAAATATGCAGGGCTGCAACATGGTCCAGCTATTCCACTTTCGTAAAGCACTACAGAGTGGACCTGGTGTCGGCTAGTGAGCAAGCCTTTGGGCGAAAGGTGTTGCAAGCTGTAGTCCCACCCTAACTGGTAAGTGCTCGTTCATCCTCTCATGGTGGCTGTCCTGAAAGACGAAGGGGGAAAATTAAAGTTACGTACCGGTAACGTCTTTTCCAGTAGTCTTTCAGGACAGCCCTAGTTACCCACCCGAAATTTTGGGGTGTCTTATAAAAGACCAGAACGCAGCATGATAATGATATGGGATAGTATATTAATGTGTTCTTGTGTCTCCCCAGCTGACCGGAGGTAATCTCGGAATATACTGAGGTCTGGCAGGGGGAAGTGAGAATTTATGGGCTGGCGCAGTGTTTCCTAGAGGAAGAGGAGGAGACTATCTCTCATGGTGGCTGTCCTGAAAGACTACTGGAAAAGACGTTACCGGTACGTAACTTTAATTTTTTCGGTACAATGTTTTTTTATTGAAATATAAAAAGGGAAAAACCTCAGATAATGAGTTCCCACGCAGGGGATATGTACAGAAACATAAGAAAAAGGTTTACATGAAAGCACATAATGAACATTTTTGAGTGCATGTTATCAACTGACATTGACCCGTCAGCCAGGGCCGGCGGTCAGTGCGCTATGCCCAAGCCGTAAGGCCCAGGGGCTAAGGCGGACAAAAGTGAGCGGAGTTATCCGCAAAACAGAGTAGGGGGAGACAAACAAGCATGAGAAGAGAGGAAAGAAGAGAGAAAAGAAAAAAAAAAAGAAAGAAAGAAGGGAGAAAAAGGGGGAAAAAGAACACATGTACAACAACAGAGGGGGAAGGAGGAGGAGATATAAGAGTAGAACAGAGCGGCGGGCAAGAGGCCCAGAAAAAGAGGGGATGGGAGGGGGAAAAAGAGGTCCCTCAGGCTGGAGGCTAGTTCAAGTTGGATCTACAGACCTAGACTAGTCGGATTTAAATTGGGGAGTGTGTAAGACCACCATGGGGCCCATACCTTAAGGAATTTTGCATGGGAGTCGTGGAGGATGCTGGACATTTTTTCGTGAATCATGAGGGTCGTCAAGGAATTCTTCACCTCTGCAAATGAGACAGAGGGTTTTTTCCAAGCCCTCGCTATTGTTCGTTTGGTGGCAATAAATAAGTATGTAGCTAGTTTTTGTTGATGAGAGAAGAGGCCCGGGAGCGGGCAATGGAGTAATGCAAATTTGGGGTCTTTGCGGAAGGGAGCATGAAATAGGGAGGAAAGTAGACCAAAGACCCTTGACCAGAAGCCTATAAGACGGGGGCAGGACCACCACGTGTGCAGTTCATCTCCTCGTTGACCACAACCCCTAAACCACCTGTCGTTGTATGATGGGTTTGATTTGGCGATACGGGCTGGAACCCAATACCAGCACAGGAGGACCTTATAGGCCGCCTCCAACGTGGCAGTGTTAAAGGAGCATTTTGCTATGCTGGACCAGGCTTTACTCCAATCCGCGAGATCTATGGGGGATAGGTCGCGTTCCCATTTAAGCGTATAGGAAAGGGTAGTGGAATTGTTGCCGGCAGTTAGTAAGGAGTATATCATGGAGATGGTGCCACGAGCACCTGGGCAATGTTGGCAGGAGTGCTCAAAGGCAGTCACTTGGTACGGGAAGGAGCCCAGGCGTCGAAGGGAAGTTATCCAATGTCGTAGTTGGATATAACGGAAGAGTTCGGCAGGTGGAGCTTCATGGTTCTCTCGAAACAAGGACCACGTGGGAAAGGCTATTTATTTTTTTTTACCAAAAATATGTAGCAGAATACATATTGGCCTAAGTGTATGAAGGAGTTAAAAAAAAAATGTTATACTTTTTTTTTTTTTTTTTTAATTGGATATGTTTTATAGCAGAAAGTAAATTTTTTTTTTTTTTTTTTTTTTTTAATTGTTGGCCTTTTTTTGTTTAGAGCGCAAAAAATAAAAAAACGTAGAGGTGATCAAATACCACCAAAAGACAGCTTTATTTGTGTCAACAATAGGACAAAAATTTTGAGTACAGAGTACAGTGTGTGTTTAAGTGGTTAGAAGGTAATGTAGCACCTCATTACTGCCTGTGATATGTTGTCTAATGAGCGATCCAGATGTTGATTGCTCCACAGAGAGTGTATATGTGTGTGTGTGTGTGTGTATGTGTGTATATATATATATATATATATATATATATATATATATATATATATATATATATATATATATATATATATATATATATATATATATATATATATATTATTATGATCAGTGCAACTTTCTGAATAAAGTTAATGAGTAAATAGTGAAATAAGTATAACAATGAAAATGGTGATCAAAGTCCAAAATAACCAAATGTGATAACCGATTCTTCTCAAAAGTATGTGTGTGTGTGTAGATATGGAGGGGATTCTTCTGAACACTGTTTCTGTGACTTCGCAATAGCTTAATGCTCCCAGAGCTCTTACCTCAGTAAGCAGTATAATAAGCCTTATGGATCTCCTGTGGTGAGGACGGGCTTACAGCTACAGATCTCCAATTTCCAGGAAGTTCCGGTACTGGATGGTGTTACACCAGGCTCAGGACTCCATATGGTGCCAAACTTCCCCTTCCCCGTCTCCCAATTATACGGTCATATCAAGGTTCCAAATATCATATAAGAACAAAAAAATGGCCTCCCATAGTTTAAAATGTATAAACAATATAGATTTATTCAAAAGCCAAATGGATTCTTACAAAAAAAAGGTTAAAAAGAGCTTGTAAAGTACAAAACACAGCGTTGCGGACGCCTCTTACGTCACTAATGGTCCGCTCCGACTATCCGGCCATGCGTTACCTCATGACACACAGAGTACTCTGTACAGGGCTACATAAGAGAAGGGGGTTTGTCATTAAAAATAAAGCTTTGTTAGTTAAAAAAATAAAAAATCTGGCTTCTAAATTTTTTTTTTAGCTGGCTCCTAGATTCTTGACATTTTAGGGCCTCTGAAACTGACATGGGTAGTGAGGAAAGTGAAATGAGCAATTTAAACACTTAGAAATCCTGAAGGCGGTGATTGGTTTTCAGGATCCTGTATGCGGTTAGGCTCCCAAAAAGTCTCGTACATGTAGTATCCCCGTTCTCGGGAGAAGCAGCAGAATGTATTTTGGGTGTAATAAAAAAAAAAAAAAAAAAAAAAAATATATATATATATATATATATATATATATATATATATATTTATTTTCTCTCTCCAACCATGTGTGGGCAATATATAATTTCAGTCACAACTTTTTTTTTTTTTTTTTTTTTTTTTAATTACTTACAAAAAAAATGAAACATTCAGTGGGCTCAACATACCTCTCAGCAAATTCCTTGGGGTGTCTACTTTCCAAAAAGGGGTCATTTGGGGGGGGGGGGGATTATACTGTCCTGCCAATTTAGCACCTCAAGAAATGGGCAGTCATAAACTAAAAGCTGTGTAAATTCCAGTAAATATCCCATAGTTTGTAGTAGAGGTCGACCGATATGGGTTTTTCTCTGGCCGATGCCGATGCCGATATTTAGAAATCGCGGTGGCCGATGGCCGATATGTGATGCCGATTTTTTTGGGCCGATATATTAGGCCGATTTTTTTTTTTTTTTTACCTTCATCTCATAAAATCTAACAGTTAGACCCCTTTCACAATGGGGCGTTTTTCAGGCGCTTTTGGGCTAAAAATAGCACCTGTAAAGTGCCTGTCAAACGGCTCCCCTGCAGTCTCAGTGTGAAAGCCCGAGTGCTTTCACACTGAGGCGATGTGCTGGCAGGATATTAAAAAAAGTCCTGCAAGCAGCATCTTTGGAGCGGTGTATACCACCACTCCTGCCCATTGAAATTAATGCGCACCGCTGTCGAATCGCCTGCAAAGCGTTTCGGCAGCAGCGCTTCAGGGGTGCGTTTAACCCCTTCCTCGGCCGCTAGCTGGGTTATAAGCGACCTGCTAGCAGCCGAATAGCGCCGCTAAAATGACGGTAAAGAGCCGCTAAAACTAGCAGTCTTTTACCGTCAATGCATGCCCGCTCCAGTGTGAAAGCAACCTTCAGTGATACGGAAATTTTTTTACATTTAAACATTTATTAAACAAAACAAACCTCCAATCAGTTCACTTGTATGTAGAATTTAGATAAAAAAAATATAAAAAAAACCTCTCTTAAATATTAAATACACAAAAACAGGTAATCAAAACTTCTGGATGAAAAAAAATGGGCTAACTTTACTGCTTAGTTTTTTTTTTAAATTTATTAGTGTATTTTTTTTTTTTAAATTACATTTGAAAGACGCTGCGCAAATACCGTGTGACATAAAATATTGCAACAACCGCTATTTTATTCCCTAGGGTCTCTGCTAAAAAAAATATATATAATGTTTGGGGGTTCCAAGTGATTTTCTAGCAGAAAATACTGGATTTTTACTTGTAAGCAACAAATGTCAGAAAAGATTTAGTCTTTAAATGGTTAAACTGAAAACTTCTACACACGGAATTTAGTTCATTCAGAAGTGTAAACATTGTATCCTTCAGGTTCTTTTTATCAGATTTGGCAGGCTGCCCAGAGAGGGGGAGAAGTCGCTTCACACAGACAACTTACACTGACTTCTATTACAGAAGTCTTTTGCAAGTCGCGCTGAAGCTATATCGGCTTTTTTATCAGCACAATCGGCCGATGCCGATTAAGTAAAAAACACCAAATATCGGCCGATATATCGGCCGGCCGATATATCGGTCGACCTCTAGTTTGTAGACGCTAAAACTTCTGCGCAAACCAATAAACATATGCAAGACATGTAGCCGAGTACATTTTGGCCTAAATGTGTGACAAAAATTGAGTGTATTGGATATTATAACAAAAAGTAGATTTTTTTTTTTTTTTTTTTTTTTTTTTTTTTTTTTTCCCTCTTTCAGGACAGCACACTTGAGAGACCTCGGCTCCTCCCCTCTTAGGAAACACCGCCTCCACCAGATTTTTAAGTCGCCCCTTCCCTTTAGCCTGTCAGTTTTTGGTGTTTCCTCCAGAAGGGAGACATCGCTAGGAACCTAGGCCATATCAGCTGGGGAGGCTGAGGCCGGTACGATCGTTAGAAAGGAGAGACAGATGTCTCTCATTCACAGCAGTTCGGATGGGGAGTCTGGTTACCTGCTGTGGCATTGCGCTCCCTGTCCTCCCTTGGGGAATGCGAAGGCCTGGGAGTTCGTTTTTTCCGCTGCCTGGGGAAGGCGATACGAAGGTGTCCAGATTCCCCTCATCTTGAGAGTCAGCATGGAGCAAACGCGGGATGGATAAACGAACGGCGCAAGGGCTGGTGCAAGCTCCATTAAAGCTGAAGTGTCAGACAGAGGAGCATTCTGAAGCAGACCACTCCACTGGCCAGAGGGATGTCAGAGACGGATGGTTCCCGTTCTGTGCCGGGTGACGCCAGCACCAGCCACACTAAGGTAAGTGGAACCCTGGGGTGGTGTTCCCTTACCTTATTCCCACTTAGCTCCATGGGATAAACCCCCCTCTTAGTGGTCAGAGGGGAGGAGAGGCACGTCTGGGACCCTGGTGGTGGTTGGTCCTGGGGGGGTGCACTCCTGGTGTTGGTCACTTGGTTCTTTGGTTTTAAAAGACTGTTGCTGATGCCGACGCCTGTTTTTGTCATTCCAGGACAAACCTGCGGAAAAGACCAAGCCCTTACATGTGTCCAAAAGAAAGTGCCCATCATGTAGAAGTACTTTGGGAGAGTCCTGGGGGAAAGTCTTGTGCAAGAAATGCATTGAAGACTTAGTTAAGGAACACTCTATGGAACAGAGCTCTGACCTGACAGCTTCTGTTAAAGAGCTTTCCAGCACTTTTCAATCTTTCAAAACATTGAACATTTTCAGCTTATACAGCCCCCAGCAGGTCATCTGCCAGCACAGCAAGATCTTGCACCTGGTCCTTCAGGTCCCTCAGTCAGTGAGGAGTTACCGGGGGTTTCCAGAGAGGCTTTGGAAGATGAATCGGATGGTGCATCCTCACATTCCCCAAGCGAATCAGATGGAGAGAAGGTGGATGGCAAGTCCTCCAGAACCTCCCGATACAAACTCTCCTTGGAGGAGGTGGAGGAGCTCTTGGGAGCAATCCACACCACCCTAGGTATCCAGGAGGAGAAAAAATCTGTCTCTACATGACCGAATGTACGTGGGTCTTGGAGAGCAGAAGAAAAGGGTCTTTCCGGTGCATGAGGTCCTAGTAGATACCATTAAAAGAGAATGGCGGGACCCAGAAAGGAAACCTTTCTTTTCCAGAGCATTAAAACGCAGATTCCCTTTTTCAGAGGATGAAGCTGCTGTATGGAACAAGTCACCTAAACTGGATGCAGCCTTCTCTCAGGTATCCAGAAAGACAGACTTGGCGTTTGAAGATATGGGGGTGTTAACAGATCCCATTGACAAACGGATGGATTCTCTACTTAGAAAATCCTGGGATTCCTCTTTAGGCAACCTTAAGCCGGCCATGGCTGTCACAGTGGTGGCACGTAACATGGAGCACTGGCTAACACATATAAAAGCTCATATTGAAGCCGGAACCGCTAAGGAGACGATTCTCTCCTCCTTCCCAATGCTCTTGAAGGGAATCGCATACATTGCTGATGCCTCGGCGGAGTCGGGCCGCATGTCTGCTAGATCCTCTGCCTTGGCCAACTCAGCCAGGAGAGCCCTTTGGTTAAAGACCTGGCAGGGGGACAACGCTTCAAAAATAAAGCTTTGCGGGGTCCCTTTCACTGGGGACTTGCTGTTCGGTCCGGATCTGGAGGCGGTTCGTGATCGAACAGCCGATAAAAAGAAGGCCTTCCCCTTGAAGAAAAAGTTGGGGGAACAGCCTAGAAAGAAGACTCGCTCGCAAAGGAAGTTTAATTTTCCTAGAGCAGAGTCTCAGAAAAGAGTCTGGACCAACAAAGGCAGAGGGCGCGGGGGAGCGATTTTTCGCTCCCTCCTGAACAGCCCCGAAAGCCCCAATGACGGGCTAACCCCAGTGGGAGGAAGACTGGGGGCCTTCCACAGTGGGAGTCAGTTACCTCCAATCGGTTTATTCTGGGGATCGTAAGGAGGGGTTACAGACTAGAATTGAAGTCCCCGCCCCCCCCCCCCCCCACAGGCGACTGGTTACGGACTTGCCAAAGTGTGTGGAGAAGGCAGCGGCATTAATGGCCTCACTGGAGGATCTAGAGCGGCAGGATGTGATATCACGTGTCCCATCCGGAGAAATAGGCAGGGGTTGCTACTCCCACATCTTTGTGGTTCGGAAGCCTTCAGGGAAATTCAGGCTCATCCTGAACTTAAAGCCCCTGAACCTATCAATCTCCTACAAGAAGTTTCGGATGGATTCAATTTTCTCTGTAAAAACACTACTCCCTCCGAATTGCTACATGGCGTCCATAGATCTAAGGGACACCTATCTGCACATTCCGATTGCAGAGGACAGTCAGAAGTTCCTCAGGCTGGCGGTAAGGTCCGGGGAACAAGTAGTGCATCTTCAGTTCCAGGCCCTCCCCTTTGGGCTCTCCTCTTCGCCCTGAATATTCACCAAAGTTTTGGCGGAAGTTCTGGCATTTATGCGCCTTCGGGGAATTTCGGTGGTCGCATACCTGGATGACCTGCTCCTTTTTGCTCCCTCCCCAGAGCAGCTGGTCCAGGATCTGCGAGAGGTATACTGGAACATCTGGGATGGTTCCATCCCAGAGGATTACATTCCTAGGTTACATCTTGGACTCAATCCAACGGAGAGTTTTTCTTCCCGAAGAGAAAATTGCCAAAATAGACAGAGCCTTGGCAGTTCTGCAGGGCAATCACCAAATCACCATAAGAAGGGCCATGTCAGCCTTGGGATTGTTGACAGCTGCCCACCCAGCAGTAAGGTGGGCAGTTGTGCACTTCCGCCCTTTACAGTGGTTCATTCTGAAAGTTTGGGACCACACTCAGAAGTCCTTGGACTCGGCAGTCTACATTCCTGTACGAGTGAAGAGGTCCCTGTGGTGGTGGAGAAAGGCAGCAAACCTATCGCAGGGTCTGGAGTGGGTTCTGCCTGTCTCCAAAATTGTGACAACGGATGCAAGTGGCACCGGTTGGGGCGCACACCTGGGGACGAGTCTGGCACAAGGTTCCTGGGGGGTCGAGGACACACTACAGTCCTCAAACTGGAGAGAACTAAGGGCCATTTTTCTGGCTCTCAGAGCCTTCCAACAGGATCTCCGGGGACATCATGTACAGATCCGTTCAGACAATTCCTCAGCGGTTGCTTATGTGAACTGACAGGGGGGCACTAGGAGCAGTTCCCTTTGGGGTCTGGCGGAGATAATTTTCAGTTGGGCCGAGGTCATGGTACTCTCACTATCGGCGGTTCACCTGAAAGGGGAGTTAAACCAGAGAGCAGACTTCCTCAGCCGGAGGAAGTTGAAGGAAGGCGATTGGGTCCTCAATCAGATCATTTACAAGATGATTATCGAAAAGTGGGGGATCCCATGTGTGGACCTTTTCGCTTCAGGGGAAAACACGAAGGCCCCTCTATTTTTCTCCCTAAACCGCTTGGACGGGGCGATAGGGGTGGATGCTCTGTCTCAGAGCTGGCATTTTACCAAATGCTATGCCTCCCCCCCCCCCCCCCCCCCCCTCTGGTTCTGTTGCCTGCGGTCTTGAGAAAATTCCAGTTAGAGGACACGACTCTGATCCTGATAGCTCCACACTGGCCCAGGAGGCCATGGTTCTCGGTCCTAAGGAAACTGGCGGTGGAACCACCCTGGATTCTACCAGTCGGGGAGGATCTGCTCTATCAAGGCCCAGTCTGCTGCCCTCAGGTGGAGAGGTGGAATCTGGCTGCCTGGCTACTGAAGAGGACTTGCTGAGAAGTAAGGGGTTTTCCGAAGGACTGATAACAACTCTTCTGAATTCTAGAAAAGAGGAGACGCGCAGAATCTATTTGAAGGTCTGGAAGAAATTCAGTTCCTGGTGCGCAGAGAGCTCCTTTAATGTTCGCAGTCCAGTAGCAGAGTTCCTACAGAGTGGGGCAGATAAGGGATTGGCACTCAGTACCCTTAAGAGTCAGGTATCGGCTTTAAGTGTATTCCTTGAACAACAGCTAGCAGTGAATCCCTGGATATCCAGGTTCTTTAGAGCTTTAAGAAGGCAGAGACCAGTCAGCTCTTGCCCTTTTCCGGTATGGGACTTATCCTTAGTACTACAGGCCCTTACAGAGGGTCCTTTTGAACCTATTGAGTCTTGTACGGTGAAATTTTTAACCCTCAAGACGGTTTTCTTAGTAGGCATCACTACTGCAAGGAGGGTTAGTGAGCTACAAGCCCTGACCAGGAGGGCACCTTTCTTTCAAGTTTTTCCTGATAGGATTATTTTTAAAACCGATCCGGCCTTTTTTCCAAAGGTGATTTCGAAGTTTCATAGAAGCCAGGAAATTTGTTTACCCACCTTTTGTTCAAATCCTGTGAGGAAACAGGAGCAAGTCTTCCACAAGTTAGATGTCAGAAAATGTGCATTAAGGTACCTGGAGGTTACGGAGCAGTTTAAGAAATCCGACTCCTTTTTTGTTTCTTTTTCAGGGGCAAGGATGGGTTCCAAAGCCTCTAGACACACTATAGCCAGATGGCTAAGATTGGCTATTGGTCTGGCTCATTCCACTAGGGCTATGGCAACGTCACAAGCAGAGTGGGCTGGTGCTACACCCGATCAGATCTGCAGAGCAGCAACGTGGTCAAGTTTTAAGACTTTCGTTAAGCACTACAGACTGGACCTATTGTCTGCCCAGGACCAGGCTTTTGGGCGAAAGGTTCTGCGGGCAGTAGTCCCACCCTAGGGTAAGTGCTCGCTTATCCTCTCAAGTGTGCTGTCCTGAAAGACGAAAGAGGGAAAATCGAAGTTACTTACCGGTAACGTTTTTTCCAGGAGTCTTTCAGGACAGCACCAGTACCCACCCAGATATTGTCTTGCCACTAGGACGTGGAGCATCAGGAATATAAATGTTGTTATGTATTCTTATGTCTCCCTAGACTGGCCGGAGGTTCTCGTGTAAAAACTGACGGGCTAAAGGGAAGGGGCGACTTAAAAGTCTGGTGGAGGTGGTGTTTCCTAAGAGGGGAGGAGCTGAGGTCTCTCAAGTGTGCTGTCCTAAAAGACTCCTGGAAAAAACGTTACAGGTAAGTAATCGCAATCCCCAGTGGTGATCAAATACCACTAAAAGAGAGCTCTATTTGTGGGGGGAAAATAAGCAAATTTTGTTTGGGCACAGCATTGCATGACCGCACAATTACCAGTTAAACAGCACAGTGGCAAATTCTCCTCTAGGAGTGTCGGTGCTTCCTGGGCTATTCATCATCAAGCTTCTGTTCAAGTTTGTAAAGCTGCTATCTGGTCTTTTCTTCAAGTTTATTAAATTTTACCAGGATGAAGTTTTTGCCTCTGAACTCCAGTTTCAGATAAAATGGTTTTACAGCTGTCTTTGGGGTTCTGTTTGGAAATTGGGGCTTGTTCACCCTGTTGCTGTGTTGCCCTACCCACAGATTCATTACTTGGGACATCCCATATAGTAATGTTTATTTACTCCTCTGTGTCCTGTGATGAACGATTAAGAAATTAGAAAGTTAGAAAAGTGATGTGGGATTGATTTATTTGTCTGACAAGTCCCTTTTTTTTTTTTTTTTTAATTTTTTTAATGTTCTTGTATTTTTTGTTTCTACTAGTAAAATCCTTTCTTTTTGAAGTACATCACAAATGTAGTTCCCTCGCTCAGTTTCTCATTGCTTGTTACAAAACTGAGGCTTAGCTGAGCTGAATTCCTGCTTTTTTTTTTTTTTTTTTTTTTTTTTTTCCCCTGGCCAGTGTCTATTCATCTGAAGGTAGCAGCATAACTCTTGTAGTAATGACTTTTATCCTTTATGTCAAGAAAAGGATTTTATAGACAAATCAAAATCCCGATTTTACCACTAAGAAATTATTCTTTGCACCTGTTTCCAAAAAATGTAATTTCTGACATTTAACAATTTCCAATAGTAAAATTATTATGGGAAGAATCCTTACTTTTTTTGGCTTTCATTTCTTTATTGCTAATTTTGTGCCCTAATTTTAATGAGGTATGTATGTTAATAATAATAATAATAATAAAATATATGTATGTGTAATTTTTTTTTTTTTTTTTTTTTTTTTTTTTTTTTTTCTAGCTTGGCCCAGGTGAAAACTTTTTTTTTTTGTTAAGTAAAGAACGGACAAGATGTCGTCTCCTGCATTTCCGGCTTCAAATGAAAATCTGATACCATTAACACAGACTGTTGTAAGTTGTTGTTTTTTTTTCATAATACAACAATGAAAGGGTTTTCCTAAATTACAAAAATGTACCTGTTGATCCTGCCAGTAACTTTGTGAGTTGCTTTTTATGTGCCTTCTTCAGCGCTCTCAAGCTATTATCAGCTCTGCTTAATTCACTTTAAATACAGAACAACTCTGTTTTGGAGGTGGTGGTATGGTGAGTGATCATTGTTAGCCTATGATAGAAATAAAATAAAAAGGAAAAACCACCTAATAAAAATTATTGCAGCTCGAGCTCTAACATTTAGGCCTCGTTCACACCATGGTGCAGAGATGTCAGTTTTTCTGCACGCATTCTGCAAGAGCACAAAAAAACCCAATTGTTCTCTATGTCCCCTGTTCACACCACAACACTGGTATCATGTGTAGATTTTTTTTTTTCTGCGCAGGAATCTGCAACGTGTATACAGTTTTCTGCATAGAAAAAAAAAAAACTGGCATGATTACAACATTGGTGTGAACAGGGCACATAACTGACATGCATAACAACTGACAACGTGCATAAAAACTGATGTGAAACTGATGTAAACTCGTGTCTCTGCAAGTTTTGGTTTTCAGTTTTCATGCACATATGGTGTAAATGAGCTTTTAAGTATCGGTAAGCTGCAATACTACAACTTGCTCTTGGGTTTAATGCACTTTAAAAAGCTTTTTCTAATAACGTCAATCATACATAGAGATTTTTAGTATATACACCTAAACATGTTATAAACCTTTCTACCAGAACCTTGTGTTTTTTACCTGCATAAGATGTGCATTCCTCCTGTAGTTTCATGGTATCATTTGTTGCCCTGTACACAGCCAACATTAAATCTTCACATTCCAGTGTCAGATTTCTGTTAAAACGTGAGGCATGCAGTATGGCACTGCACAGGTTATGGATGATATCTGTCTCTAGTCTTAAGCCTCGTGCACACGTTTGGATTGTTGGCCAACAGAGCATCAGATTTTTGTTAAAAGGGCGTGTGCCTGGATCTTGTCTTGCATACTAATGGCACACAATTGTTGGCCAACAAACACGAACGTAGTGACGTACTACGTGGAATTTCAGCTCTTGAACGCCACCCTTTGGGCACCTTCTGCTAATGTGTTTGAGCATTGATTCCGAGCATGCGTGTTTGTACTTTGGACTTTTGTGTGACGGACTTGTGTACAGACTATACGAAAATCGGACAACAGGCCATTGTCTGACGAAAATTTACTAGCCTGACATCCAACATTTGTTGGCTGAAAGTTGGACAACAATTGTCTGAAGGAGCGTACTAATGGTCAGATTTTAGGCAAACTGTCTGTCATCACACAATCCCCTGCCAACAATCGGATCGTGTGTACCCCACTTAACCACTTCAGTCCCAGAAGGATTTACCCCCTTCCTGACCAGAGCACTTTTTACAATTTGGCACTGCGTCGCTTTAACTGCTAATTGCGCGGTCATGCAATGCTGTACCGAAACGAAATTTGCGTCCTTTTCTTCCTACAAATAGCGCTTTCTTTTGATGGTATTTGATCACCTCTGCCGTTTTTTATTTTTTGCGCTATAAACGGAAAAAGACCGAAAATTTTGAAAAAAAAAAAATGATATTTTCTACTTTTTGTTATAAAAAAAATCCAATAAACTCAATTTTAGTCATACATTTAGGCCAAAATGTATTCGGCCACATGTCTTTGGTAAAAAAAAATGTCAATAAGCGTATTTTTATTGGTTTGTGCAAAAGTTATAGCGTCTACAAACTAGGGTGCATTTTCTGGAATTTACACAGCTTTTAGTTTGACTGCCTATGTCATTTCTTGAGGTACTAAAATGGCAGGGCAGTACAAAACCCCCCCAAATGACCCCATTTTGGAAAGTAGACACCCCAAGGAAATTGCTGAGAGGCATGTTGAGCCCATTGAATTTTTATTTTTTTTGGCCCAAGTGATTGAATAATGACAAAAAAAAAATTTACAAAAAGTTGTCACTAAATGATATATTGCTCACACAGGCCATGGGCATATGTGGAATTGCACCCCAAAATACATTCTGCTGATTCTCCTGAGTACGGGGATACCACATGTGTGGGACTTTTTGGGAGCCTAGCCGCGTACGGGGCCCCAAAAACCAAGCACCGCCTTCAGGATTTCTAAGGGCGTAAAGTTGTGATTTCACTCCTCACTACCTATCACAGTTTTGAAGGCCATAAAATGCCCAGATGGCACAAAACCCCCACAAATGACCCAATTTTGGAAAGTAGACACCCCAAGCTATTTGCTGAGAGGCATGTTGAGTCCATGGAATATTTTATATTTTGACACAAGTTGCGGAAAAGTGACAGTTTTTATTTTTATTTTTTTTTTTTTGCACAAAGTTGTCACTAAATGATATATTGCTCAAACATGCCATGGGCATATGTGGAATTACACCCCAAAATACATTCTGCTGCTTCTCCTATATCATTTAGTGACAACTTTGTGCAAAAAAAAAAAAAAAATTTGTCTTTTTGCCGCAACTTGTGTCGCAATATAAAATATTCCATGGACTCGACATGCCTCTCAGCAAATAGCTTGGGGTGTCTACTTTCCAAAATGGGGTCATTTGGGGGGGGTTTTGAACTGTCCTGGCATTTTATGCATAACATTTAGAAGCTTATGTCACACATCACCCACTCTTCTAACCACTTGAAGACAAAGCCCTTTCTGACACTTTTTGTTTACATGAAAAAATTATTTTTTTTTGCAATAAAATTACTTTGAACCCCCAAACATTATATATATATTTTTAAAGCAAATGCCCTACAGTTTAAAATGGTGGGTGTTTCATTTTTTTTTTTTTTTTTTTCACAGTATTTGCGCAGCGATTTTTCAAACGCATTTTTTGGGGCAAAAACACACTTATTGCCCAAATGTTTGATGAAATAAAAAAGATGATCTTAGGCCGAGTACATGGATACCAAACATGACATGCTTTAAAATTGCGCACAAACATGCAGTGGCGACAAACGAAATACATTTTTAAAAGCCTTTACAGGGGGGGGGCGGCGGCATTCCCTCCCACTGCTTGTAAAAGCAGTCTGGAGGCTAATTAGCCACTAGGATTGCTTTTACATGAAAGCCGACCGCTGGCTGAAAAGAATGATACCAAGATGATACCTAAACCTGAAGGCATCATTCTGGTATAACCACTCAAAGTCCAGCAACATACCAGTACATTGCTGGTCCTTGTTGGGCATATATTGTAAACTTTTTTCATGCAGCCTGTGGGCTGAACGAAAAAAAGATATTGATCGGTGGGTATGCCCACCATTAGAATACCTACCTTCATCCACCCACTTCTAATGATGGGCATACATGCACTATATATATATATATATATATATATATATATATATATATATATATATATATATATATATATATATATATATATATATATATATATAATCGAAGCATGGGGGCATCCTCCCACAAAAGTTAAGAGCAAATCGCTCCTCCGCCCACTGCTGCCCCCACGCTTCGGCATATATGCTGAAGTATGTAACTGTGGTGGTGAAATCACCTCCAACAGCGCTGGAGTCACGGCTTTATGTATCGTGGGATCAAACGCTGTTGCTGTCTAGATAAATAAATCCGCCCTGCAACTGAATGGCGTACCTGCTAAGCAAATGATGGTTAACAAAAAAACAAAGTAACATTACAGTATAACAGTAATGCTTACCATACCTGCAAAGCAAATACAAAAAAAAACATAGTAAAAAATAAAACATTTAACGCAACCAGTGCCTACCTAAAATATATATATATATGCCTGAAGCTCTGTATAGCACATGAGCATTCAGCAAAGCCAATTGAAATAAATAAACAGACACTTTTTTGTACCAGCGTCTGGCCTTACGGGCAACTAGGTACGGCGCCAACAACTGGTCGTTGAGGTCCACCCCTCCCATATTTTGGTTATATTCGTGGACACAGAGGGGTTTCTCCACAACACCAGTCGCCGTAGTAATTTGGGTCGTCGTGTCTGCATGAAGGGAGGTAAGAACGAAAACATTCTTATTGTCCCTCCACTTCATAGCGAGCAAATTATTACACTGCAAGCAGGCTCTCTCCCCCAGCCTAAGACGGGAATCTACAAGCCGCTGGGGAAAGCCCCGGCGATTAGGTCGCACGGTGCCACATGCTCCAATCTGTTGATCAAAAAGGTGACTAAAAAGTGGCACGCTTGTGTAATAATTGTCCACGTACAAGTGGTACCCCTTTCCGAATAAGGGTGACACCAAGTCCCACACTATCTTGTCAGAGCTTCCTATGTAGTCAGGGCAGTTTGTCGGCTCTACGTGACTATCTTTGCCCTCGTAAACCATAAATCTACATGTAAAGCCTGTGGCCCTGTCACAGAGCTTATACATCTTGACCCCGTATCTGGCACCCTTGCTGGGAAGGTACTGTTTGAATGACAAGCGGCCAGAAAATTTAATCAGGGACTCATCAACGCAGACAACTTGATGGGGAGTAAACAAGTCTGCAAAACGCTGGTTGAAGTGGTTTACGAGGGGCCGAATTTTGTAGAGCCGATCAAATCCAGGGTCTCCACGAGGACGACAGAGTTTATTGTCGTTGAAGTGCATGAACCGCAAAATCTGCTCGTATCGTGCCCTGGTCATGGAGGCAGAGAACACGGCCATATGGTGAATTGGGTCAGTGGACCAAAATGACCGCAACTCACTCTTTTTAGTTATGCCCATGAGGAGGGAAAGGCCCAGAAAGTTCTTAAATTCGGAAAACGTAATTGGTCTCCAATCTCTGGCAAGGGAGGACTGGGGAATAGTGGCGATGTGTTGACCAGCGTACAAATTGCTTTGGTCCACAATAGATCTATAGAGATCTTCGGTGAAAAACAGCGAATAAAAATCCAGTGGCATAAAATCAACTGTTTCCACCTGAATTCCGGGTTGGCCAGTGAATGGGAGAAGTACGGGTGCTGCAGAAGTGGTGGGTTCCCAATTCGGATTGGCGAATGCAGCAGGAAGGGCACTATGGGCACGACGGGCCTGTGTTTGTCTTCTTGGTGGCAGCGGGACACTACTTGTGCTTGCCACCTCGCCAGCTTGAACTGCACTTATGGGACTCGCCACGTCACCAAGTGTTACTGCAGTGCTGGATGTACGACCAGGGTGTACTAGGCCGCTGGTGCTTGCCAGTTCACCAGAAGGAATAGCGGCAATAGTACTTCTCTGCTCCATACGAGAGCCCTGCGGTTCTTGCACTTCCAGGACAAATAAGTTTGGGGTCTGGTACGCCTGACCTTAGCAGGGACCACAACTCCGTCGTCAGAGCTATCTGTCATGGAGCCGCTGTCCTCTACAGGATCGTATTCTGAGCCTGAATCTGACAGATGAGTGACTTCCTCTTCACTATCTGTCATGCTCAGAAACGTGTAGGCCTCTTCACTAGTGTACCTTTGATTTGCCATTTTGGGCTCTAAATTTAGGGGTACACTAGTGAGACTCACAGGCAAAAAAGCTCCTGACTGTCAGCGACTGATTCAAAACGCTAACAAAAAACTGTTAGCGATCGCAGGAATCAGGCCTGACTCTGCAAACGCTGCAGTTATGTGTGCTTAGTAGAGCTGCACAATTAATCGTTAAAAAATCGTGATCTCGATTCACCTCCCCCGACGATCTCTCCTGCTGAGTTTGTCGATTCTTTCATATAATCAAGTTGAGAGATTATCTGCTCACTCAGCTGTCAAAAGAAAACATCTGGGCAGTCTGCCAAGTTTAGAACTTGAAACATTGTATCTAACTTCCTTCTTAGATCAAAGGGATAGAACTTCTCTGTGTAAACAAATAACCTGGGCAATCTGCCAAGCTTTAAACAACCCGTAATGCAGGAAGTTTAACCACTTAAAATCTAAATCTTTTTCTGACACTTCTTAAGTTAAAATCAATATTTTTTGCTAAAAAAAATTACTTGGCACCCCAAACATTATATATATATATATATATATATATATATATATATATATATATATATATATATATATATATATATATATATATATATATATATATATATATATTATAATTTTTTTTTTTTTTTTTTAGCAGAGACTCTAGGGAATAAAATGGCAATTGCTGCAATATTTTATGTCACACTTTATTTGCCCAGCGGTCTTTCAAATGCAATTTTTTGGTAAAAAATACACTTCAATAAATAAAAAAAAAACGAAACAGTAAAGTTAGCACAATTTTTTTTGTTTTAATGTAAAAGATGATGTTACGCCGCGAGAATCGTGAGAGAATCGTGATCTATCCTCTAAGCAAAAAAATCGTGATTCTCATTTTAGCCAGAATCGTGCAGCTCTAGTGCTTAGTGTTTTGTAAGTGTCAGTGATCGATCGATACTGCACTTGGGTGGGCTGGGCTGGGCCGAGGAGCAAAACGCAGGTGCTAGCAGGTATCTGGGCTGATCCCGCTAACACTGCGTTTATGGGAACCCTAAACTGCTGGGGAGTATAGATCTGATCAGATATCGATCCGTTCAGATACTATAGCACTAAGGGAGGTGTATGCTGCGTGCGTGGGTTTTAGAGGTACTGGCGCTAACTTGACGCTGCCTGGGGCAACGCAGACCTTATATGATCCTAAAAACGGAACTTATATCACCGCCGGGCAATTAGGGGGTTAAACCTTTATAGGTAATAAACGGCGGGTGCCCTAAAACTATAATAAACAAACTAACCAGCGTCACCCGTAACACTTATACGGTGATCGCTGGTGAAAGGGTTAACTAGGGGGCAATCGGGGTTAAAACCTTTAGTAGGTAGTATATGGGGGTCCCTGTCGCTATAAAACACTGGCAGCGCACCTATATACTTACCTCCCTAACTAGCGTCACCTGTGTCACTAATACAGCGATCAGAAAAACGATCGCTTAGTGACACTGGCGACGGGGGGTGATCAAGGGGTTAACCTTTATTAGGGGGGGTTAGGGGGGTACGCTGGACCTAAAGGGGGGTACCCCAGACCTAAAGGGGGCTAACCTAACTGCCCTAACACTTATAACTGTCACAAACTGACACCAATGCAAAAAAAAAAAAAAAAACTGCTATTGGTGTCAGTGTGACAGGGGGTACAGGGGGGGTGAAGGGGGGTGAAAAGTGTGCCTGGCGTGTTCTACTGGAAGTGTAGTGTTGGTGCACACATACGTTTTGGTTCAGTGTCACTCGACTGCGCAATTGTCAGTTAAAAAAAAAAAGCAGTGCCATAGCACAAAAAATGGTCTGGTCATAAAGGGGGTAAAACCTTCCGGACGTGAAGTGGTTAAATGTATTTATTCCTGACATTATTTGGGCTATCCTGTCAGTTTCTGAAGAATGATTTAGTATGGTGTTTGTATATTTCAGTCACCTGTAGCCATTATAGCAGTCACAAAATCCTACTGGCATTATAGTGCATTTCTTTTATGTAATATTGGGGTATATTTTATAGCTTTAATTTAGTAAATATAAGAATGCTAAAGTGATGGTCTTACTTGCTGTTGTTTTTGCCCTTTTTTTAACCCCCCCTTTTTTTTTTTTTTATTTATTTTTTTTTTTTTTAATGCATAGGTTCATCGTAAATCTGTTGGAAGGACTCCCCTGAAGACACTTGGTGTTCTTGACCCGAATAGTTTAAATAACCAGAGGCTCTCTCTTGCTAAGCCACCAAGCAACACAAGTCTTTTTGATAAGGTACAAAATTATACCAAGATCAACATTTTATGTAGTCGCATGTTTGTGGACAGGACACACATTATTTCTGCATAAAATTGAATGCTTTCTATTCTGAAGTTGGTCTTTTTATATTGACCACAGATTAAAGTGGAACTTTAATGTGGAAAAAAGAAAATGCGAGCAGGCAGTTTTTTCAGTTCAGAAGAGACCTACTTGGGTCTCTTTTGCATTAAAGTTTCTCATCTGCTTGTTTGCACTGTATGCTGAGCTGCGCACTCTCAGCTCAGTGTACAATTTTCACATCTGCCAAAATGAATGAACTCCCTCAGATGCATGGGAGTGAGGTTATCTCAACCTGGCCAATCTATTTGGCTGAAGATTCGAACTCAGAGGAAGACCGCCATGTCAATGGACGTGAGGAAGCTCCAGACACCGCATCGCTGGTGTGGAGGCAGGTATGGTTCTATATTTTTAAAGGTGTTTTTTTTTTTTTTTTTTTGCACTTAAAGGTGCACACACAAATACCTTGGAGGGGGAGACTGTCCTGCAGTATAGCTGTAAAGAACTCAGAAAGCTCTGATAACACTACTTAGGATTTCAGTGCAGCAAATGCACATTGCACAGGCGCTCACTGGATTTTTATTTTTTTCCAAAACAAAACATGGTGAAATGTGCATGTAATGCATAGATATACTGATTTATTTATTTAAAAATTATGTCCAGACCTACTTTAACACCTTTCCGCCGATGGCAACCATAAATGTGGCCTCCCCTGTGCCACATACATGCTTACCTCTCATTGTTCTGGGAGTGAGCCACACAGCGCACTCCCAGCACAGAGGTCAGGCTCACACCAAGAACCCCGGGGCTTGTCCTAACAATTGTGACCTGGAACTCCTGGCTTCGGCCACCTGATTGTTTTTACAGCCTCTGATTGGTCTTCACAGTGATCACCCACTGTGTAGCCCGCCCCTCTTCTGAATGGGGCGGAAGAAGCATTGAATCTTCATTTCATTTCAGGAGAGGAAGATGTAAAAAAAAAAATATATATATTTTTGCTTTTTAAGCCTACCTAAAACACAATGACACTGATCAGACATTAATTTCAAAATGCTTTGTTAAAAAAAAAAAAAAAAAAAAAATCCTATCAAAAATATACTGACCCCAACCTTGACCCAAACACTGGCACTGATCTAACCATTTTTTTTTCTTTATATATAAAGAAAAAAAATGGTTAGATCAGTGCCAGTGTTTGGGTCAAGGTTGGGGGTCAGTATATTTTTGATAGGATTTTTTTTTTTTTTTTTTTTTTTTTAACAAAGCATTTTGAAATTAATGTCTGATCAGTGTCATTGTGTTTTAGGTAGGCTTAAAAAGCAAAATGCGCACCATTGTTTCTGGGCTGTACTACGGGCACAAACAAAAATTAACGTACACCTGTGGTTTCACTGCAATCGTTGGGAGCAGGACAGTTTATTTTGGTGGTAAAAGGGGTAATAAGAGGGGCGGGCGTGGCGGAACTCCGACATCTAGGAATTGGTAAGCTGTTATATAATAAGTGTTTGCATTTGGATTTAATGCAAGTTGGGCAGAAGTCACTAAGATGCTACCATGTCTGCCTAATCTAGTTGTGGCCCAATTTTTAGGTGTGGAAGAAATGAGCTCGGCCATAGAAGTAGATCAAGATGTGCATTAATAATAATAATCTGTAGCCCAACAGCCCCCCACATTCTGGTTTTGATGCTTCTGGAATGATGTGAAAGATTATTTTATTGTAAAATAGTAAAGCTAGTATTCACAGCTTATTTCTTTTCCAGGAAACTTCCCTTATCAGTGCTGGTGTTCCTGTTAGTGTGTGGGTTGACTCTCGTTCTGATGATGATGATTGCGTGACAAGTTCAGCAAAACTATCTTCCTTCTCCTTGGAAAACAAAGAATTACAAGTTGACTTTATGGAATCCTCTACAAAATTGAAAGCTGATTATCAGTCTAGCCAGCCTTGTGAAACTGTATTGATTTCAGACGTACGTTCAGATCAGGTCCAGGAAGCGGTTCCTGAAAACTCAGCGATTACATTTCTTGAGGAATACAACACAATGGTTAGCTTAGCTTCTGAAGCGGCAGTTATTGAAACCTCATGCACTGATGGCCAACAGACTGTTTATGCACACCAATCGGGTCAGACAACCTTTAATGTTTGCAGTAACACAGTAGCGGCAACGCTTCTGGAGACATCAACAGACCTTTATGCAAAATCCTCTTTAAATAAAGATAACTCAAGCTCTAGTGATTGTGCTGTTTTAACCACAGTGGTTAATGAGCGTTCCCAAGTTACTGATATCGGCTTTATATCTGAATTTAACAATTTGTTATCTGCAGACAGTACTTATGAAATAAATCAGAATTTTGATGGTGAATTTGAAGTTTGCCACTTGCCTTTGTTCTCTGGGGAGATTTCAGCCTTGGCTCAAAAAGTTGAGAACTGGGGAATTTTTGGGAAGGAGGATGAAGAAAGCTTTACGGCTGTGCCAGACACGCATTGCGACTGTTCTAGACATGATCTCCATGCTAATGTGTTGCCTTCAGCTTTGCTAGGTGATGCAATAAATGAGGATAAAAGCAAGCAAATTGTGGATGCCTCATCAGCCTTTTGGGATTCTGCAGTGGTGCTGGACAAGCTTGATAGTATTGTTAGCCATGGTATTTTAAGTGATGAATGTTCTTTGCCTTTCATTCTTACTCATCCAGCAAAAACAATAACCATAGATGATGAATTTTCTTCAGGCAGTATTGAAAATACTACAGAGAGCGGCTTGGAAATGAGAGAATCTACTGACAAATGTTTTTTCCCTATCAGAGGGAGTACACCACATTCTAAACTAAAAGAATGTGATTCCACCAAAGTAACAAATACAGAGTGGCTGAGACCCAGCTCTAGTTTACATCAAACAGGTCATTCTAGCTTGGCTTTTGATCCAAAAAGGAGTGAGGAGTTTGCCACATCAGCTAAATGTACTAACTGCCCTACTCCAATTATTCCGCCTCACTCTAGGCCTCATTCTGTCTTCTCACTTAGACGTATCTGTAACAACATTTTTCCTGAGGCATTGGCCTCTCTTCATGAAGTTGGCACAGCTATGACCCCAATATCAACATCTGAAGAAATTACATGGACTACCCCTGTAATGCTTCTCAACAAAAGCATGAACACATCTTGGAACTTGAAGGGGAAGGGAGTGACAAGTGCAAAAGACAATGCCTCTGAGACAGATTACGTGCTTTGGAAGTAAGTAGAACTCTAGCTCCCTGGTGCCCGCCCTTTGGCCCCATGGCTAATTTGTGTGCTCCTATTGCCGTGTTTTAGCAGTCTCATGTAATATGTTTCCAGTCTGATTCTCCTAAAGCATGCCCCCAGTCTCCTACAACTCATATAGCATGTTAACCACCTCTGACAATCTCCTTTACCGTATCCATGGTCTGTGACCATCTCTTGTATCATGCCCATAGTCTTTGACTGACTATATCCTGTTTCATGTCTGCTGTCTGAATTTTATGTGTTGCCCTTTGGTGATGTTGGGGGGGCCACATACGAGGCCCCCTATTTCAGGAAAGTTGGCCACCACTGCTCTAGCTGTACTCGCATAGCTCTTATAAAGGGCAATAACCCCTGGAAACCACTCAAGCCGATAGTTGTAAGCAAAACATTTAAAATGAATTCCTATTCGATGCAGCTCTTTACCAATCCCTATAACTTCTCTGCAGCTATGTTTAAATTTCAGTTTTATGTACCTCAGTTGTATCAATAATGCATTTCTCCAGGGTCTTGCTAATTTTTTTAATTTTTTTTATTTTTATTTTTTTTCATTTGGCTGATTTTGACCCATAGAAGAAAAAATATTGAGCCAACTAGTAGATGTAAGGTTTAGAATTAATTTGTGATAATGCTGAAGTTGAGAACCAAGTATCGATTACAGTATTAATAAGACTCTTAGTTTCTAAGCTGCCCTGCGCCTGGATGGGTGAGTGAAACCCCTTTATTGTGGGGTGTCCCAGTGATTGCAGCAACCAGTCAAGTTAGCTAGAGGCTGGACACCTGTGTGCAGTGACCATACGGGGAGTTTTGGGCTAGCCGCGGGTGTTTTGCAAAGTGTACCCTCCTTCTTCCTTTTTTTTTTTTTTTTTTTTGCATACGTGCATTCACATGAGCGCAGCTGTGCGCAGCAGTTTTTTTTAAATTTGGCGGCCACGGCGCACGTGGCTTCGCGGCATGCGCCGTATCCTTTTATCTGGGTGCACCAAGATTTACATCATATCCGAATACAGCCACGCCTGTTCACTGTGCGTGCGCACGTACAGAACCGTTCAGTGCACAGCCAGTTTATTTGAGCTGTGTACATAGAGCAGGCTCTGAACCAGGCATTTGCAGCAGTTATTTCTCCTTAGCCGGGTCACGTGAGTCACCAGGTGTTGCTTGGCAGGCTAAAGGTGCTTACCAGGATTGTTGCATAGGGGCTTGGTCTCCTTTCTGAGGTGTGTTAATACTACACCCAAGTACTCTTTTTGTGGCTAGTATATGTCCTCTAAAAAGAGGAGCAGGATTAACCCTACAGGGAAGGGCACACCTATGTCGTCGGTAGTTCCTGATGAACCTAGTCGTATCCCCAGTGTTGTATCCCCCTGAAAGACCAGAGGCTTCTGGGTAATCTGAGCCGCTGCGCCTATCTGGTATTGTGCCTACAGTCAACGCTGCTGCTTCACCCTTTATCACCAAGGATGAACTGCCCTTGGCCCTAGCCGGGTTAGAGCACAAGATTGCCTCCATACCGCAGGGTGGCAAGAAGCATGACCCTGGTTTGGAGCAGGAATGGGTTGAGGATGGGGAAGAGCTAAAAAAAGCTCAGAATTCTGTGGAGGGCCTGGCAGGTGAGTCTGTTTCTGAGCAATCTGTGTTCTGACTGATCTAAGGAAGGGCGCGAACAAATCGGCCCAACATGTAATCTTTGAATGATTCCAATTACTTTGTAATCTTTTTCCAAAGATTTGATGGAATAAAGCAACAATTTTTAAGTCTCTATCTATCTATCTATCTTACTGCTGGACTCTGGGAAAGAAGGTATCCCTTTTGAAACGGCAGTGGCCCTCAAAATCTTCTCTATTACCATCTGGAGTCTGTTTTGCTCAGACCGATTTGCCATCATCTAAGGCTATTTATATTGTGGTGTTCTTTCACATGTTTGTTAGTAGTTTTTCATTTACTCTTTTAATGCACATGGTTGGTGCGCCCTCTTTTTTCCATTTCTCTTTAGGGTTTTACCCGAACCTGTTTATGGTTCAAAAACCAAACAGGGACACAAGGCCCATTTTGGACCTAAGATCACTGAACCAGTGTCTACTAATCCAGTCCTTTTGGATGGAGTCTGTCCGCTCAGTGGTAGCCTCGCTCCAGATTGGAGACTCTCTAGCCTCCTTCGATATAAAAGACGCGTATTTACACGTAGCTATCTTTCAGCCTCATCAGAGGTTCCTTTGATTTGCAGTAGAGGGACGTCATTTTCAGTTTGTGGCTCTACCCTTAGGGCTTGCTACAGCTCCCTGGGTGTTCACAATGGTCCTAGCAGCAGTACTGGGTCTTTTAAGGACCCAAGGGATCTTGGTGCTCGGGTATCTGGACGACCTCATGCTCAGAGATCACACATTACAGGCTCTAGAACAGAGAATACCATGCACAGTGTGGTGTTTGAAAAGCTTAGGTTGGATCATAAATACCGAAAGGTCAACCTTGAGACCAGTCTAAAGTATTTAGGTCTTCCTAGATATGGTCCAAGCAAGGGTATTATTGCCACCGGTAAGGATCTGTGTCCTGAAGGATCAGGTGCGTCAGATAAGGGGCACCAGACAACCCTCCATTCGGCTTTGTATGAGTCTTCTAGGGAAAATGGTGTCCTCCTTTGAGGCAGTGTCCTATGACCAGTTCCATTCCAGGCCTTTACAACCTTGGAACAGAAGAGGACAAGCCCTGGATTATCCAATGTTCTTATCTCCTTGGGCACGCTTAAGCCTAAACTGGTGGTTGCAGGATCAGAACCTGCGAAAAGGAAAATCCTTGCTCCCGGTAACTTGGAGAGTACTGACTACAGATGCCAGTCTCTCAGGCTGGGGAGTGACCCTATAGGGGCTCACAGCTATGGGGAAATGGTCAAGGACAGAACAGATCCTGCCCATCAATGTCCTGGAGTTATGGGCAGTACATCTGGCCCTAAGGTTCTGGACGGTGGAGGTTCAGTCTGACAATGCCACTGCCGTGGCCTATATAAACCCACCAAGGCGGTATCTGGAGTCGTTCAGCTCTGAAGGAGGTGAACCACATACTAGCCTGGGCATGTGCCGATTTTCTATCGGCAGTCCATATCCTGGGAGTAGAGAACTGGAAAGCGGATTATCTCAGCCACCAGCAGGTCTGCCCGGGAGAATGGTCCCTACACCCAGGGGTGTTCGAGGAAATTTGCCAGCTTTGGGGATGGCCAGAGGTTGACCTACTGGTATCCAGGTTCAACAACCAGCTACAGCAGTTTGTGTTCCCTGAACAAGAGATCCTCTGGCAATGGGAGCAGATGCTCTGGTAGTTCCTTGGAGCCAGTAGTCCCTGGTTTATGCTTTTCCCTCCGATCCCTCTCCTTCCACATTTTGTTGCACAGGATTTGGAAAGAGGGGGGGGGGTTCCAGTCATTTTAGTGGCACCAGCCTTGCCCAGAAGGCCCTGGTTCCCGGAGATTGTGAGACCAACAATAGACGGACCATGGGCGCTTCCATGTCACCCCGATCTACTGTCTCAAGGTCCAATATTCCACCCCAATTTAGTGTCTCTAAATTTGACGGCATGGCTACTGAAGTCAGGGTGTTGAGGGACCGTGGCATCTCGGGACCAGTGGCATCTACCCTAGTGAATGCTAGAAAAAATGTCACTAGGAAGATCTATCAAAGTCTGGAAGACTTGTATTGCTTGGTGTGAAGCCAGAAAATGGCATCCTCAGAATTTTGTGATTGGGAGACTTCTCTCTTTTCTACAGTTGGCTGTGGAAATCAGATTAGCTTTGAGTACAATCAGAGGTCAGATTACGGCCCTGACAGTATTCTGCCAAAGGCCTTTGGCCTCCCATTCACTGGTCTGAACCTTTTATTCAGGGGGCGACTCGTTTTGCTTCCCCCCCCCCATTAGGTCACTTATGTGTACTTGGGACTTGTACTTGGTGCTGTCTGTGTTACAGAAACAACCATTTAAAATTATCAAGGAAATTCCATTACACTTGCTGTCACACAAGCTAGCCTTCCTGATGGCCATCACCTTGGCTAGAAGGGAGACGGAGTTCCCTTTCGTGCAGGGAACCATACTTGATTCTTCACCATGACAGGGTCCTGTTACAACCTCTGTTCCATCCTTTTTGCCAAAATTGATGTCAGCCTTTCATTTAAATCGGGACATTATTTTGCGTTCTTTTTTTCTCTCAGCCTCGTTCGGAAGAGAGACGACTGCATTCCTTGAATGTTGTCCGGGCAGTCAAGGTTTACTTGTCTAGATCTACAGAGAGCCAAAGATCAGACTCCTTTTTTTAGTTTTACCAAAAGGACCCAAGGAGGGGCAGGCAGCTTCCAAAGCTTCCATTGCCAATTGGGTCCACCAATTGGTCATTCAGGCCTATGGTCTGAAACTTAAAGCTCCTCCGTTTAGGGTGAGAGCTCATTCTACCAGGGGTGTAGGAACCCCTGGGCTTTTCACCATCAGGTATCTGTGGATCAGATTTGTAAGGCTGCTACCTGGTTTTCAGTGCATACGTTCACAAAATTTTATCAAGTGGATGTTCGAGCAGCCGAGGATTCGGCTTTCGGCCGCTGTGTACTGCAGGCTACCGTATAAGGTCTGATGGCTATTGTTTGGCAGGGTGTCTCCCTCCCCTCAAGGCTATTGCTCTGGGATGTCCCAGTAGGTAATATTAGCCTAACTCTGTGTCCCATGATGTACTCAAATGAAAAGGATTTTACAGGTAAGTATGACGAAAAAAATCCCTTTTTTTTTTTTTTTTTTTTTCTCTGTAAAATTATTTTCTCTGCATTCATTGAAAGATACAGCACTTGCCCTTCTTGTTGTGTTGGCCATTGCCATTTTTGGTGTTTTGATCTCTAACTGTTTTGTTAAAATGAGGGGGTTGGCCACCCCAGGCTGTGTTTGTTTATCTTACTCGTGCAGGTAACAGTATGATCCTTTGGCCAACTCTACTAATCTCTGTGTCCTTTAATGAACGCAAAGAAAATAATTTTACGTTGAATTATAAAAAACTTTTTCTTTTTTTTTTTTTTTTTTTTTTTTTTTTTAATCCTCTAGAATGGAGAGACACTAGAGAGGAAACCCGAGATTTGCTGCTCACCCCTTGAAAACTGAAAACAGAGGAAAAGTTCCCCCAGGGTGGGGTTTTTAGGCAGCACAATGATAAAGGGAGTCGGATTCAATATCAAAAATATAACAAATTTATTGGGGTGTATCATAAAAGTTAAAACAATGAGCTCCAGTAGGGGGTGCTTAAGATAAAATTACATGTTAAATGAGCTGAACATATATAGGCAGACATATATTCACAACAACACTGGGTAGCATGAATATTTGAACCTGACGCGTTTCAACCCCTGTACCTTTGGTCTTCTTCAGAGGATTGGTCTGCTGAAAAATATACATAGATGAAATTGATACATGTAAGTAAAGTACATTGATATAGTAATAGTTACATTCACCATGTAAGATATGGATACAATAATAATAATTAACCAATAATATATGTTCGGCAGAGAAAGGAGCAAGGCCTCCCATATGGAGATCCCTTAGAAGGACTGTCCTCCCATCCTCCCCAGAGGAAGAATACCGGGCACCCCTACCGCCACCGTGGTTCAGGCCAGGGTAGTGAGGGCAGCGACGTGGCTTGCGAGAGGTCACACTCTTGAGTACCACCCACCAGATTAGCAATCAACCAGGGAGCACAAAAAGTTACACCTGTGATGGTAATCAAAGAATTTCTCATAATAAACTCAGTCATTTACACAGTATTAGTCATGTGTCCAAGAGGGGACGGAAATTGTAAAAATTATTTACATATATATATATATATATATATATATATATATATATATATATATATATATATATATATATATATATATATATATATATATATATGGTATTCTCCATAGGCGGTATAGGGTATAGGCAGCACCTCAGTATGTGCTCAATGTGACAGCGATCCATGTAAAAATGTGAAAATGTGAAGAAACTAGGGTAAAGTGAAAGGGTAAAAAATGTAATGGCTAGTGGGGAGTAAGTGTAAGAATATGGTGAGAAAGAGTAATTACACCGAGAGTGCTGGAAGTAAAAAAGATGTGAAGGGGGAAGGAGAAAGCGGGAGAAGGTGGGAGGGGGGGAAAGGAAAGGGAAAAGAAAAGAAAGGAGAAGGAGGGGGAGGGGAGGGGAGGGGGGGAAGGAAAGGGAAAAGAAAAAGGATTGCACAAAAGTGATTAATTAAAAATTGGATTAATTACCTCAAAGGGTACTAAAGGACATGTGTTTTAGCACTATGTTGTCCCATACATACAGGACTGTTGCCTGTTAACCAAACCCGGGATTGGTCATAAGGTACAGCGGGCTCGGTGGATTGGTATCCCACACTGAGTCCACCGGTCTAAAAAATAAGTAAACACAAAAGTATAAGTTGTAGAAAGCAGATGGTGGCCAAGCCATTATAGAGCAGGGCCACTATAAATAAACGGGGGTCAATGCAGAGTCAAATAGTATACGCATGAACCCCCATTGTATAGGGCAAGAAATAGTGCCTAGACACGGAAAAAACGTAGAATGATGGAAATGGTACTTACTTAGTGAGAAGTGAAAAGTGCCTGCTATTCACCAGAGAGGAAGGGAGACTGAGGGTATGCTGCAAATATACCTCTTATATACTGCCTAATGAGGGTGTGTGCTTACTTGTAATCAATCCAGGTGTGTGTGCTAACCCTAGGTCGCTCTACGGTGGGCGGCATGGCCGCCATTGAGACAGTCGAGCGTGGCTTCCCCGGCGTTCCGGAAGAGCTAGGCTCCGACTCGGCGTCACTCTCGCCGAAATCTCGTGATGCCAGTGACGTCACGCCGCACGCGCGGGGCCCCGCGCATGTGCAGTGGCGAAAGGCATCCGAGAGTGTTCCGGAATGCCGCCGGCAAGGAGGAAGTGATCCCCAATGTGGCGCCCGGTGGCCATCCGGGCATCCAATGGGGAAAAAACATGGGGGGGAGGAGCCACCTGAAAGAGGCCGGCTCGTCCCCCCCCCCCCACCTTGCCGGGAAGCCAGATCACTCTGAACCAGTTTGTCCCTCAATGATGTAGCTCGTCTGTAAGTAATGGAGGGGGTATTTGAAATGAACCTACTGACTTTCGGGTCATCCAAAAGTATAGACCAGTGCTTGCGGATGATGTTGTTTATCTCATTGTGCTGTTTTGAGAAACGTAAAATCACCCTGGTAGTGGCCATGTCCTGGTCACGTCTCACTCTCTCTTTGAACAACAGTGTATGCCTTGGCTGTGTGACCACTCTATTATATGCCTTACGTAGGCATGAGCGGCTATAGCCTCACGCTAGAAGCCTCGTTTGTAGTTTTTGTGCTTCTTGTTTGAAAGATACCTCGTCGGAACAATTCCTACGAACACGTAGATACTGTCCATAAGGGATCGAATTTTTTTAGGCGTGTGGAATGAAAGCTATCCGCGTGTAGGATGGTGTTTCCTGCGGTGCTTTTTCGAAAGAGTGTGCTAGAAATTGTATTCTCAGAGGTACGTCTCAACTGTACATCCAAGAATGTAATCTGGTCACGATCGTAGGACATAGTGAATTTTAAATTAAATTCATTTGCGTTGATTTGATCAAAGAACTTTAATAATAACTCTTCCGGGCCATCCCAGATGAGGAGGACATCATCAATGTATCGTCGCCACATATATATGTGGCTCCTATACCTGGCAATGTCCTCCCCATCGTCAAGCACTTTCTCCCACTCCCCCAGGTACAGATTGGCGTAGGCCGGGGCACAACAAGTGCCCATGGCCACGCCCTGCACCTGGAGGTAGTGGGAGTTGTCGAAGATGAAAAAATTATGATTGAGGATGTACTCGAGTCCATTGATGATGAACTCGTTTACTGCCCCATCGTATCTCAAATGTCTTGACAGGAGTTTTTTTCCCCATTGGATGCCCGGATGGCCACCGGGCGCCACATTGGGGATCACTTCCTCCTTGGCGGCGGCATTCCGGAACACTCTCGGATGCCTTTCGCCACTGCGCATGCGCGGGGGCCCCGCGCGTGCGGCGTGACGTCACTGGCATCACGAGATTTCGGCGAGAGTGACGCCGAGTCGGAGCCTAGCTCTTCCGGAACGCCGGGGAAGCCACGCTCGACTGCCTCAATGGCGGCCATGCCGCCCACCGTAGAGCGACCTAGGGTTAGCACACACACCTGGATTGATTACAAGTAAGCACACACCCTCATTAGGCAGTATATAAGAGGTATATTTGCAGCATACCCTCAGTCTCCCTTCCTCTGGTGAATAGCAGGCACTTTTCACTTCTCACTAAGTAAGTACCATTTCCATCATTCTACGTTTTTTCCGTGTCTAGGCACTATTTCTTGCCCTATACAATGGGGGTTCATGCGTATACTATTTGACTCCGCATTGACCCCCGTTTATTTATAGTGGCCCTGCTCTATAATGGCTTGGCCACCATCTGCTTTCTACAACTTATACTTTTGTGTTTACTTATTTTTTAGACCGGTGGACTCAGTGTGGGATACCAATCCACCGAGCCCGCTGTACCTTATGACCAATCCCGGGTTTGGTTAACAGGCAACAGTCCTGTATGTATGGGACAACATAGTGCTAAAACACATGTCCTTTAGTACCCTTTGAGGTAATTAATCCAATTTTTAATTAATCACTTTTGTGCAATCCTTTTTCTTTTCCCTTTCCTTCAAATATTCATGCTACCCAGTGTTGTTGTGAATATATGTCTGCCTATATATGTTCAGCTCATTTAACATGTAATTTTATCTTAAGCACCCCCTACTGGAGCTCATTGTTTTAACTTTTATGATACACCCCAATAAATTTGTTATATTTTTGATATTGAATCCGACTCCCTTTTTTTTTAATCCTCTATACTTGAAAAATAGGTCCAGTCTGGGTTCCATGCAAACATGATTTATGAGCAGTATGATTGATACTGATATGCAAAGTTTTATGATTCTGTCTAGGTCAGACTGGTCTACATGCAACTATTCAGCAGAATCAAAAAGTGACCGCAATTCTCCTTATTAAGGCCTTGATCACACTGATCTGACACGAAAGTCGCATGACTTCCGATTTGACTTTGCCCTGCGCCTTCGGATCCGACTCTAACCCCCTTCACGCTGACCGTACGCAAATTTGCGTTCATGGCTTGAAGGGGTTAAGCCTGGAACTGCAAACATCACTCTGGTACCGTTTTTTAGAGCCAGCGGTTGGCTTTTTAGTTATAACAACCGATACAGCTAAAAGCCGCTTGACTGTTATCCTATCTGCCGCTCTTCCTGACAGTATGACAGTATTCAGAATTGCCGATTTTGATGATCTGATTACTTTTAAGTGCAAAGTAGGGATTTGGGGTCCTTATCACTCCATAAAATCCCTCCATAAAGAGTACCTGTCGCCACCTATTACGGTCATAAGGAATGTTTACATTCCTTGTGACAGCAATGAAAGTGATCAGAATTTTTTTTATTTATTTTTTTTCTAAGGGACAATGTAAAAAAAAAAAAAAAACACTAAATCGCTCATGCAGCAAAGAAAACGCATATGTAAGTCACGCCTGCAAATGTAAACGGCGTTCAAATCACACATGTCAGGTATCGCCGCGATTGTCAGACTGAGAGAAATAATTCTGGCAAAAGACCTCCTCTGGAACTCTAACCTGGTAACCGTTTAATTTTTTTTGAAAGCGTCGCCTATGGAGATTAGGTACCATAGTTTGTCGCCATTCCACGAGTGTGCGCAATTTCAAAGCATAACATGTTGGTTATCTATTTACTCAGTGTAACATCATCTTTCACATTATACAAAATAATTGGGCTAACTTTACTGTTTAGTGTGTGGTGGTTGTTGTGTTTTTTTTAATGAAAATGTCCTTTTTCCCAAAAAATTGCGCTTGAAAGACCGCTGCGCAAATCCCGTGAGACATAAAATATTGCAATGATCACCTCCTTATTCACTAGGGTCTCTGCTAAAAAAAATATATAGTTGTGTGTGTTGTAAGTAATTTTCTAGCAAAAGATACGGTTTTTAACTTGTAAGCAACAAATGACAGAACTAGGCTTAGGCTTTCATGAAGGGATAATGAACTGGATCCGATTTTTTTTTTTTTTTTTTTTTTTATCTGACTCTGAGATGAGTGCGACTTTCCTTTGACCAATCAAAACAATTCCTTTGGTTCTGGTATGGATGAAACCTCATGCCCAATTAAAAAAAAAAAGGCGTGTCCCCCCCCCCCCCCCCCCCCCCCCCCCAAAGGAAATACCAAACACTTAACTGAGCATGCAGCCTGGCATGTCAAAAGGGGGGGACGAGTGAACGCCCCCAACCCCCCCCTCCCCAAACCATTTCAGGCCACATGCCCCCACCCCAAAGCACCTTGCCCCCATGTTGATGGTGACAAGGGTCTCTTCCCCACAACCCTGGGTCGTGGAAGTCTGCAGGCAGGGGGCTTATCGGAATCTGTAAGCCCCTTTAGGAAAGGGGTCCCCCAGACTTGGCCGACCCCTACCCATCCACCCAAAATAAAAGTGTAGTGTAATAAAAACCATGAGATTGTTTTTTAACAAGTCCTTTATTAAAAATTAAGATTGTCCCCCGATGTAGATCCAATGTCTTCCTCGTCTGCCGCGTTAAAAAAAAAAAAAAAAAAAAAAACTCTCCTCCCCGCCAAATGCTGCCGCCCCTCTGGCAGCTTCTGTGTCTGACAGTTAATTATATAGCTATGGGGTGTGGCCATGCGGTGACGTAACTCGAAGACCCCCGTCCCATTGTGATGTCAATGTACTCCATGCTTATTCACATGGGGGGGGCTGGATCTGGGGTCCCCCCTTAAAGGCCTGTTATGATTCGGGGGGGGGGGTGCTCGCTCGTCCCCAAGCCCTTTCCAGGCTTGCTGGGCTGCATGCTTGGTTAAGGATCTGGTATGGATTTTCGGGGGGGGGGGGCCTACGTAGGGTTTAAAGGGGGGGGGGGGGGGGGGGGGAATTTAAATTTTGGTGTGAAGTTCATTCCACTACAGTGGTGAGTGTGTCCTGGGATTTCTGTCACTAGGCTTTAGTTCCTCCCAGGTTGCAAAATGTTTTGGAAAAGAATGCGTAGGGTCTCTCCCCCAACCCCCCCCCCCCCCCTTGGATTTGTGGGGGACCCCACGCGTTTTTTGTTTTTTTACCAGTACAATTTGCATTAACATCCTGAGCACAAGTTGCATGTTACAAATCTGATCAGTTAAGATGCTGATCAGACTTTGATGCGACTTCCATTCAATTCTATGGGTTGAATTCAGACAGAAGTCTGACCAAAGTAAGGCACAAACCTTTTCCAATGTCGGACCGACACAAGTTGGACCAGTTAAGATCGCTCTCATAGGGAACCATTGCTTTTGACATGTCATGCAACTTGTGCTCTCGAAGTCGGAGCGCATGTCAGATCAGTGTGAAGAGTGCAAAATCTGGTGCAGCTGTGTATGGTAGCCAATCAGCTTCTAACTTCAGCTTGTTCAATTAGGCTTTGACAATATAACCTGGAAGCCGATTGGTTTCTATGCAGATCTGCACCAGATTTTGCAGCTCTTTAGTTTTAGAACATCAACCCCTTTTGTCTGCATTGTTTTTCATAGTGGTTTGTCTTTAGTTTTTCTAAGGAGACCTTTTGCCAAGCATCTCGGGAAGAACTAATACATCGCCTAGAAGGAACTTTAATTGTTGTTGAAGTGCTTTCTCGTCAACTCCAAGACTGGCAACAACGAACTGTCACATCTAAACCATCTGAACAGAGAGAGGCCTCCACGCAGACATGTGTAATGTATGACAGTGAAGTAAGTTCTTAGACTACACATTTTTTTTTACTTTTTAAAGTGTGTGTGTGTGTGTGTGTGTGTGTGTGTGTGTGATTTTAATTTGGATGCAAAACAAAACATCTACTTTATATTCTTTTTTATGTTCTGATTCACATAGCTTAACTTTAGGAAATGTTTTAAAAACTGCAGCTTACCTTTCCAAGTTCTTTACTGGAAATTCCATCAATGAAAAATCCTCCCAGTAATACTGCGAACTGGATTGGTACATTTTTTATTTCTTATGGCAATAGGGGGCTGAGTGTTTTGCCGATCTGTCCTGCGCTGTCAGATTGCCGCTATCATTTGTACACTAGATTTGAACAGGGTCTGTCTTAACAGCATTAAAGTAGTTGTAAAGGCATGTGTTATTTTTTTTTTTTCCTTTCTTAAAATGATAAACGTTATGCTTGCCTCCTCTGTACAATGGTATTGCACAGAGCTGCCTCTTCTTCTGGGGTCCACTGTCGGCTCTGTCTGCTCCTATTCGAGTGCCCCCATAGCAAGCCGTGTGCTATGGGCACACTGGTGCAGGCACTCTACTACTCCAGACTGTGTGTGTGTCGATAGATGGACAACATGGCTCGGCACCACCCTCTCGCTCCCTCCTCACAGGATTTGATGGACAGCAGCAGGAGCCGATGGTTCCTGCTCTAAGGCAAGCCAGTAAGGAGCAGTTTACACCAGACATCCACAAACTCCTCATGTGAAGACTCCCATGACTAAGCCCCGTGGGCCATGACAAACATGTCAGGGTTGTGGCCTAGATGAAGTGTCTAGGCTGAGGCTGCTTCCACTCTTTAACTGAGGGTTTTGTGTGATGTGCGGATCCTGGGAGTTCTTCTCCTTCCCCGTTGACTTCTATGGAGCTGAGATGAGCTCTTTTTCTGCCTGTACTCCCAACGATTGTCGGCATATAAAGACCTACTAGAGCCTGAAGTGGCACCCTTAAAGTGATGATAAACTCTTGTTGTTTTCACCTACAGGTAAGCTTTTAATAAAGCTTACCTCTAGGTAAAATTAATATCTTGCGAGCAGAAGCCAGTAACTTCACCGGCGCAAGTGCTCTGAAGGAACAGCACACCCATGCCATTGCTTCAGAGCTGTGTACCATGGACAAGACTCCCACCCGCATGCATGGGAGTGATGTCATTGTGGCTCGGCCATTCAAACAGCTGCAGCCCGCAAACCTGGAAGGGTCAGAGCAGAGAGCCAGTGACTGACGGTCACTAGCTCTCTGCACCTGAAGACTGAGAGTTGAGCGATCAGCACTCTATAATCGCTCAGTTCTCGGTCTGGAGCCGGTGGGGAACAGAAGCAGCATCAAGAAAACCAGGTTACTCATGATTGGGGGCGGGGATGCTCCTGGCTCCCCCCCTTTTCTGGGGACTTTGTGTTGGGCCCTTCCGCAGGAGAGTGCACCACGTGGTGGGGCTACCCCCAACTTTAGGCCGTGACTTTGTGGCCTCCTGGACTGGACAACGACACTCGCCATTTTACATATGGGGAGTCGCCCTCTGTGTGCCACCACTGCTGTTAAGTCCGCCACCCTCCTCTGGGTGAGAGGTGCTATAGGGGTGGACCTTGTTCAGGGCGGCAGCGGCCGCCATTTTGCTTTAGGGCATACATCCTTTCTCTCCCATCTCCTGTGCTGCGCTTTATGCGGTGGGCTGGTCCACTCAGGTATGTGGGGTGAGCCAGTCCTTGGGCACCGGAGGTTGGCTGGAGTTCCCCCACCCCCGGTCCAGTGGCCACGTGTGTGTGTGTGTGTGTGTGTGTGTGTGTGTGTGTGTGTGGGAAACGGACATACTCTGAGGCGTCACGCTCGGAGCTTTGCTGATCTGGCTCCACAATGAGTCCCAGTGAGTCTTTTTGCCTACTTGCTGCTCACAAACTGGCACTAGTGGCTGCACTGTTTGCCTCGGTGTGGAGTGCGTTACAAAATGAGGATAATTTTTGTTATGTGGCTGAGAATGTCCAAAGCATCCTTTCCTGATTCCGAAACATTTTTAGGTATGTTTTTTCTTTTTGCGGTAGCCCTTCTGAAAATATGGATCTGGCCGAAGTGGGTCTCCCCACTGCTGGGTTGCATAAAGCAACCATGATACTGGTGGAGGAGACCCCTTCCTTTCAGACTAAAAATACTAGATGAACCCTCTGCATGCTGTTATACCCTTTTCTAGCAAACTTTCCAATAAAAAATAGGGATATTTAGTTCACACATATTCCAATAAATGTTTAAGCTGGCCAACTGCATCAAAGTAATCCCTCTTTAGCTAGTCCTACTCTGCTCTGCCACTGCAAATGCTACTGTGAACATAATGCCAACATGGGGCAAACAGATACAAAATGGGGGAGAGCTACAAGGTTTAGGTCTGGCCCAAGCTATTGGGATCTGAGCACAGGTATATCTTGTTTCCCTTCCTACAAATTAAGGGACTTTCTTGGAGACCCCCAGGTCACCAGAACTAGTGTTGGAAGATTCTTCTTCTTTCTTCTTCTCCCCGCTACACTCCAAGCTTATCCATCTTGGTGTAAGTGCTTCGGGAAGTCCTTTTTGGCTAGTGTTGGTCCGCTGACCAGCCATCTTAAGCGGTCCAGGGTGACTTACCCTTCCTGGGTTATCTTCTCTCTGGTTTCTGCTTTGGATGACATCAAGAACCTTGCTGGTGGCAAGAGAATTTTCTTCCTACATCCACAAAAAAATTATGTGACCATGTCGTAAGCACAATCCATTCTCTGTAATTGATAGTGGTGGTGTTTTTTTTTTTTTTGGTTTTTTGTTTTTTTTTATTTTACTGACTGCTTGTACAAGGGCTCCAGTCTCTTCAAGGTGCCCACTAGGATGCCTGGTGTCCCTGGCCTTGCATAACCCTGAAGCCTGCGGACAAGACCTCCTCAGTGGGAAGGTGTACCCAGCCATTTCCAGGGTTGGGGGTCATCTTTACTGGTTCACAGGCCCTTGGACCTCTAATCCCTCGACAACTGGATCTGCAAACTGACTGTGTTCGCCTCCAAAACAGAATTCTCTTCTCCTTCAGAGAAATTATTTCTGTCCAGTCTTTGCTTCCCCTGTCTCACCTGCGGGGGTACTTGCATGGTGGGACAGGATTTGCTACTCCAGTAACTTTTCCAGAGCCGTTTTGGGGACCTTTACTCCAACCTGTTTACAGTTCCAATAGTGTGCCGGGTTCACCCAATAATGGGCTTCCAAGCCCTGAATGCCTTTTGAGGATGCAGAAGTTCAGGATGGAATCGATTACATTCTTTGGTGACCTCCCCTCCTCAGGGTGAGTTTCTAGCCTCCATGAACATCAAGGTCACATACATACCTGCACGTCCCCATATGTGCTAGGTATCAAGGCTACATTTTGCTCATTGGGGACTCATTTTCATTTGTGTTGCATTCCTTTGGCTTGGCCACTGCTCCTCAGCCTTTTACCAACGTGCTGGCCTCAGTTCCAGCGTTGCTGAGACACCAGGGGATCGCTGGAATGGCTACCTGGACAACCCTCCCCTGCTAGTGGAGACTTATTTTGTGCTGATGTACTACCTTATGATCACAATGCACTCTGTAGAAATGTTAATAGGTCCTGAAATTCAAGGCCTGCCTTGACTGCAAGTCGAGAGTATCTGTGTCTGATCCTTCACTCAGCATGGGCTTAAGTGTTTCTCCCAATCAGGCAAGCTCCAAACGCTCGGACGGCGGTCCTGCTGCTCCTGTCTGGCAGACCGTTTTCACTGTGGTCTTGCATGCAGGTCGTGGGTCCTATGGTTTATATGCAGTTTCATGCAACAGTTCCGCAGAGAATTTCTAGCCAATGGGACCACTCTTCCGCCTCCCAAGTCAACCAGAGTTGTCTGAGTCTGTTGGCTAGGGCCTCTCTCCTTTTTTGGTGGCTTCAGTATTCCTTCCTACAGATTGAGAGGTCCTTTCTTCCCCCTCCACTGGATGGTAGTCACAGTGAACACCGCTCTATCCAGCTGGGGAGGGGTTAATTTGGAGCCAAAGGTGGCTCGGCTTCCCACCTATGTCCTGGTGCTGTGTGCGATACGGCTGGATCTGAATCAATAAAAGGATCCTCTCTGAGGGTGTCCAGTCTGGAACCAATCTGACAACATCACTGTGGTGGCCTATATTAAACTGAAGGACAGTACGAGGAATGCAACAGCAGCGCTGGAGGCCTCACACATCCTTTAGTGGGCAGACCTTCATCTACTGGCCCTCTCTACCATGTACATTCCAGGCACTGGCAGGAGTTTTGCCTTAGTTGTCAGACGCTGGATCAGGGAGAGGGAGGGGGGTTGTCGGGTTTGGTGTTCCCGATCATATTGAAGGCGTGAGGGTCTACCTCTTGGGAGATATATCATCGCACCTGTAAGGCTTACATCATCTGGTGTGAGGCTCTGGCTGTATATCCACATTCCTTCTTGGTGGCTTGGGTTTTGGCCTTTTTCCTATGGGGCATTGAACAAAGGCTGCTGGAGTGCCAATAAGGTCCAGGTTTCCACCCTGGCGATCTTTTTTCTCTGACCCTTGGCCACGCTGTCTTTTGATATGTATCTTCACCAAAGGGGTTCGCCATATAGCACCTTCTGTGTGTTCCCCCGTTGTGCCACGGGATCTGACCGTGGTTTTTTCGGTACTCCAGAAGCCTCCTTTGAGAGTATTTGGGATATTCCCCTACTTATGCTATGTCAGCAAGTTGCCTTTTGGTCACCTTCATTTTCACACAGTGGGTGTTGAAACTGGCGGCCTTATCCTGTGGATTTTTCCGCTTTGGTCTTACACAGGGATCAGGGGTTCTCTGTCTGTGTCCCTCCTCCCTTCTAAAGATCGTGTTGGATTTCCACCAGGCTGAAGACATTGACCTGCCTTCCCTGTGTCGTCGACCTTTGTTCCATGAAGAGGGTCTGATGCACTCCTGTGATATGGGCAGTTCGTGTATTCCTATCTGCTATGGTTTTCTTTCTGGAGACCCGATGCCTTTATGACCTGATGCCTTTTTTGTGATCCGATGACCCCTAAAATGGCCTAGTGGCATCCTTTGCCATTATTTCTTGAGGGATTTGCCAAATGATTGTTCAGGTTTTTAACTTTTTAAGCATTGGGCTCTGCCCTTTCTGGTCACTACTCACTCCTCTAGAGTGGTGCTTCTTGGGCTTTCGGATAGCATGTGTCTGTCTCAGGTTTGCAACGTTGTCAACGTTCCTATGACAACGTCCAATAGGACGAAACGTACGTCGGAAGGCAGACGCGCTGACGTCATCGTTTCTATCCCATTGCGAACGGGTGCATGCAGGCCGGCCGGCTGATTTATATTACATGCTGTTTTATTCGTTCTTTTTGGTAAGTGCGCTATTTTTACTGTTTTCAATAAATTATTCAAGCGGATTCACACTATGGAGGATGTGTTTTTTATTCCCCTGGGTTCCCATTGCTGAGTTATTGGGCCTTGTTGTCGGTGAGTCCCGGGTGATCCTCCCTCTATGCTGAGACGGATGGTGGTGTCCCCACTGAGTGGATTTCTGGCATAAGCTTCATTACAGCTTACCTCTGGTAAACATATATCTACATAGGTGGTGGATTCTTCTCACAAGATGTTTTATTCACTAAAGTTTCCAATCACTATTGGTGGAACATATTGCAATAAGGACTGTTGATATCAGAAGTCACTTTTACTGTCACGGACTTTACCTTTTTTTTGTCACTTTTTATAATTATTTGCATCCAGTTTTATAGCACATTTCTCTGATTTATTTTTCACATATATATTGTGTCGATATTTTATTTATCTTATATTGATCACTTTACAGCATTCGAAATAATTGAGGATTCATTGATTGCTTATATTTAGCGCGGTTCTTTTATGTATTGCAAGGCGGCTACCTGGTCGTCCATGCACGCTTTTACTGCTGCTGTTTTCGCAGCTTGCAATGCTTTAAGGCTGCAAGTTTTTTTTGGTGGCCGATGTTTAAGCTTCCCTGTTCTCTCTGGGGAGGGAGTTTTGTGTGGGTGGTTGGTATGTTTGCCTGGTTGTCCCAGTTTTTTGTTGCCCACCCCCTCAGTGAAGAATTGAATGTGCGACGTTCCTATGGTAAGGAATAAAAACGAACAAGGCAAAGTTCTGACTGAATAGGATGCAGATGGCAAAAAAGTGTTGGCTAGGTCTGTACTTCAATTTGGGGAAACATTGCGAAATGTTTTTTTTTTTTTTTTCTATTAGGATGAACGTTATTACCGCAATTTATATTTTCAAACACTGAGTAGACAGCAGTCATTGCAACGCTGCCATGAGGATGAGAAGCGCTTACAAGAAGTTCTCCAAGAAGCCACTGAAGCCTTGGTAAGCACACATTTATGCAAATGTAATGCTGCTTGCTTACATGGTGCAACGAAACAGGTTCACTAAAATGTAATTCTTTCCAGCATATAATTCTTGTTGTAACCACTGCTCCGTTCAGCAAAAGAAAATCACGGAGTCTTCACATACATAGGGCTATGTAGAGAATTAAAGCTTAATTCCAGCCACAAAAACTTTCATTCAAATACAGTATCTCACAAAAGTGAGTACACCCCTCAAATTTTTGTAAATATTTTATTATATCTTTTCATGTGACAACACTGAAGAAATGACACTTTGCTACAATGTAAAGTAGTGAGTGCACCGCTTGTATAACAGTGTAAACTTGCTGTCCCCTCAAAATAATTGAACACATAGCCATTACCGTCTAAGCCTCTGGCAACAAAAGTGAGTACACCTCTAAGTGAAAGTCCATATTGGGCCCAAAGTGCAAATATTTTGTGTGGCCACCATTATTTTCCAGCACTGCTTTAACCCTCTTGAGCATGGAGTTCATCAGAGCTTCACAGGTTTCCACTGGAGTCCTCTTCCACTCCTCCATGACAACATCACGGAGCTGGTGGATGTTGGAGACCTTGCGCTCCTCCACCTTCCATTTTGAGGATGCCCAATAGGGTTTAGGTCTGGAGACATGCTTGGCCAGTCCATCACCAAAGCTTCTTTAAAAAGGCAGTGGTCGTCTTGGAGGTGTGTGTGAGATTGTTATGTTGGAATACTGCCCTGCAGTGCAGTCTCCGAAGGGAGGGGATCATGCTCCGCTTTAGTATGTCGCAGTACATGTTGGCATTCATGGTTCCCTCAATGAACTGTAGCTCCCCAGTGCCAGCAGCACTCGTGCAGCCCCAGACCATGACACTCCCACCACCATGCTTGACTGTAGGCAAGACACACTTGACTTTGTACTCCTCATATGGTTGCCGCCACACACGCTTGACACCATCTAAACCAAATAAGTTTATCTTGGTCTCATCAGACCACAGGACATGGTTCCAGTAATCCATGTCCTTAGTCTGCTTGTCTTCAGCAAACTGTTTTGCGGGCTTTCTTGGACATTATCTTTAGAAGAGGCTTCCTTCTGGGACAACAGCCATGCAGACCAACTTGATGCAGTGTGCGGCGTATGGTCTGAGCACCGATGGACTGACCCCCACCCCTTCAACCTCTGCAGCAATGCTGGCAGCACTCATACATCTATTTCCCAAAGACAGCCTCGATAAGAGGCTGAGCACGTGCACCCAACCTCTTTGGTCAACCATGGCGAGGCCTGTTCTGAGTAGAACCTGTCCTGTTAAACCACTGTATGGTCTTTGCCACCGTGCAGCAGCTCAGTTTCAGGGTCTTGGCAATCTTCTTATAGCCTAGGCCATCTTTATGTAGAGCAACAATTCTTTATTTTCAGATCCTCAGAGTTCTTTTGAACTTCCAGTGACCAGTATGAGAGAGTGAGCGCGATAACGCCAAATTGAACACACCTGCCTCCCATTCACACCTGAGACCTTGTAACACTGAGTCACATGACACGGGAGGGAAAATGGCTAATTGGGCCCTATTTGGAAATTTTCACTTAAGGGTGTACTCACTTTGTTGCCAGCAGTTTAAACATTAATCGCTGTGTGTTGAATTATTTTGAGGGGCCAGCAAATTTACACTGTTATACGAGCTGTACACTCACTACTTTACATTGTAGCAAAGTGTCATTTCTTCAGTGTTGTCACATGAAAAGATGTAATAAAATATTTACAAAAAATGTGAGGGGTGTACTCACTTTTGTGAGATACTGTATATTCCTCAACAAACACAAAAGATATAAATTCAATCTATATTCACCAAATACCTTTGCAAACTCAGATATTAACTTGTTAAATTGTGGTGACCTCATCACTGTCCTGCACATAGACTAAGCAGAGCTGTGGCAGGGACCCATCAGATCCCACCACTACAGGCTGCCTGTAGAAAACTATAGGAGGGGGTGGCTATAAGACCAGTCTGCACAAGGATAGAAAGGGGTGACTGGTCTTACAGGAAGCTCCTGCACAGAGGCAAAGTTACAGCCCTGGAAGAACTGCACACTGAAATTCATGAATTTTTGTACAGATCTGGATGATATACACAAAGTACACCAAGATTCAATTAAAGCGGGGGTCCACCTATCAGTTTTTTTTTTTTTGTTTTTTTTTGAGTTCATTCACAAACTTTTCTTCTCAGCATTACATACTCACATATTGTGTGTAATATGTCCGCCTGTGTCAGATTTCGTCGGAAAGAATAACTTATATTATTCACTGCAGGCGGTTTCCAGCTTCATTGTGTGCATTTGAAGCCCACAAGCATTTATTTCCTGGATGCGGTGAATGCTGTGCTCCCAGCATTCACCGCTCGTTCCCGCACATGCTCAGTGGCATCCTGGGAAGCCTGAGACTAGCTCCCAGGAGACTGTGCGGAGTCTGGGAGAGGCTAGAAACACGCTTACTCCCACGGGAGGAGAACCAGGAAGTGCAAAGAATAGAAAAATAAAAGGTAATTACTGCGATTTAAATTTTTTTAAACGGCATGTCAGCATCTAGGCAAGGAAGAGAATACACACAGATATTGTTCAAAATTTGGGTGGAACCCCGCTTTAAGAATACACACCTACATTAGTTTACCCCAGAGTTCTAAAGAAAAGCTTTCAAATAAGACTCCTCTGTTGTCAAAAGGTTCTACCAATGATAACTATCCTGAAGATTCTTTCTACAAAAAAGTTAAAGCATTGGTTTAAACCAATGTGTTTAAGCAAGTCAAGTGTACCATTTCCCGCTTTCATTGCAGCCCTTGGTTCATGTAAAATTTAAAGGGAATGAGATCTCTCATTGTTCTGTAGTTCACTAAAGGAAACCTGATGAATTATATAGTAAGCCATTTCCTAACATCCTTCCAAAAATCTCATTATTCCAGTGGTTCCAACAATCACTGTTAAAGGATAAGTTCAGCTTTCATAACATGTTACATTAATATGCAGGATGTAACATGTTATTAAATAAGCAGCCTCTGCACCCCAACCCCATCTCTTAGCAAATGTAAAACCTTGTAAGATGTGAAACTGAGAATAACCTGTAACTCCAGATTGCAGTGGGGGACAATTAAAGAAATTTAGATCTTAATTCTTTGCAAAGGCTTTGGGGGATGTATTCGCACCCCACCAAACTGAAGATTGCATGGCTAACCTTGAATGTGACCTTTGGTCGCTGGGCTCTGCTTGTGGTGCCAGACCTTGGTGTACTGTTAGCAGCAGGTCACTCTTCACGTCCAGAGCCATGGCACAGATTCTGATCCAGTCTCTATAAACCCCTGTTAGTGTCCTATACTTGTAACCATGGAACATGTTGCTTTCAGACTTAAAGCCCTGCATTTTAATGGATATTTTTTTTTTTTTATATCCTGTCATTGTGTACTTACTGTTTTGCATTTTCATCCGGGCCAAACTTGATGCAGTTCCTAAGTGACCCAAACTCTGATCCCTTCCATAGATATTAGCAGATATCTACTATGGTTAACATAGCCCAAAGTGTAACCTTTTGATCTCTAGATTATTCTATATGTTATGCTTTCATACTCTTCAGTGTTAGCTAGGCCTAGAAAAGTGGCATGACTTTTTGCTGTGACCAAGTCTCTCACCTCATTAAATGAGCAGAATGGTTGGTTTTGCAGTGCCTTGAAACAGTATTCATACCTCCTTGAAATTTAGTCGTTTTGAAACCAAAATCGTAAATGTATTTTATTCGGATTTTATGTGATAGACCAACACAAAGTGGCACATAATTGTGAAATGGAAGGAAAATGATAAACCGCTTTTAAAATTCTTTACAAATATGTGAAAAGTGGGGCGTGCATTTGTATTCAGCCCCCTGAGTCAATACTTTGTAGAACCACCTGTCATGGCGGAGACGCATCAAAATATCTTTTTTTTTTTTTTTTTTATTTAGACTTTAAACTGAGTCAGCACTCCAAGAAAGCACTCCCCCCTCCCAAGGGAATAGGCTGATTGCTGGAGTAAAGAGACAAAAACTGTTAAAGCTAAGTAAACATAAACACTAAGGTCATCTTACCCAAAACCAGCTGACAAAAAACAACATTTCTGTTTCCAAATCCAAGTTACAAAGCTTTCAATTTAAAGAAAAGAAGTGGATAAATAAACCCATTGTGTCAAAGGGTGAATTTATATTCTTCGTCAACCCCAATTTTGGCAGAACTACCTAGAGCATTATGCTTTGCCATAGATGCTATGAAGGATTCTATTCATTAGGCTTCTCGCCTTACGCTTGTGCTAGTTCACGTGCGAAGAACCCTTTGGTTAAAGGGTTGGTCAGCTGAAGCGCCTTTGCAAGAATCTTTTAACCAGTTTTCCTTTTAAGGGAGAATGACTATTTGGCGAAAGTTTGGATAAGTATATCCAGACAATCTCTAGCGGAAAGAGTACTCTTTTGCCAGTTAAAAGAAGATATAGACGTCCTTCATTTAAGCGCACCTTTTCCCCTGTGCCAGGTACATCCGCCTCTAGGCAGGGGCGACTGCCTCCACCGTCAGACTCTAGAGGAAGACCTCAGGGTCAAACCCAGGCACAAAGGAAAACCTGGGGCCGCAAGCCTGCAAAGCAGAATACCAAGGCCTCATCATGAAGAGGCATCTCCCCTCACCAAGGTGGGGGGAAGACTTCTGGGGTACTCAGAAGTCTGGCAAAGGGAGATTCAGGACAAATGGACTTTCTCCACAGTCTCTCTAGGATACAAGCTAGAGTTTTGAGAGATTCCACCATCTCGTTTTCGGAGATCGAAAAGGGATCCAGGGAAAAAGCAATCACTGTTGCAAGCATTAGACCGATTATTGGCTCAAGGGGTAATCATACAGATTCCCAAACAAGAGCAGGGTTTGGGGTTCTACTCAAACCTGTTTACGGTACCAAAGCCAAATGGGGATATCAGACCAATTTTAGAGCTACGGAATCTAAATCAGTTCCTGAAGATCCACTCCTTTCTCATGGAGTCGATCAGATCAGTTGTTTCCATCCTACAAGGAGGAGAACTTTTGGCATCCATAGACATCAGAGATGCATATCTGCATGTCCCTATATTCCCTCCTCACCAGAAATTTCTGCGATTCGATGTAGAACAAAGGCAATTTCAGTTTGTAGCCTTGCCCTTCGGGCTAGCTACAGCACCTCGGGTATTCACAAAGGTACTAGCCCCACTTCTAGCAAGGTTAAGGGCACAGGGCATAACTGTCTTGGCTTACTTAGACGATCTATTGTTAGTAGATCAGTCGGTGGCCCGCTTGAAGCAGGTTGTAGCCATTACAAGCAGTTACCTGGAGAATCTGGATTGGATTCTCAGTCTGAAGAAATCCTCCTTAAAGCCATTAAAAAGGCTTGAGTATCTGGGCCTGATCATAGACACAGCCCAGAAAAGGGTGTTCTTGCCTCCCGCAAAGATCAGCTCCATACAGGAGCTGGTACGGATGGTCAGGTCAAAGAGAAATCCCTCAATACGTCTTTGCATGAGGTTATTAGGAAAGATGGTAGCTTCATTCAAAGCAGTCCCCTATGCCCAATTCCATTCGAGACGGTTTCAAAACAGTATCCTGTCTGCTTAGAACAAGACGATTCAAGCTTTAGATTTACCAATGAGGCTGTCCTCAAGAGTGTCTCAAAGCCTCGGTGGTTACTAAGTCGGAACCTGCTGAAGGGAAAGTCCTTCAGACCAATTGTTTGGAAAGTAGTCACGACAGATGCCAGCCTTTCAGGCTGGGGAGCAGTACTAGAGAAGACGACTCTCCAGGGACAGTGGTCAAGAACCGAAAGAGCCTTGCCCATAAACATCCTGGAGATTCGGGCAGTATATCTGGCTCTGAGAACCTGGACTTCCAGGTTAAAGAATTGTCCTGTCAGGATCCAATCAGACAATGCCACGGCTGTGGCATATATCAATCATCAAGGGGGCACCAAGATTCTCTCAGCTCAGAGAGAGGTGAACCAGATTATAACTTGGGCAGAAAAGAATGTCCCATGCCTATCGGCAGTTTTCATTCTGGGAGTAGAAAATTGGCAGGCGGACTACTTAATTCGCCAGCAATTGTCCCCGGGGGAATGGTCTCTTCATCCCGAGATTTTTCATGCAATTTGCCAAAGATAGGGGACTCCGGACGTAGACCTTCTAGCGTCCAGGTTCAACATGAAGCTAGTCAATTTTGTGTCCAGAACATGGGACCCACTCGCATACGGAACAGATGCGTTAGTGACCCCATGGGATCAGTTTTCACTGATCTATGCATTTCCCCCGATTCAGTTGCTACCTCGACTTCTTTGCAGGATCAGACTGGAAGGAAAGTCGGTAATACTGGTAGCACCAGCATGGCCCAGAAGGTCATGGTATGCAGAGATAGTAAAGATGGCAGTGGAGGGTCCATGGCTCCTCCCACTAAGGCCAGACCTGCTAGCATAAGGGCTTAACGGCCTGGCTATTGATACCCACATTCTGAAGAAGCGTGGGCTTTCCGGGGAAGTTATTTCTACTTTAATGCTAGGAAGCCAGCTTCTAGAGCTATATATTATAGAGTCCGGAAAGCTTATGTTTCCTGGTGTGAATCCAAAGGTTGGCACCCTCAAAGATATATTATAGGCGGAATTCTTGCCTTCCTACAAGTAGGCGTAGAGATGAAGTTGGCCCTGAGTACTATTAAGGGCCAAGTCTCAGCCTTATCAATTTTATTTCAAAGACCACTTGCTACGCATTCTTTAGTATGGGGTTTCATGCAAGGAGTGATGCGAATTAATCCACCAGTTAAATCACCCTTAAGCCCTTGGGACTTGAATTTAGTTTTGTCGGTGTTACGAAAACCGCCATTTGAACCATTACAGCATATTCATTTAGTCCTTCTGACTAGAAAGCTGATATTTTTGGTTGCTATATCCTCAGCAAGGAGAGCTTCAGAATTGGCTGCTCTTTCCTGTAAAGAGCCCTATTTGATTATTCATGAGGACAGAGTGGTGTTACGCCCTCGTCCAGGCTTTTTTGCCAAAAGTGGTTTTAGGCTTTCATCTGAATGAAGATATTGTCCTGCCATCGTTTTTTCCAAAACCATGTTCCAAGGAAGAAAAGTCACTACATTGTCTTGATGTGGTTAGAGCAGTGAAGATCTATTTAAAGAAAACTGCTCAGATTCGTAAGACTGATGTCTTATTTATTCTGCCAGAGGGTCCTAAAAAAGGACAGGCAGCGTCAAAATCCACTGTGGCTAAGTGGATTCGGCAAGTTATAATTCAAACTTATGATTTAAAGGGAAAGATTCCCCCTTTTCAAGTTAAGGCACACTCTACCAGAGCGGTTGGTGCTTCTTGGGCAATGCGTCACCAGGCCTCAATGTCTCAGATCTGCAAGGCCGCGACTTGGTCTTTGGTCCATACATTTACAAAATTTTATCAAGTAGATGTAAGGTGGAATGAGGATATCGCATTTGGGCGCAGTGTGCTGCAGGCAGCAGTAGGATTCCTCAAGGTCTGGGGGTGCCCTACGGGTTGTGTCTCCCTCCCCTCCAGTAGCATTGCTATGGGACATTCCAAGAAGTAATTACTTGAGGCTCTGTGTCCTATGATGTACGATAAAGAAAATCTGATTTTTAAAACAGCTTACCTGTAAAATCCTTTTCTTGGAGTACATCATAGGACACAGAGCTCCCGCCCCTCTGTTTTATGGGGTGAGAGTATATTGCTTATATTGCTTGGAGGGGTTATATAGGGGAGTCAACTTCCTGTATTGGTTATACCAGTGTCAACACCTGAAGGTAGACCCATAACCCACCACCAAGTAATTACTTGAGGCTCTGTGTCCTATGATGTACTCCAAGAAAAGGATTTTACAAGTAAGCTGTTTTAAAAATCCTATTTTTTTCAAGTCTTGCCACATATTCTTATGCCGGCCATACACGGTTCGAATTTCGAAATAATTTTCTTTCGAAAATCGTATCTAAGACTTTTCGTACGAATTTCGCACCATTAGGGGGCTGCAGCAATGGGCGATTTTCGTGCGGCAATCAAATTTGAGGAATCGGACATGTTGGAAATTTTTAGAAAAACGAACTATTTTCTAATCAATGATGGGAGAATCGTGCGAGAAATGTAATAAGAAAAGAAAATTTACGGAGAGAAAAGAAGATTCCCGGCCACGAAAATTCTTTTCTGTAGCAACATGAGGTGAAATTGAAGGCTTGGTCGGCCGAATTTCGAAAATCAATGGTGGCATCATCGGATCACACAAAAAAAAAAACGAACTTTCTGATTTGAAACGAAAATCCCTTCGAAATTCGACCATGTATGGCCTGCCTTAATTGGATTTAGGTCTGGACTTTGACTGGGCCATTCTAACACATAAATATGCTTTGATCTAAACCCTAACCCATTCCATTGTAGCTCTGGCTGTATGTTTAGGGTCATTGTCCTGCTGGGAGGTGAACCTCAACCCCAGTCTCAAGTCTTTTGCAGAGCCTAACAGGTTTTCTTCTAAGATTGCCCGGTATTTGGCTCCATTCATTTTTCCCATCAACTCTGACCATCTTCCCTGTTCCTGCTGAAGAAAACCATCCCAACAACATGATGCTGCCACCATCATGTTTCACGGTGGGGATGGTGTGTTCAGGGTGATGTGCAGTGTTAGTTTTTAACCACCCATGGCATTTTGCTTTTAGGCCAAAAAGTTCAATTTTGGTCTCATCTGACCAGAGCACCTTCTTCCACATGTTTGCTGTTTCCCCCTTATGGCTTCTCGCAAACTGCAAATGGGACTTATGGCTTTCTTTCAACAATGGCTTTCTTCTTGCCACTCTTCCGTAAAGGCCAGATTTGTGGAGTACACGACTAATAGTTGTCTTGTGGACAGATTCTCCCACCTGAGCTGTGGATCTCTGCAGCTCCTCCAGAGTTAACATGGGTCTCCAGGCTGCTTCTGTGATTAATGCTCTCCTTGCCCGGCCTGTCAGTTTAGGTGGACGCCATGTCTTGGTAGGTTTGCAGTTGTGCCATATGTTTTTAGTTTTTGGATGTTGGATTGAACAGTGCTCTGTGAGATGTTCAAAGCATGGGATATTTTTGTATAACCTAGCCCTGCTTTAAACTTCTCCACAACTTTATCCCTTTTATGATGCGGTTTGTTCACTAAGATTTTCTAACCAACCTCTGAGGGCTTCACAGAACAGCTGTATTTATACTGAGATTAAATTACACACAGGTGGACTCTGTTCACTAATTAGGTGACTTCTGAAGGCAATTGGTTCCACTAGAATTTAGTTAGGGGTATCAGAGTAAAGGGGGCTGAATACAAATGCACGCCATACTTTTCAGATATTTATTTGTAAAAAATTTTGAAAACCATTTATATTTTATCACTTTACGCTTTTGTTTGTAACATGACAAAATGTGGAACATTTCAAGGGGTATGAGTTTTAAGGCACTGTATAAGCTGAAATATATATAAAAGCATTTTGACTGCCACTTTATATGTATTACATTACACTTATGGAATGACAGGTGGGGGGAGGGGCTTCTATTGGTAAATAAAATTAATTAAACTATACTTTTATTCTAGACATCATACAAAAGTGAAGCTGTTTCAATGGTCACCTTTGCCGAGAACCTGTATGAGACGGTACAGAAGGACAGAGTTGACTTGAACCAGAAAGTAAGACTTTTTTTTTTTTTTTTTTTTTTTTATATAACCTCAAATGCTTTTAAAATATGCATTTCTAATCTGAAGTGCTCTATAATATGTTGTTGTAACATTTAGCTCTTTATTGCATTAAATAGGATCAATTATGTTGTTTGCAGATCTTCATAATGGTTCCCTATCATTCCAAACACACACAGAATTATAAAACTGGGAACAGGCTCAGCTGGTATTGGCAGTGGTAAACCATGCCAGGACAGAGGGTAATAGTGGAGTCAGTAGTGATAATACAGCTGTAACTTCTAATCCTGGGGTGAATGCAAGGACAATTCAAAAACCAAGCCCGTGGAAAACTAAGGGGAATTAATATGCACCCATACAACTCGGAGAGGCGTATGCACAAATGCTAGGAGCCTAGCTAACAAAATGTAGGAACTGGAGCTGCTATTACATGAGGAGAACTTGGACTTTGTGGGAATAACTGAAACTTGGTTTGACAGCTCACTGGATTGGCTGGCATATATACAGGGATATTCCTTGTATCGGAAAGACAGGGAAGGTAGAAGAGGGGGAGGAATGTGTCTATATGTAAAAAATGTTGCAAGTGTGGTAGAGGAGCGACATTGTGAATGGGGGGTGCAATCAGTATGGGTATAACTTCAAAGAGAAGAAGTGGGAAATTAATAGTGGGGAAATGTTTTATAGACCACCCAACCTGAAGGAGGAGGAGCCGGACCTTAATATCACAGCTAGAAATTGCAGCGAGGCAGGTAAATGTCATCATAATGGGGGACTTCAGTTATTCCGATTGACTGGGCAGAGGGGACAGCCCGTCATTTCATGAATGTCTTACAGGACACCTTCATGTCCCAATTGGTGGATTCTCCATCTGGAAAGAATGCCCTGCTACATCTATTGATTACGAATGATCGTAGTCTGATCTCAGATGTGGAAATACGGGACAACTTGGGATCTACCGATCAGAGGATGATCATATTTAACGTAAAACATAGAAAAAGGAGGCATGAGGGAAGCATAAGAACACTAAATTTCAAACGAGCCAATTTTTCTGAACTGCGCTCATTACTACATGAATTGGGACCAAATCCTAGATACATTTAACTCAGAAGAAAAACGTGAATGCTTTAGGAGCATATTAAACAAAGGTATCACACAGTGCATTCCAGTGGGCAGTAAATCTAGAAGAGCGAAGGTGAAACCTGGGTGGCTAAACCGTAATGTAAAAAGCCTCATTAAAGAGAGAAAAATGGCATTTTAAACAATATTAAGGGGTTGGGTCACCGTCAGCATTCCAACACTACAAGGAATGCATTAAGAAGTGTAAGAACGCAATCGGGGTGGCCAAAAAAGACTGAGATACATATAGTGGAGGAGAGTAAAATGAATCCAAATAAATTTTTTAGATACTGTACATGAACAGTAAAAAGGCAAAATCAGAGCACATAGCTCCCTTAAAAGACGAGGATGATTATGGATGACACAGAAGGCAACTGTACTAAATGCCTTCTTTTCCTCAGTTTTTACACCGGAAAATGAGGGGTATATTGACTGCGACAATACTGTTAGTGACACATCACAGGGCATACCCTCGTGGCTAACTGAAACTGTAGTCAAGGAAAGACTAGATAAACTTAAAGCGGAGTTCCACCCTAAAGTGGAACTTCCGCTCATCGGATTCCTCCCCCCTTCCGGTGTCACAATTGGCACCTTTCAGGGGGGAGGGGGGTGCAGATACCTGTATAATACAGGTATCTGCACCCACTTCCGGGTATAGCTAGCCGCAGACTCCCCGCCCACCCCCGTTGTGTTGTGGGAATTACACAGTTCCCACAACACAACAGGGACCAGTGTAGACGCGCAGCGCGACTCGCGCATGCGCAGTAGGGAACTGGCCAGTGAAGCCGCAACGCTTCACTTCCCGATTCCCTCAGTGAGAATGGCGGCGGCAGCACCCGAGGATCGAGGGACAGTTCGGCCTCGGGTGCCGACATCGCTGGACCCCAGGACAGGTAAGTGTCCTTATTTTAAAAGTCAGCAGCTGCAGTATTTGCAGCTGCTGACATCTAAAAAAAATTTTTTTAGCGAAACTCCGCTTTAATACAAATAAATCACTAGGACCAGATGGCTTACCCTCACGAATCCTCAGAGAACTCAGGTTATAGCCAGACCATTGTTCCTGATCTTTTGTGGACAGCATACTGACAGGATTTGTACCAGCTGATTGCTAGTATTCAAAAAAGGACAGACAAATCTTTGGAAACTACAGGCCAGTTAGCCTAACATCAATGGTAAGTAAATTATTGGAGTGGATGATAAGGGACTATATTCAAAAATTTACTGAGGGGGGGAAAAAAATATAGTTATCAGCATGGGTTTACGAAAGGTCATTCTGTTAACATTCTATGAGGATGTGAGCTGCCATCTAGATAGGGGACGGCCTCTGGATTTTTAAAGGCATTCAGTACAGTCCCCCATAAGCACTTAATCTACAAGCTGAGGTCCGCAGGTATGGACCATAAGGTTTTTCTTAGGTAAAACTTTACAGGGGCGTATCCAAAGGGTAGTGGTAAATAATGTATACTCAGACTGGTCTGGAGTGGTAAGCGGTGCTACCCGAAGGTTCTGTCTTGGGACTAATTCTATTCAATTTATTCATAAATGATATAGAGCAGTGGTCATCAACCCTGTCCTCAGGGCCCACTAACATGCCAGATTTTATGTATTACCTTGGGGAGATGCAGACTAGAATACTGCAATCACTGAGCATGCAAATTATATCACCTGTTATGTATTTCAGTTATCTTGCAAACTTGGCCTGTTAGTGGGCCCTGAAGACAGGGTTGATGACCACTGATAGAGGACGGGATAAATGGCTCAATCTCAGTTTTTTGTGGACGACTCAAAAATAAGCAGGGCAATAACTTCACATCAGGATATAGAAATTTTACAGAAAGACCTGAAAAAAATAATGGAGTGGGCCAATGCATGGCAAATGAGGTTTAATGTGGAGAAATGTTAAGTAATGCACTTGGGGGCAAAAAACCTAAATGTAAACCACTCACTACAGGGAGAACCGCTGGGGAAATCAAGGATGGAGAGAGATCTGAGGGTCCTGGTAGATGAGATTGAGCAATAGCATGTAATGTCAAGCTGCAGCTACCAAAGCTGGCAGAATATGGGCATGCATAAAAAAAAAAAAAAAAAAAGGTATATTCCAGGGATAAAACTATAATCCTACCACTTTATAAAACTCTAGTTAGACCACAAATGGAGTATTCTGTCCAATTCTGGTCACCAGTCCTCAGAAGGCATTTGCTGTAACTGGAGAGACCCCAAAGAGGGGCAACAAAACTAATAAGGGGACTGGAGTACCTCGACTATGAGGAGCGACTGCAAACACTAAATCTATTCTCGCTGGAGAAATGACGCTTGCAAGGATAGCGATTTTATAAATACCTCAATGGCAATCCCAGCATAGGAAAAAAGGATTCAGTCTCAAGGAGTGTAAGAGGTCATGGGGCCACACTATGAGATTGGAGGAGAAGCTGTTTAATGTTAAACTGCACAGGGTTTTTTTCACTCAGAATGCTAATTTGTAGTCCTGTGAGCCTCCAGGTAATTGACCAAATCTGGTGTCCAAAATAGTATATCTTTGCAAATGATCAGCTGCTAACGTTACGCATGTCTCATAACCATGCAAAATAGTTAAACCAAATTGTACACACGCTGCGCTTATCAAAATAAAAAAGAAATTTCCACTAAAATATGAATAAAGTGATATTGTGCTTAACATATCCAAAATCTATGAATACTATACGTTAATGTGCAATAAATTTCACTGAATGAATAAATAGGTAAAAGTGCTCCAATAAGCCTGTGTATTGCAAATATTCCACAAAGCTTGTGCAATTTTCAAACATTAATAGATAATTCAACACAAACATCCATGCGATTTAGTGTTGCATCCAAGCATATCAGTACTGCATCTATGCAATATGGTGTTAGTGCAATGTTCGAACAATAAAAAGTTAAAAAATACAAAAAACGCATCCATGCGATTTGGTGCTACATCCATGTGATTCTATTCAATTCAGTGCTGTGTTGCTGTGCAATGATTAAATTAACAGTCCGATTTAGTGTTGCATCCATGCATTTCAGTGCTGCATCTATGCAATATGGTGTTAGTGCAATGTTCAAACAATAAAAAGTTAAAAAAATACAAAAAACCGCATCCATGCGATTTGGTGTTGCATCCATGTGATTCTATGCAATTCAGCGCTGTGTTGCTGTGCAATGATCAAATTAACAGTCCACAGATATTCCACAATCCATTCATGTGTTATGGTGAACACAAACTAAAGTGCTGTGCGCTCATACAAGTGCCCCCCCCCCAGGTGATAGCCCCTCACCTTAGGGTGTGCGACCTTGCAATTAAGCTTGGTCAGAATGCGCCTTAGAACCTCTCTGGGTTCGATGTTATATGCAGGGTCCTGGATAGATTTGCACTGGTGCCTCTGTTCCTCTCAGCAGTCCCGTTTGTAGCTCAATATATCAAAATAAAAAGGACTTCATGGTGCAGTATGTACTAAATTTATTAAAATCATAAACAAATCCCGCAATGGGTACTCACAGTAACAAGGCGCTTAAGGGCGCCACACTAAAACAGCAGAGACGAACGGGCAACAGCGGCCGGTATGGGGTGGCGTGCTAATCTGTCCCAACAGGTTGTATGTATAACGTTCCGTATAACACGGCGTGCTAATCTGTCCCAACAGGTTGTATGTATAACGCTCCGTATAACACGGAAATTTCTTATTTTTTATTTTGATAAGCGCAGCGTGTGTACAACAGGGTTTTTTCACTGTCGGGGCAATAAGGATGTGGAACTCTCTTCCACAATTGGTGGTGGCTGCGGGGCGTGTGGATGTTTTTAAGAGACTCTTTGATGTGCATCTTAAAGGACACAACATACAGGGATATGGGAAATAATTATAGATACTGACACATGTGCACCTACACAGGTTGAACTAGATGGACTATTGTCTTTTATTCAACCTTCCCTACTATATAACCATGCATGAAAAAGATTAGTCCAAGCTGATTTGTCCTGTGCTATTATTTAGCAAGGCAGTAAACAAACATGGCATGAATGCCAGGGGGCTTTTTACAGCAATGCTTTAGCCTACAACAAAACATGCGCCTGTCAGAGCTGCTAACTAAACCTCAGGTCTATTCGTAACTAACAGGCTCCCCAAAACAGGCAGCACATGTTCCTTTTTACTGTTCGGTCAGCCTCATTCACTCATAGCAATGTAAGTTGACACTGCAGTCTGCACACTATGGCCCATTCAAACAAATGCAGACTGCAGCTACCTACGAAGCTCTGTTCTTAAATGGGTAACTCCACTTTCATTGGAAACAAAAGACAAATAAAAAAAAAAAAAAGTACTGCTATATGGTAAGTTGGAGGCGTTTTGTACACAGATGGTATACCAAATGCCCCCAGAAATGTACTTTCCTGCTTGTGTGATTTGGCTTACTGATTTTCCCAGAAGTCTGCACTAATATACAAGTCCGGTATTAGACATCCCCTGCAATAAAATTGTAATTTTTGGTGAGATACTCCCAAAGAGAAATCGTCTAAAGGGATGCAGACCCTGCCACTTTCCTCATTGGAACCCTGCAAGAGCAGCAGCTGATTATTATAAAACCACTGCCATTAGATTCACTGTGCCCATGGATACAGAGAAGCAAACGGCTATTTTTTTTAGAATGACAAAGTTTTTAAAATCCTTGCAATGTACTTGGATCACCCAGAGGGGACAACAAAAGTGGTATTAAGCGTTAACAATATTGATGTTCTAAAATTAAATTGTATGCTGTGAATATAAATCTCCTTTTTAATACGCCTTTAAAGGGAAGTGGCACTTTACATTAATAAAGCAGCAAAGCACCAAATACACCTAAATTGATTCATTTACTTGTGATCTTGCATTGCTTGGAGTTCTTAATTCTTTATTTTTATTTCATTTAAGGTAAGCTGCACTCATTCTCTACTTGCGGATTACATGACATCTCTGTCTAAGATGAGAAAGAAGATGGAAAACAATGAACTTGAAAAAGAGGAAATGAAAGCTCGTATGGAGGAGGCCCAACTTGCAAAAAAAGCGGTATATCCTCTCCTAGGGGTTGGCGTTCCATAACATTCATAAACTACTTATGAGACTAAAAAGCACTTAATAGTGCCTTTGCTTAAGTGTATGGGGTTTTTTTTTTCCCTCTTTCTTTCTTTGGTCCTTGAAAGTCCTTCCTGGCTGTCTACTGTATCTTACTATTTGTATATCACAATGAGAGGTGGCCTTATTGGTTAATAGAAAGAAGTGGAGGGTATGGGGCAGCCTTTGACATTCGAAAAGTGTTGAAAATGTCCCTGTTAAAAAAAAAACAGGCATTTATTACCCTGCTCTCATCCTTCATCTCACGCCCACCTCTCAGATATAAGTCCTTGCTAATTCACATACTAAACGCTGGCAAGATGTGCATCTCCGGTAACTGAGAAAAAAATTACCTTTCCGACACTCTAGCAGTGGTTTGATAGAGTGAGGGATTTTCAGACCATGGGCACCTTATTGTGGTTCTTGGAGATAAATCTGCAGACCGGGCTAAGAAATGGAAAGAATTTTAAATGCTCATCCCAATATAAATAATGCAACTAGGAGGTTAATGCTTCTGCCTCAGATTGTAATCCCCCCCCCCCCCCCCCACTCCAAATTTCCTGCAGTACCTATATTTCCCCCTGCATGTGTCTGGGGATTTGCCCCTGATAAAAAAAAAAAAAAAAAAAAAAAAAATTGAAAAGTTTTGCCAAAGACATGATATCTTTTCCAACCGCCTATGACAGATTATACTGATGGGATGGTATGTATACATGGATTGTATTCCATTTTGTGTATGCTTGTATGCCATTTTGTGTGTGCTTGGAAAGTTTGTTTTTTTCATTTATTAATGCCTGTCTCTTGCTGTTTTGGTGAATCTTTCCGAATAAATAAAAAAAGGAAAAAAAAAAACAAAACAGGAATTTGCTGAATATACAGACTGACCTATTTACTTTGAAACCACGTAATTTGTTGTTTTGCTATATGTAGGCAGATCAGTGTCTGGAGGATCTTGAAATTCATTCTTCAGCGGTCATTGCTCAGCTTCGCAGAGATCTAGAATCTGAAAGGAAAATGTGTGAGGCTGTCAGAGAAGCAAAAGAACAGCAGGTAAGTTTCAATAAGTCTATAGGGCAAAGACATTTTCCATGTTTGCTGAAAACTTGGCTTTGAGCCCCTTATCAGATTTAAGAGTTAAAGTGATTGTAAAGGTTAATTTCTTATCGTTCATCACGGGACACAGAGCCATAGTAGTTACAATGTGGGTTATAGGCCACCTTCAGGTGATGGACACTGGCACGCCCTAAATTAAAAAGTGCACTCCCTATATAACCCCTCCCACTGGTGGGAGTACCTCAGTTTTTTTGCCAGTGTCTAAGGTGTTGGTCATGAGTAAAGATGTGCTGTTCTGAGCTTCTGAGCTCCACTGGAGCAATCCTTGCTGGGGCTAGCCATGCAGCCGGATCCATTCAAAGTGTCTTTTTTGGCCGAATTGAATGGTACTCGGGCCTCGTGTCCGAAGAAACGAGGTTTTGCCTGTTAACGCTTCTCTTTTAGACAGCTGGACCTCGGGATCCAGTACTTTTTGGTATTAAGGCCATAAAGTTTTACTGGCGGTGGTGCTATTACAGGTCCAGGATTGTGGGTTTCCTCGAGGATCCCCAGCTCCTGAAGGTTTAACGGAACCCACCGTGAAGGGTGAAGATTGGGTCTGTTGGTTTACCACAGAAAACCCTGCGGCGGGAAAGGTAAGTGGAGTTTTTCTAAGAAATTTGTCATCACTGGGCGCTGTATAGAGCACTTACGTCTCATGCTTCTCAGAGAGCCCACAATGTGTCCAGAAAACAGCAGTTTTCTCTTCGGTCGGCAGCAGACCTCCTCATCTGGGGGATGTGCTGTTTTTTCTTCAGGGAAGGAGTGCTTCAAAAAAAGGAAGCGCAAACAGCAGGGAAAAATCGTGGGTGCGTGTTATACGCCGATCCCCGCTAATTGTGATCTATCGGAGCGATCGCTGCCGACATTCGCATAGCGTGTAGTTTTAAATATAGTTCGGAGGGACTCGGCGCTGAACGAGCGCCGCCGAGATACACATAGCCGAGTGTTCTCGGCTCTTCTCGGGGGCCGTTCAGTCACGCCCAGTCCCGCCGTTGGACCTGTGTTATGTCCATCGTAGGGACTGGGCGTGACTGTGAGCGGCAACGAGAAGAGCCGAGAACACTCGGCTATGTGTATCTCGGCTCCACCCAGTCCCTCCGAACTCTGCGGCGCCATATTTAAAACTACACGCTTTGTGTATATCGCCGGCGATCTGTCCAAGCATGTAATGGACACTGGGGGCAAGGCTGCACTGGACACTGGGGGCAAGGCTGCACTGGACACTGGGGGCAAGGCTGCACTGGACACTGGGGGCAAGGCTGCACTGGACACTGGGGGCAAGGCTGCACTGGACACTGGGGGCAAGGCTGCACTGGACACTGGGGGCAAGGCTGCACTGGACACTGGGGGCAAGGCTGCACTGGACACTGGGGGCAAGGCTGCACTGGACACTGGGGCAAGGCTACGCTGACAAGGCTGCAGATGGACACGATAAGGCTGCATTGATGGGCATTTAAATGTAAGTTGTTTTTTTCTCCTTAAACTTTACTCCTAAAAGTTTTTTTCCTTAAAATTCCCTCCTAAACTTGGGGTGCGTGTTATACGCCGATAAATACTATAACTATAAGGAGTTCTTTTTTTTCCTCCAACCATTCTAAGTTTGGAGCAAAAAATTGATGCTTTAATCGCATCCCAGAGTGGGACTAAGCATAACGTGTCCCAATCCATTGCTCAGGACCCTCATGCTGAGGTACAAGGAGCGAGAGATGACGAATTTCTCTCAAGGGACCAGGAAGAGGCTGATGTCCGAAGAACCTAATATGAAAGGATCAGGTTCACAGGAAAGGTGGTTGGTACAGTCTCTCACTGAATTGGTCTGCTCCACATTTTTACTGCCAATAAGCGCAGTCAATCGATGAGCCCACTTCTGGTTTGGGTTCACTAAAGCCTCCTCAATCTGTTCATGCTTTTCCTATCCATTCATGGCTAAAAAAGCTTATGTATTCTGAGTTGGGAGCACCCAGATAAAGTTTTTTTTCCTCCAAAAAAGTTTTCAATACTTTATCCTATGGAGAAAGAGTTCCATAAGAAATGGGGATTTCCAGCAGTTGACGCTGCTATATCCTCTGTACCTGACTTATCCAGTAGACAATGCTCATATGCTAAAGGATCCAACAGATAAGAAGTTGAAATTCCTTTTTTAAAGCTATATTTCGCTCGCAGGTTCAGCCTGCGCGATCAGAGTATCTCATCCTTAAAGGACCAGTTTATGGAGGTACTCAAGATTATTCCTGATCAGTAGGCCCAAGATTTGGCCGGGATATCAGAAGCATTGTGTTTTACAGTAGACGCTATGAAAGATTCTATTCTCCAGGTCTCACGGCTCATGCAAGGGCTGGTACATGTGCGTAGAATCCTATGGTTGATAAATTGGTCAGCTAAAGCGCCATGCAAAAGCTCTTGGCCAGTTTCCCATTTCATGGTGAACGGTTATTTGGAGACGCTCTGGATAGGTATATCCAAAGAATTTCTAATAGGAAAAGTTCCCTTTTTACCAGTTAAAAAGAAGTTTAAGCATTTTTTTCTTTTAAAACATGCTTCTTCGGTGCCAGGGGCATCAGCCTCCCGGTAGTCATAACGGCCTCCTTCGTCAGGTTCAAGAGGTAACCATCAGGGTCAGTCCCAGGGCCAAAAGAGGACCCGGGGGAGGAAACCCACAAAACAAAATACTAAAGCCTCTTTATGAAGGGGCACCCCCGCTCGCTCAAGTGGGGGGAATGGCTTCTACAGTTTTCAAGGGTCTGGCAGGAACAATGTCAAGACAGATGGGCGGCTTCCTCAATATCTCTAGGTTACAAACTAGAGTTCTGAGGGTTCCCGTCGCCTCGTTTTCTCAGATCAAACGTTTCCCGAGATCCAGTGAAAAAAAGTCTCTTTCTAGCTTTGGCTCATCTCTTGTCTCAGAGTGATATCAGTGGTCCCCATGGAAGAGCAACGATTGGGGTTTTTATTCAAACCTTTTCACAGTTCCAAAACCAAACGGGGAAGTCGGACCCATTTTAGATCTAAAGATCTAAACCGGTTTTTGAATATGCTTTCTTTTCGTATGGAGTCAATCCAGTCAGTAGTCTTCATCCTACAAGGGGGAGAACTTCTGGCGTCAATCGACATCAGGGATGCTTTTCTCCATGTGCTGATTTTCCCCGCTCACCAGAAATTTCTACGCTTTAAGGTAGAAAATCTTCATTTCCAGTTGGCAGCTCTGCCTTCGGTCTAGCTACTGCGCCTCGAGTGTTTACAAAGGTCCTGGCTCCTCCTTTAACCATGTTAGGGGCTCAAGGTATAACGATACTAGCCTACTTAGGCAATCTACTCTTGATAGATCAATCGGTAGCCCGCTTAAAACCAAAGTTTGGTCACCGCAGTCAGCAACTTGGAATACCTAGGTTGGATTCTCAACCTATAAAAATCCTCCCTAAAACCATCAAGGAGATTGAAGTACTTGGGGCTGATCATAGATACAGCTCAGAAGAGGGTGTTTTTGCCCCAGCAAAGGATCATTTCCATAAGGAAACTGATTCAGTTGATCAAAACAAAGAAGAATCCTTCTATTTGACTTTGCATGAAATTGTTGGGAAAGATGGCTTGTTTCGAGTTCGTTCCTTATGCGCAGTTTCATTCAAGACTGCTGCAAAACTTTATCCTGTCAACTTGGAACAAGAAGGTCCACGCTCTGGACTTCCCAATGCGTTTATCCCCCAAAGTGCGTCAGAGCGCCTCAATTGGTGGTTGATATCCAAGATTCAAAAACGAAAATCCTTTCTACCAGTTACTTGGAAGGTGGTAACAGGTGCCAGCCTTCTGGGCTGGGGAGCAGTCCTGGAAGAAGTGTCTGCCCAAGGGAAATGGTCCAAATCAGAGATGACCTTTCCCATCAATATTCTAGAGATTCGGGCAGTATGCCTGGCCCTGGAGGCCTGGACGCTCAGGCTACGGAATTGTCCTGCCAGAATCCAATCTGACAATGCCACAGCTGTGGCCTATATCAATCACCAAGGGGGCACGAGAAGTCGTGCAGCCCAGAGAGAGGTGAATCGTATTTTATCTTGGGGAAAACAACATTCCTTGCCCATCAGCAATTTTCATTCCAGGGATAGAGAATGGGCAGGTGGACTACTTTGAGTCGCCAACAATTTGTTCCCAGGAGAATGGTCCCTTCATCCTGACATCTTTCTGTCAATATGCCAGAAATGGGGAGTTCCGGACGTGGATCTGATTGCGTCCAGGTTGAACAACTAGATCGACCACTTTGTGACAAGGGATCCGAAGGCATACGGAACAGATGCCTTGGTTTTCCGTGGGATCAGTTTTTCACTGATCTATGCGTTCCCTCCTGTTCTGCTTCTTCCGCACCTTCTCGCAGGATGAAGCAAGAAGGGAAGGAGGTGATTCCCGTGGCCCAAGAGATCTTGGTTTGCCAAGATCGTAAAAATGGCGGTAGGGGACCCTTGGACCCTACCGCTATGGCCAGACTTTCTTTTGTTAGGTCCGGTATTCCATCCTACCTTTACAAATGCTAAATTTAGCAGTTTGGCTATTGAGACCCACATTCTAAAAGATCGTGGGCTATTAGCTTCAGTAGTTTCTACTTGATTAATGCTAGGAATTCGGCCTCCGGAGTCATATACTATAGAATCTGAAAGGCATATGTCTCCTGGTGTGAATCCAGCGTTGGCACCCCAGGAAATGTGTCATAGGTAGGATCCTTGAATTCCTACAGATAGTACTCAAGGCCAGCTTCATTTCTAATCCTGTCAAGGCCAGATGTCAGCTTTATCTGTGTTTTTTCAACGACCACTTGCTTCACTCTCTCTGGTTCATTAAACTTTATTCAGGGTAACGCAGATTAATCCTCCAATCAGGTCACCCCTGAACCCTTGGGACTTAAATTTAGTCCTGTCAGCTTTACAGAAGCAGCCTTTTGACCCAATACGAGATATTCCCTTGCTTCTCTTGACAAGGAAAAATAATTTTCTTGGTTGCCATATCTTCTGCAGGAAGAATATCAGAGTTGGTTGCTCTTTCTTGTAAAGAGCCATATTGGTTTATTCATAAGGATGAGGTTGCATTGCGGCCTCATCCTGAATTCCTACTGAAGGTAGTATCGGTTTTTCATTTAAACCAGGATATTGTTCTGCCTTAATTTTTTTCTAGAACCTCGTTCTGTGGAAGAAAGGTCACTACATTCTCTTGATGTGGTGAGAGCGGTCAAAGTCTGTTGAAAGTGTCCGCTCAGATTCAGATTCATAAAACAGATGTTTTGTTCGTGTTGCCAGACGATCCTAAAAGAGGACAGGCAGCGTCGAAATCTACTTTTTTCTAAATGGATTCGTCAAGTGATTGTTCATATTAAAGCGCACTTCTCCAGGGCTGTTAGTGCTTCTTGGGCAGTGCATCACCAAGCCTCCATGGCTCAGATCTGCAAGGCCACAAATTGGTCTTCAGTCCATACACTTACCAGATTCTATCAAGTAGATGTAAAAGATCATGAGGATATCTCCTTTGGGCGCAGTGTACTGCAGGCTGCAGTATAAGTCCTTTAGTCTCTTGGTGCCCTACTTTTGTTGTCTCCCTCCCTTCAGTTGGCATTGCTATGGGACATCCCACATAGTAACCACTATGGCTCTGCCTCCCGTGATGTACGATAAGCAAATAGGATTTTTATAACAGCTTACCTGTAAAATCCTTTTCTTTTGAAGTACATCACGGGACCCAGAGGTCCCTCCCTTTTTGGTATACACATGTATTGCTTCGCTACAAAACTGAGGTACTCCCACCAGTGGGAGGTGTTATATAGGGAGTGCATTTTTTAATTTAGGGCATGCCAATGTCCATCACCTGTGTCCCGTGATGTACTTCAAAGAAAAGGATTTTACAGGTAAGCTGTTAATTTTTTTTTTTTTTACATAACAAGCATGCCTTCTTCCTTTTTTATTTTATTTTTTTTTTATAAAATATTTTTTATTGAGAAATTTTGCCATCTTATACAACAGTACAAAAATAACCCCCTTCCCCACTCCCCGCCCCCCCCCCTACTTTCATGCCCCTCACTTGTTACCATCTTTCATTCGCGCCCAACCCCCCCCCCCCCCCTATCCAATCCCATCTCCATATATATACTTCACCTCTAGCCATAATTTCCACAATCTCTCATATTTCTTAATATTTCTCCTCTTACTGTATGTAAATTTCTCCTTCCATATCATATCTTTCATAACTTTCATCCTTTCTTCCGCCATCGGAGGGATTTTTGCTCCAATTTTTGGATCCACTTCTGTGCAATCAGCTTTCTTGCTTGAAACAGACATCTAGTTATTGCGGTCTCTGTCTCCTCAAAAAACATTCCTTTCTAGAAGCCCCAAAACACATGTCTTGGCCTCCTATGTCTAGAGATGTCCCAAATACAGAATTTATTTTATTAACGATTTCCCTCCGATACTGGTGTAATTTGGGGTATCTTCAGACCATATGCACCAAATTTCCCTTTACATCCCCGCACCTTGGGTATTTCGTATCTAGTCTTCTTCCAAACAAACAACTTTAGGGGCGCGTAGCATGATCTGTGTACCAAAAATAAGTGGGATACAATCTGGAAGGGTGGTAATGAGACCGTGGGCCCCAATGCCAGTATTCGACTCCTTTGCTCCTCAGTTATTTGTCCAATATCCTCCTCCCATTTACCCCTATTAGAAATCAGCCCCTTAGAGATCCTAGCATTAACCCCCTTTCAGAGAGAGGGCATCTCACTCCACTCTAATGTCCAGGGCATGTCTGACCTGCAGGCTGACCTGCAGGTACCTGTAAAAAGACCGGTTTGGGACAGCATATTCCTCCTTTATCTCTTGAAATGATTTCAGTTCACCTGCTCGATACAGTTGTGCCAAACAATGAATACCACTTTGTTCCCATTTCTCAATTTTCCCCATCACCTTAAGTTCCTTTTAAGTTTTTATTATCCCATAAGGGGGAAAATTCAGAAAACCCATTATAGCCCAGCAGGGCCTTAACGGTTTCCCAGCTCTTTACCATCAGTTGTACTGTAGGACACTTGGAGCAAAGAGTCCGCCTCAACTGCCTCCACTACTATATCATGACTAGTGTCTACCATTGCCAGTCCCCCTCCAACCCCCCCCCCCCCCCACTGGTAGGTTACTTCCTCTCATATGCTGCATTTGTGCCGCCAATAAATGATTTCTCGGGTGTGGTAAGTTAGCCCTCCTTCCTCTCTCGGTAGCTGCAACGTTCACAGGCGGATTCTGGCTGAACCGTTTTTTAAAATCAGCTCTCTAAAAATACTGTCAATTTTTTTGAACCAGTGCTTTGGAACCCAAACTGGGGAGTTTTGCAACAGGTACAAAATCTGTTGTATCCAAACCATTTAATTAAATTACAACGGCCAGCCAGTGATAGAGGAAGCCAGCTCCAAACCCGGCATTTGTGTTTTAATTTTGTCATAAGTGGGACTGTATTGCTAGCCATATATTGGCTCGGGTCTCTGTGCAAGGGTTTTGCACAGAGCGGCCCCGGCTCCTGTGTCACTGGATTTGATTGACAGCAGCAGGAGCCAATGGCTCCTGCTGCTATCAATCTATCCAATTAGGACCCGAGACAGCGGCTGGAGCTGCTGGCCTTGTCCTTGACGCTGAAACGATCGGGTTCAGGTAAGTAAAAGGGGGGCTCTGTGGGGCTGCTGCATCACAGAAGGTTTTTCACCTAAATGCATAGAAAGATGTTTTTACATGACTACTGCTTGTGGCTATAGATGCCAGCATTAGTCATTGTGTTCTGCTGGCTGGGAAGGCTACTCACCGGCAGAATACAATATGTGGACGCTACTCCAGGGATTTCCCTATTCACACTGAATGTGTTGATGGGTAAATCGAGCGATTTTCTTTTCTTGTCTTTCACCCCTGGTGGAAGGAAACCAAATCAAATCTTCTATGGCTTGTGTTAGACCTTGTTCTCACTTTTTAAAATAAGTTTAAAGCGCATCAAAAATGCTCCCCAAACACTCCATGCGTGTTTGACACATTAAAAACACCCCCAGGTTCCTATGGAGCAGTACCATAGACTGGAATGGAAGGAGTTGAGATGCTTCAACTTTCAAATTCAACTTGTAGTTTCAGCTTTACAGCGAAGCAATACAAAAACTTCATGTTTTGATAATGTGAACAGCTTATTTGAGGGGCATTAGTGTGAACAAGGCCTTAAAGTCTAGAGTAAAGGTTGGCTATCTGTTCACAACTGAATCTCCCTTTTAGATGGAGGGTATGTATAAAGCTTGATCTACTTGAGGCTGTTTTTACTGAAGTCACTCTATGAATCAACTTCAGTACAACCAGCCTGTTGGGTTCTTTATTTTTTTATTTTTTTTGCACAAATACTGCCACAGACTATAGCCGGCAGCAGTTATGATTGTATTCTGACGGTGGGGAAACCTCCTGGGGACGCTATTGATTGGAGAATCAAGCTAATTTTTTCTCTCTTTAGATTTTTTTTATCAGCAAGAGCTCAACTAGGAAAGGTTGTCGCGCAAAATAGCTAAATTGATATATGGGAACTGCTGCCCTTACAAATACACTCACCTAGGTGGGCTGTAGAGATTAAAGGATAAAATTAGTAGGCGTGGCGCTGTTCTTAAATCCTAGGATTTTTGGAGTGCTCCAAATTCACAATCCTAACCAGTGACTTGTATATCTAAACAATCTTGAGTATGTTATAAAAAATGACTGGTGCTAAACATAATTATTGTGCTAACAGTGCAATCACTGTAGTAGTTGTAGTTGTACATGCTGTAATACTGTATGCATATAGATGCTTTTTTTATGAATGTAAAGTGTTTTATTTTCTCCTAAAGTCGTCTTACAATGAAGAGCTAGTAGAATTTGTTCGCAGAGCTCGTTCTGTTTCATCTGAAGTGGAAGATGACCGAACTCAGCTCTTGATTCAGGTAATGAGTAGCCAGACTGTTTTAACATGTTTTCTCCTTTTTTTTTTTTATTTATTTATTTTTTTACAGCAGTTTTGTGTTTTAATAGACTCCTTTTAATGAATAGAATACCTGGAGTACAGAACTTGGCAAATACCAAATTTGTGCAACTCTTATAAGTTTCAGTAGAAAACTGTTTGCTGGCTTCTTGATTTCAGACTAGGGTCTGAATTCTACAGTAATTTCTGGCAGAGATGTGTAAAATTCACCCTGTTGCATGTTTAAACCTTTCCCAGTCTTGCCATACTTCATTTTCTTTTTTTGTTAGAAAAATTGTGTCATTATTACTACCTTCGAAATGAGCTGAAGACTTGTTTTTTGTTAGGACCCTTAAAACTTGCACTGTGGGGTGGAATTATTGCTTTCAAGAACTGTTTTGGGCAGCGTTTTGATCCATCTTGTAAACAGTTGCCTAAGGCCTGTAAGACTCTTGTATCCCTGTTCTAGTATCAAATCGCATGGCAAGTCGCACCCCATTGCCAGCAATAGAACCATGCACATCACCGCGACTCGTGTCGCAGCGATTATGAAAAGGGTTCCTGCACTACTTTTTACAGATTTTTCATTTCGACTTGCATAGGCTTCTTCTTTTCAAATGAAAGTCGCAAGCTGCAATGAAATCGGCAGTGCAACTTGCGAACGGGGGGCTAACTTGCCTTCAGAAGTCACCTAATTAGTAAATCGGGTCCACCTGTGTGTAATTTAAGCTCAGTATAAATACAGCTGTTCTGTGAGGACCTCAGAGGTTCGTTAGAGAACCTTCTTGAACAAACAGCATCATGAAGGCCAAAGAACACACCAGACAGGTTAGGGATGAAGTTGGAGAAGTTTAAAGCAGGGTTAGGTTATAAAAAAAATATTCCAAGCTTTGAACATTTTACGGAGCACTGTTTAATCCATCATCTGAAAATGGAAACAGTATGGTACAACTGCAAACCTACCAAGTCATGGCCGTCCACTTAAACTGACAGGCTGGGCAAGCAGAGCATTAATCAGAGAAGCAGCCAAGAGGCCCATGGTAATGCTGGAGGAGCTGCAGAGATCCACAACTCAGGTGGAAGAGTCTGTCCACGGGACAACTATTAGTCGTGCACTCCACAAATCTGGCCCTTATGGAAGAGTGGCAAGAAGAAAGCCATTGTTGAAAGAAAGCCATAAGAAGTCCCGTTTACAATTTGAGGAAGCCAAGTGGAGGACACAGCAAACATGTGGAATAAGGTGTGCTGGTCAGATGAGACCAAAACTTTTTGGCCCAAAAACAAAGCGTTATGTGTGGTGAAAAACTAACACTTCACATCACCATGCCCACTGTGAAACATGGTTGTGGCAGCGTCATATTGTTGGGGATGCTTTTCTTCAGCAGGGACAGGGAAGCTGATCTGAGTTGATGGGGAAAATGGATGGAGCCTCAGCCAAATACAGGGCATTCCAAAAAGAAAACCTGTTGGAGTCTGCAGAAGACTTGAGACTGGGGTGGAGGTTCACAGCAGGACATCGACCCTAAACATACAGCCAGAGCTACAATGGAATGGTTTAGATCAAAGCATGTGTTACACTGGCCCATAATAGTCCACACCTAAATCCAATTGAGAATCTGTGGCAAGACTTAAAACTTGCTGTTCATAGACGCCCTCCATCTAATCTGACAGAGCTTGAGCTATTTTGCAATAAAGAATGGGCAAAAAATTCACTCTCCAGATGTGCAAAGCTGGTAGAGACATACCCAAAAAGACTTGCATCTGTAATTGCAATTTGGAAAACCATTTATCATTTTCCTTCTACTTCACAATTATGTGCCACTTTGTCTTGGTCTATCCCATAAAATCCCAATAAAATACTTTTATGTTTTTAGTTGCAACATGACAAAATGTGGAATTTTTCAAGGGGTATGAATACTTTTTCGAGGCACTGTATTCAGGGATCTAATTTTCTGACTGGTATTTGTTGATAGTGTTCTCAGGCCAGGGAACTGATGTCTCGACACTGGCACCTATTTATGATTATGAAGGAAATAACCCAGTCGGCTCTAGAGAAGTATGATGGAATTAAGAATGAAAGGGACCATGCCATTTTGGAAAAAGAAGAGGTGAGTGAAAACTGGTACCTTACAAGGTCCCAAACGGTAGATGTGTATAGCCAAGTCTGCAATACATAACTTTGTCCATTTTTATTATAGAGAGGCTTGCAAAATTAAAATGGTAATTGGTGTTTGAGTATATTTTGTTCAGACTCGATCATATGGGTTATTTTATGGATAGTATTTCCTGTGTTATACAAACCTTTTTTATTTTTATCAACATTTGGATTATAAAAAAAGTTGATATTTTAATACATCGACACCCCAAATATTTAAATAACTGTTTTACTTTGTCATGTTCATCTGTATGATCAGGATTCAGAGAGAATTGTCTAAGTCTGTTCCCTTGTAACAAACAAGATTTTCATCTGTCCTGTAAACTGATAGGAGAAGAACTATAAGAAGCACTATCTTCTTAAACTGCTGCTGAGAGAATCATGGCGAATGCCATTGATGCTGCTCAGTCTGCAAATTGTAGCTGCCTGTCTGTTGGGTTGACACTATTTTTTTGAGTCCAGTTACCATCTAAGGGGTAAATTCACTGTGCTTCTGTAGTTGGTGTGCCTCTTTGCCTTCCTACCATCTCCTCTGTACCTGCATCAGTTCTACAATCCTCTGAATGGTACCTGGCCTTCCTGCTGCCTTAGGCCAGGTTCACACTGGAACAACACGACAGTCATACGACTGTGGATCCGACTTTGGCCTGCGACTTGAAGTCCGATATCCATCCAACTTCAATGAACGAAGATCCGACTTTGATCCCGACAATACCAGGCACTTTGTGTCTGGTATGAATCTTTAGGGGAACCCCCACGCCACATGCCCTCAACTTGCGGGGTGTGGGTGCTTTGGAGCAGGAGGGCCCTGCGCCTTCCCACCCCAAAGCACCTTGACCCCATATTGATGAGGACAAGGGCCTCTTCTGGACAACCCTGGCCGGTGGTTGTCGGGGTCTGCAGGCAGGGGGTTTATCAGAATCTGGAAGCCCCCCTTTAACAAGGGTCCCCAGCCCCCCACTCTGTGACTGAGTATGGGGTACATTGTACCCCTACCGATTTATCCCCCAAAAAAGTGTAAGGAATGAAAATACTACACGGGTTTTTAAAGTAATTTATTAAGGCAGCTCTGGAGTCTCTTCCGATTTCTTCTCCCTCCTCCGCTGATGTCTTCTCCCCCTCTCTGGTTCTTCTCTTCTCTGCACTGTCTTCTGCCTCTGCCGGGTCTCCTCTCTTCGCTGTCTTCTCCCTCTGTTCTTCCTCTGATGTTGTCTCAACGCTCTCTCCCAGTGTAATGCTAGGGCCGCCGTGTGATATTACTTATATAGGCATGGGGCGTGGCCACCCGGTGGCATCACCTGGAGGTCCCGCCCCCTTGTGACGTCACCACCCGGGGGTGGTACGGTGATGTCACAAGAGGGTGGGGCCTCATGATGACCACTGGGTGGCCACGTCCCTTGCCCATATAAGTAATAGGGTTGTCTGGAAGAGGCCCTGGTCCTAATCAACATGGGGACAAGGTGCTTTGGGGTGGGGGGGCCACACCCCCTCATATTGAGGGCATGTGGCCTGGTATGGTTCAGGAGGGGGACGCTCGCTCTTTCCCACCCCCTTTCCTGGCCTGCCAGGCTGCGTGCTCGGATAAGGGTCTGATATGGATTTTGGGGGGACCCCACGCCGTTTTTTCTGGCGTGGGGGTTCCCATTAAAATCCATACCAGACCACAGGGCTGGCGTGGAGTTCCTCTTCAAGATCCGCACAAGTCACATGCCAAAGTCAGATCAGTTAAAACAATGATCTGACTTCAATGATATTGAATGGGCTGGAGTAGGATCAAAGTCAGACCAAAGTAATGTAGGAACATTTTTCAAAGTCAGACCAGTTAAGACGGCTCTCATAGGGAACCCTTGATTTGCACACGTCATGCAACATGAGCTCCCAATGTTGGAGCGTTTGTTGTACAAGTGTGAACTGACAGCTGTCCCAAGAGCCTGTCCAGCTTGCAATCCACTAACTGTGCTGGGGGTATCTTCCAGTGTTTTCAAACTAGCAGGTATTTTACGCCAAGTATCCAAAACTGGTCCAAACGCTGGTCGTTGGAGCATAAGTGCAAGAAGTGTCTCTTGTGTATGCCCCTTGTAGCAAGTCCCTGGGCAACTTCATCAGTGACGTTCCTGGGGACACGAGTACTCTTAATCCCAAGAAAAACTAGGCTAAACCTTTCTGGGAGACCCTCTATGCCTGCGGCTAAAAAGTTCTTTTCACATCTTAGACTTCCAGAGCATTTTTTTTTCCTTGCCAACAGCTACCAATCGGATTCACATCTGTCCTGAAAAAAGACATTTGGAATTTGAAGGCTTAAATCTCCCTTTTCAGATTCAGTTCCTAGCACAAAGACTAGTTGTATAGCAATTACTATAAATTGTGTACCTTTCACTTAGAGCAAAATGGCAGAATTGTCTATGAAATTTTGTTTCTCTTTGTAAACCTTTTTACTGGTAGATGTCCATTCGCCTGGCTGACCTGAAGTCTTTGAATGAACAAACAAAATTGGAAAACTCTCGTCTGGGTTCAGGTTTGTGTGTTAAGTGCTGTATAAATGTGGTTACTGTGCATTTCTGTTTTTATATTTATCTGTTTTATATATTTATTATTTTGTTAGAGCTAGAATCTCTAATGGAGCGTTTGTGTATTATGGAGTCAGAAATTGATAAATGGAAGGAGGACAATTCCGAGCTGGCGGAACAACTGTCAGCTAGAGACTCGTCTGTGATGCTTCTAGAAAAAGAGCTTAACGAGGCAACTGCAAGGTATAAAGCCATTTGATTTTTAAATGATTTCATAAATCTCCTCTTATGGTTGTATTGAATGTAATCTCTGTCCATACCTGCATAGATCTGTTAAAAAAAATTTGGGCTCATTTTACTAATGAACAGACCAAAGCTGGGGTGAGAAGTACCTCAGCAAGATGTTCCTGGGATATCAAACAAGCGAGGTAGTAAATCTAGTTATGTACATTATATTTGCTGATTGGGTCATCATGTTACAATGCCTGTTCAGCTCAGGTGCTTGTGAAGATTTTACACATGTGCACCACTATTGCTCTACTGCTTAAAATTCTAGCTGATCAGTCAAGTGTTCAGGTCATTTGGCACATGAGCACTTTAGCTTTTAGGAGCCAAATTATAAAGCAAGAGTATAGCCATACTGCTGCATAAATACCACATGTTTTTAGAAATGTTCTTAGCACTCCACTGACCTCTAGATTTCTAGACCATCAGAGCATTATTCTTCTAAATGCAATAAAAAAAAAATTGCTTGGAGAAGAGGCTATTCATGTGACCCAGTAAAGTCGCATGCCCAACTCTCGTTCAGTTATGGAATTGTCTGCAGCATATTTAAAACTAAAGATACATTTTGAATATATTGCTGCTATATATTGCATATAATGGGAAGAAAGGTTGGGACTTTATATGAGGCACATATAGAATGTGCCTCCATCCCTAATTGGAGATTAATGGAAAAGGTTGGGACTTTAATTGAGGTCATAGACATGGTGGAGACAAGTTCAATAAAAGTACACATTTATTGTCATAAAATCATGAAACAAATCAATAACAAAGACCACATGGGTAAAACACATTGTAATAAATGTAGTTTCATGTTTGTTCATACATACTATTGTGAGTGTGCATGCAATACAGGCAACTGGGGTACATCCGAGTATAGTAACCAAGTGCCCCACAGTGGTCTGATTGATCATAAATACATTCTAATGAGTTCATAATGGTACAAAAATATGTTGACAATACTAGCGAAAAAGACAGTGAGACCAAAATAATGCATAGTCAAAGCAAGAAAAGAATAGTAGGGAAAATCATCGAAGTATGAAGAGACATCCCAAGATCGCCCAAAATTGCCCAAATCAGATGGTGAGAAAGGGGCTTGTATCTGCATCCCAAAATAATAATGCCCGACGCGTTTCGTGTGTTTCACACTCATCAGGGGCGGGTGCTGATAGTATATCTACAAGATATAATAAGGTATCATTAGTGGAATATAATGGAGCCTATTCAAAAGGAAGATGGGTGGGCGTTTCCAAAATACTTACAGGGACTCACTGTAACTGAGGTATTGCACGTATGACACCGGGGTCAACCAATCTATGCCGGGAGCTGAGGTGATGAAACAGCGCGCTGGTAGGGCATACATCAAAGACTCCCCAAAACACAGGACACAGCCAGGTAGTATATATGGTAGGTCAGCAGTGTTGGAACCAAAGGGGCCACCAACGGTCTAGAAATATATATAATATCAAGATGTAATGACGTTCATTAATGTTAAAAAATAATGCATAATTGTATGGTGATGGGCACTCGTCAAACAGAGCTTACCAGTGTCACTGCTGGGAAAAAAAAAAAAGGGTGGTGAAATGAACTGCAGCGTCAGATGTTTAAAAGTCAATGAAGGAGCTGTGCCTGGGGAGGCCAGATATACCGCTCCACACACGTGCACGCTGCCCGCCACCAGCGTCACGCAAGCACGGCTGAAGAGGGGAGGAGCTCCGACGCCGGCGGTGAGCACCGCCCTTGACAGACGCTCATTCCCCCCGCTGGGCCGGCTGAGATGGCAGCATCACATGCTTGCCGTGATGACGTCAAAACCAGACGACGCACGAGAAGCAGGGGGCGTGGCGCCGATGCGCTGTGGGAGAAACTACCCCCCGCCCCCCCAAAGGCAAAGCACAGGGGGCCGGAGGGAACAGAAACACGCAGAGCGCATCGCAGCTCCCGGCAAGGGACAGAAACAACCCCAGCACATACAGCCTCAGAAAAAAAAAAAAAAAGAGGGAAGTGACTCAAAGCACAGTAATCTGTGCTGAATCCTCTCACTGATATGCAGAGGAGACCAGTGTCTCTAAAGCATAAGCCCAACCAAAAATGATCGAATGTGCCGGGCTTGATAATCTCACACCTAGGTGACAGAGAAAAAGAGGGACTGTCAATCTAGTCTATGGACCTCCATCCCTAATATCAGCAAACAATGGGAAGAAAGGTTGGGACTTTATATGAGGCACATATAGAATGTGCCTCCATCCCTAATTGGAGATTAATGGAAAAGGTTGGGACTTTAATTGAGGTCATAGACATGGTGGAGACAAGTTCAATAAAAGTACACATTTATTGTCATAAAATCATGAAACAAATCAATAACAAAGACCACATGGGTAAAACACATTGTAATAAATGTAGTTTCATGTTTGTTCATACATACTATTGTGAGTGTGCATGCAATACAGGCAACTGGGGTACATCCGAGTATAGTAACCAAGTGCCCCAGCAGTGACACTGGTAAGCTCTGTTTGACGAGTGCCCATCACCATACAATTATGCATTATTTTTTAACATTAATGAACGTCATTACATCTTGATATTATATATATTTCTAGACCGTTGGTGGCCCCTTTGGTTCCAACACTGCTGACCTACCATATATACTACCTGGCTGTGTCCTGTGTTTTGGGGAGTCTTTGATGTATGCCCTACCAGCGCGCTGTTTCATCACCTCAGCTCCCGGCATAGATTGGTTGACCCCGGTGTCATACGTGCAATACCTCAGTTACAGTGAGTCCCTGTAAGTATTTTGGAAACGCCCACCCATCTTCCTTTTGAATAGGCTCCATTATATTCCACTAATGATACCTTATTATATCTTGTAGATATACTATCAGCACCCGCCCCTGATGAGTGTGAAACACACGAAACGCGTCGGGCATTATTATTTTGGGATGCAGATACAAGCCCCTTTCTCACCATCTGATTTGGGCAATTTTGGGCGATCTTGGGATGTCTCTTCATACTTCGATGATTTTCCCTACTATTCTTTTCTTGCTTTGACTATGCATTATTTTGGTCTCACTGTCTTTTTCGCTAGTATTGTCAACATATTTTTGTACCATTATGAACTCATTAGAATGTATTTATGATCAATCAGACCACTGTGGGGCACTTGGTTACTATACTCGAATGTACCCCAGTTGCCTGTATTGCATGCACACTCACAATAGTATGTATGAACAAACATGAAACTACATTTATTACAATGTGTTTTACCCATGTGGTCTTTGTTATTGATTTGTTTCATAATTTTATGACAATAAATGTGTACTTTTATTGAACTTGTCTCCACCATGTCTATGACCTCAATTAAAGTCCCAACCTTTTCCATTAATCTATATATTGCATATATCCTTTGATATGGTGGCTGCCTTATTTTTATTTTATTTATTTCAGGCTTTTTCTATATTTTCAATTTGTGATTCTGCCAGTAACACACCTCTAGGGTAACCGTGTTCACTTGCTTCACTCTATGGAGGAGCAATGTTGTCTCCCAAGGCTACTCTCCTGATTTGGACTATAAACTGCTTCCCTCTTATCTCTATTGCATGGAAATGAAGTTGCTTAGCAATTCACAGAAGATAGCTGAGTAGACAGATTACACTGTTCAGTGAAGGAGAAGTTACAAGGGCACTATGACAGAATCAACAGATATTTTTCTGTGCTTACTTAAAATATACTAAGCCTTAAAAAAGAAAACAAATAGAGCCATCAGAAATTAGAACTGGTAAGCTTGAATATATTACATTTTTATTCTGGGGTTTAGATATACTTTAAGCAGAGATAACTCTGTTGCTTTGCTGGCTTCAAACCCTGGCTCACATTTTAAGATTTGGGCTCTAAAATGCAGGCCTTAGTGTGTATAACCTAGTGCAGTATAACTAAGCTTGGTTAGCAACTCGTCCCCTCAGTGTCCGGTGACTAACTTGTTAAAAAAATTTGTTCTTTCAGAGGCCAGTCATATCAAAATCGCATCAAGTATCTGTCTGCGGAGGTTGTGCCCAGGTATTATTCCCCCCCCCCCCCCTTTAACGTTTAAAACACGGTTACTGCTGATGGCATTAATTCAATTTAACTTTTTTTAAACTTGCAACGCAGGACACAGAACAGTTAATTATTGGACTACTGTGTTATGCTCCACCTCTAAGTGAATGGACACTGGCAAATAACAAAGCTTTACCATTCCCAGCATAATTGCTCCCACCCTGCTTGCTATTTTTTTATTTTTTTTTTTTGACAGTTAGGTTTTTTCAGCAGAGATGGACAAATTATCTGCTTTAATTTGTGGATTTCAACTGCCTTACTGTGCTGAACCTTGGTGCTCTTATAGCAGTGGCAGTCTTCTGGATTGGTCTCTGCAGATGCTTATATCTGAGTGGACCGTACCAGTGGAAGAACTGGAAAGGCTTGTAAGCTGCTTGTGCACTGGATCCAATGTGTGGTGCCTACTTCAGCAAATGGTTAAATGGTTTGGTTGCATCTGTGAATTAGCTGGAGGGGATTTTAACAGATCAGAACATATTTGCTGTGTGTGCAGTAAGTGCTCCTGTGGTGGTGGTGGTGGGTGGTGGGGGAATTGTCCCATTGTGTTGTCTGCTTAATAAGAGTCCGACGTGAGTTGCGGTTTCAATGCCATGCCTGTCTGCTGCAGGTTCCAGTATGGTATGCATTTCTAGAGGGTGCTGTTGGCATTCCTTGGTTGGTTCTGGTCACGTGCGCTATCCTGTTTGGTTGTAAAGTGGCGTAAATTCCTCTGGTTTTAGTGTGTTGTCGCAGCTGGCTGCCTATTGTGCAGGCGCAGCCCTGTTACACAGACATGGTCTGCCCGCCAGTGCTATTGTGCTGCAGGGCCTGAAGAATGTAATGGGCAAATGCAGGTGGACGCTTCAAACCTTGGATGGATGTTGCCTGTAAAGACTGCTGCAATTCCCAAGTTGGATTCCCTCTTTGTGCTTTCTGAAGGCCCAAGGAAGGGTCATGCAGCTGCTAAATCTACTATCTCTTGATGCATCTGTCAGCTTATTTCTCAAGCTTACAGTCGAAGAGGAAAAGTTCAACCTGTTTTTGCAACAGGTCATTCTACCAGGAGTGCCAGTGTCTTCTGGGCTATTCGTCAACAGGCTTCCATAGCTCAAGGTTTTTGAAACTGCTAAGTGGTCTTCAGATCAAGCTTTTACGAAGTTAGGAAGTCGATGTTAGAGCTGCATGGGATGCTACCTTTTGGTCGGCGCGTTTCACAGGCTGCTGTATGAAGTTCTAACTTTTTCTGGTTTAGTTGTTTGGGGCCTGTTGGCTTGTTGTCATTTTGACCACCCTTCATATTCCTGTGCTTTGGGACAACCATTCAGCCCCCCCCCCCCCCCCCCCCCATCACTCTGACTCAATAGGTGGAAGCTTTGTATCCATTTATAGCTTGACAGACATGGTACAGCTTTGATACAAAACAGGTGTGATTATAAGAGGGGTTTTTTCTGGGCTGGCCTACAGTTTTTCGTTTGCCAGGGTCCAATACACCTGTAGGCAGGAGTATAACCAGCAGGTTAAGACTGAAACGTGCAAAATTGCATACTCTCCAGACACACACACATAAATGCGCTGCCGTTTAGCAGTGCTTAATCGCACCCCCATGCATCTGCTGACAAGCACATCAAAACGTATGGTGTTGTGCTTTTTTTTTTCTTTTGCAAAAGACTTACAAACTTCTGCCCATTGAAATGAATGGGCCACTCTACAAGTTGTACGTTGTAAAGCACACACACGCTCATATCTGCATGGTTTAAATGGAGCCCAAGACTTCTTATGTTCCTCAATGGACTCCAGAGAATTTTTTTTGTAGCGATTACAAAATTCCTATTTTACAACATGATATGTTAGTCTTAGTGATTGTTGTGTGGTGTGTGTTTTTTTTATTTTATTTATTTTTTACCAAAATAAGGTCTACAAGCATGTTATACTTGCTGTATCTGCTCTGTGCTATGGTATTGCACAGAGGGGCCTTGAACCTCCTCTTCTGGGGTCCCCTACCAGTGCCTTCCGCTCCTTTTTTTTTCTGTCTGCTCCCCCAAAGCAAATGCTTGATAGACATGCAGGCTCACTCCCAAGCTGGGCTGTGTGCATCTATAGACCCAGCACGGCTCACAGAATTTGACTAGCAGGAGCCAAGCCTGTGAGTGAGGAAAGAGGTGAAGAGCTGCTGCAGATAGGACAGCGCTGTATCGAGAATGAGGGGTGTGCTGGCAAGGAACTGCTATGGAAAGTTTTTACCTTAACCACTTCATCCCCGGAAGATTTTACCCCCTTTCTGACCAGAGCACTTTTTGCGATTCGGCACTGCGTTGCTTTAACTGACAATTGCGCGGTCATGCGACGTTGCACCCAAACAAAATTGACGTCCTTTTTTTCCCACAAATAGCTTTCTTTTGATGGTATTTGATCACCTCTATGGTTTTTATTTTATAAAACATATAAACAAAAAAATAGTGACAATTTTGAAAAAACGAAATATTTTTTACTTTTTGCTATAATAAATATCCCCCAAAAATATATAAAAAAAAAAACATTTTTTTTTCCTTCAGTTTAGGCCGATATGTATGCTTCTACATATTTTTGGTAAAAAAAAATCACGATAAGTATATATTGATTGGTTTGCGCAAAAGTTATAGCGTCTACAAAATAGGGGATAGTTTTATGGCATTTTTATTACACATTTTTTTTCTTTACCAGTAATGGCGGCGAGCTGTGATTTTTATCGGGACTGCGACATTGTGGCGGACATATCGGACACTTTTGACACATTTTTGGGACCATTGGCATTTATATAGCGATCAGTGCTATAAAAATGTATTGATTACTTTAAAAATGTCACTGGCAGGGAAGGGGTTAACACTAGGACGATCAAGGGGTTGTGTTCCCTGGTGTGTGTTCTAACTGCAGTGGGGAGTGGACTATGTAGGGGAGATGACAGATCGCTGTTCATACTCTGTATGAACAGACGATCAGTCACTTCTCTCCTCAGAGAACTGGAAACTGTATGTTTTACACACACAGATCCCTGTTCTCCATGTGTCAGCAGCGATCACGGGAGCTCGGCGGTGATCATGAGTGCCAGGCACTCGCATCGGCTCCGGAGGCCTAGTGGCCACAGGGCGAAGCGTCGTAACATAATGTCGTTTCACCCAGCCGCGCCATTCTGCCGCAGTACAACTGTGGTGGCTGGTCGGCAAGTGGTTAATGCAGAGAGTGCTTTAAGGTAAAAAAAAAACCTTTTGCCTTTAAAACCACTTTAATGTTTTGTCAAATATTATACAACTGAAGCATGTAATTTTTCTGCCCTGACGGAGGGTCTAATGACATTAACGATAGCATCCAAAAGACAAAAAGTACATTTGCCATGATCTTTACTATAATGAACGGCCCTATTTACCAATGGCCTGTACGGCAGTAATTTTTGTGGTACTTATGTAAAGTAGGTTCCAGATAGTGTCTTCTGTCTGTTTACTACATAATGAAGCGAAGCTGTGTGCGTGTGGTGTTCTTCTTTTTTTTTTTTTTTTTATAGAATTTTAATATATCATTCTAATAACATTAAATGGATCGTGGCCGTAATATCACCATTTATAGATTACTGCAAGAGCATGCCAAATGATGAAAGTTTTGTTTTTTGTTGGTTCATAGTGTTGAATGTAGTGGTGCATAACACTGTTAGGGTTTTTTTTTTTTTTTTTTTTGGATGCTTGCTTGGGTAGTTTAGTATAGTTTTATAAGTGAATAACATTTTAATTTGTGCTTGATATGTTTTATTTATGATTCTAGCTTGGAACTTCATTTGTCAGAGGTTTCAAGCCAGAAGAACACTCTACAGACACAGCTGCAGGCTATGAAACAGGAACATGCTTCACAAATTGCCTACTATACAGAAAGCCTAGAGGTAAGACACTGTTTCCTTCTGTGTGCAGTATTAAACCAAATTAATCTTAGATTCTCCAAAAGAATGACATCGTGATTTGAAATATAATGCCACTGTATATTTTTAATGTTACGTTTCCCACTGTGTGCTGAAACAAAGTACATGTTTTCCAGTTTCTTGAACAAGAGAATCGGGTTTGTCAAGAGCAAGTAACAGAGACCGAATCTCAGCGAAGAATCGATCATCTTAGCTTGCTGGAGCGAAACTATCAGTGTGAGAATCTGAAGGATATGGTCAAGAAGCTAGAGTGAGTACACACTAAACATGATGATAATCTGTCAAGATTTACTGTATCTACTTAAAGAAAGCAGTATTTAACGCAAAAGCAAACATTTATTATATTGCAGTTTACCAATTCTTAGATGTGATGGCTTACCTAAAAATGAAGCCCTCCAGCAATGCACTGTCACCACTTGAGGCCCCTTCCATCTCCACCCGGTCTTCCTTCCCGGGCCTGCGGACTCTGGCTGTGTGACTGGCCAGAGCTGCAATGGCGTTACTTTCACGTATGTGCATGGGTGCCGCTGTTTATGGCACAGGGCTCTGAAGTAACAGCCTGGGTGGCCGTTCCTTCAGAACGCATGCGCCGGTGACGCCATCGGCTGCATATACATTAAATATTTCCTAAACTGTGCACATTTAGGAGATGTTTACGGTACCTATATGTAAGCCTTCTTATAGGCTTATAGGTACAAGACAGAGATCGGAGTTTACTCCCACTTTAAAGTGATGCTAAACTCTTGTTTTTTATTTAAATTTTTTTCTTTAAAAATAACAAACATGTTCGGACTATTTCTTTGGTGTACGGAAAATAATTTTTTTTTATATACATTTCACATTATTTATGTCTATTTATGATATGTTTTACATTATATATTTTGTTTTTTTTTTTTTTTGTTTTGCATGGAATGAAATCAGTTTTCCTTTTTCATGTTTATTCTTGCCCTGTGTAATGTTTTTGTACAGAGCAGAGCAGCCTGAATCCTCCTCCTCTTCTCGGGTCCCTCGCCGGCGCTCCTGGCCCCTCCCAGCTGTCGAGTACCCCCCCCAGCAAGCAGCTTACTATGGGGGCACCCGAGCTCCAGCTGTGTCCATTCAGACACAGAGCTGCGGTTTGGCCCCGTCCCCCTCTCTCCTCATTGGCTAACTGACTTTGACAGCAGCCGGAGTCAATAGCGCCGCTGCCGGGTCCCAGCCAAACAAGAGGGAGAGCCCCAGACAGGCGAGTCCCTCGTGCACATCCCTGGATTGAGATGGTGCTCAGGTAATTATGAGGGTGGGCTGCTGCACACGGAAGGTTTTCTCTTAATGCATTGCATTAAGATAAAAAAACCTTCTGCCTTTACAACCACTTTTAAGAGTCCCAAGCCAATAAAAAAAATTCCTGTACATTCACTGTGTTGTATGGTGATTTGTCCAATCATGGTAGGACATTTACCTCTCCCACAAGATTTGAAGAGGTGTTCCCTAGGAAAAAAGATTTCCTATAATGGATACAGCCATTTTCTGTCCTCCTAAGACCCTTACTATTAAGAACATCTTGGTGTTTTTTTTTAGGTCCGGTGAAAATTCTCCACGCTTGCTCGTCCTTGTTATGAAAGGTAGCCCTCACTTCTTGGGGCAGGTGGGGCATTTGTTGGTCTTTATGACCACATGGTCCAAGGACTTTTCAGATGCCCTGGTCCAATGGGTGGTGTCCTGGGGCTACTAGCTAACTTACCAATCTATCTTTGCCGCGCTTGAAGTCTAATCTTCTGCTTTCCTTGCAACAACTAGTGGACCTTCATGCTGGCTCAACTCTTTGGTCAGGGGATCATAGCCATGGAATTTGCGAAGCCCATTGTTGCTTCCCACAATCTCGGGCATTGCTGTCTCTGTAGACATCAAGGATGCTTCCTACATGTTCCAAGCTTTTCAGCGCATCTATGTTTCTTAGACTTTTTTCTGTGGGTACACTGCCCTTACCTGTTGCCCACCCCCAAGGGGCTGGCCCCTGTTGCTGTATGTCGCTGCTGATAGATTGCCTTTTATGGGTTACTTAGATGACTTTTTAATGAGGGAAGAGTTGGCAAAGACCAACATCTGACAAACTGGTCAATCACTTCAGAGGTTTGGCTGGATTCTGAACCTCCAAAAATCGAGTGATGGAATCAGGCCCTCTCTGCTAGTGTCTGGACCTTCTCTTGGATACTGTTCTGTCTAAGGTTTGTCTTTCGCAGAGAAAAGGCTTCAGGTTCCCCACTACCACTTTCATACTGTGCAGTCCAGGAGCCAGCCTACCTTTCATGAGATAGGGCTTGAGTGTAGCCTCCTTCGATGCAGTTCCATTTGTCCAACTCCACTCTGGACCACTGCAGCTCAACATTTTGTCTGTGTGGAAACTAGAAGGCTTATTTTCTGGATCTTTGCATTCCCCTAATGCCAATGACCATATTGGCTTGGGCATGATGGCTTACAAGTCCAGCCCCTCTGCTGTGGAAGGTTCTCACAATAAAATGCCAGGTTATCAAGACTTGCTCATCCTCTCGATGCAAGGGAGTTGGTCACTGGAGGGAGCTTGGCTCCCAAACAACATCCTGGAACTACAAATGACTTGGTTATATTTATCAACACTCGACCTCTCAACTACAGTTTCATTTTATTCTGATTCAGTCAGGCAATGCCACGAATGATTTACAATAACCATCAAGGAAGAACCATAAGTCATGCAACTCTAAGGGAAGCCAAGTGGATTCTAGTTTGGGCAGAACGTCACATTTTGGCTTTGCCCAGCATACACATTCCAGGCAAAGAAGATTAACAGGCAAGTTTCCTCAGCTAACAATATATGAAATCAATAGTTTAGCCTCTTTCCTAGGTGGTTTCAAGCCCTCTCTCGCAGGGAACAGGTGACAGACCACCTGGTCCCGAAATTGTACCACAAACTGATCAAGCTTGTTTCCAGGAATCCTCTTATAATCAATGTGAAAGCCAAAGTGACTGTGCAATTCATTTCTTGCATGCCTCGAAGGATCGGGATAGGAAGCATTTTGATGTCTTTATTGCACCTAACTCTGCCAGTCGGACAGTTTACTCGGACCTCATTGGGCTCCTGGGAGACTTTCTGTCTCCTCCAGGATCTTCCATCCCAAGGGCTTGTTTACCATACTGTATTATAGTTGCTAGTTTTGTGGCCTGGCTGTTGAATCCCTGGTCATCAAGATTGTTCCCATGCTTCTCGACGCTAGGGATTCTTCTTACAAGAACTACCATTGTACCTAGAATGCAAACTTCTCAGGGTGTAACATATAACTTCTGGTGCGCTACTATCATCAAAAATAGAACAAATAAATCAATAAATAAATAAATGTGAATATATATTCAGATACTGCACAACCCTGGTGATTGAATAAAGTCCTGGAAAAAAATCAGTCAATCCTGAAAAGACAGTCAGTCAATAGTCAATCAGTGCAAATCTCTGTATATGAAGTTCTTCCTTCAATGAATGAAAGACATCTCTTTGATCGAGGCAAGAACGACAGAAAGGAGGGGGGGGGGCGCTTACCAGATACGTTGGACCCCTATTATGGGGGTCTTATGAGCCCACAGATGCCGGATCAGGGAAGCAGGAACAGCTGATGTTAGTGGTTTGCGGCCTGTCTCCAGTCCCTCACAGGCAATGGGAGTACAGCGGGAAAGCCAATGCTTTTATTATTCTGAAGAAATGTTTTCTTCAGAATAATACAAGCTGTACTCCCATTGCCTGTGAGGGACTGGAGACGGACCGCAAACCACTAACAACATCAGCTGTTCCTGCTTGCCTGATCCGGCATCTGTGGGCTCATAAGACCCCCGTAATAGGGGTCCAACGTATCTGTTAAGCGCCCTCCTCCCCCTCCTTTCTGTCGTTCTTGCCTCGATCAAGGAGATGTCTTTCATTCATTGAAGGAAGGATTCATATACAGAGATTTGCACTGATTGACTGTCTTTTCAGGATTGATTGATTTGATTTTTTCCAGGACTTTATTCAATCACCAGGGTTGTGCAGTATCTGAATATAAATTTATTCATTGCTTTATTTGTTCTATTTTTGATGATAGCGCACCAGAAGTTATGTTACACTTACCAGAACTGGATATTCGAGTTTTTTTTTGTTTGCAGCACTCTTTTATCAATGTACACTTAAATATAATTTTTTATCACATTATCACTGAACTGCGGGGATAGCGCAGATTGTTTTTGGATCGAGCAAACTTCTCAGGGTGCCAGGCAAAAATATTCAATCTCATGGTGTTCTCAATGGGACGAATTCTGCCTCTTTCCAGTCTGGACTAGATCAACGCCTATCCCCGAGTACCATATGTGGGCAGCTTTCAGATTTGGCTGTTCACTTTCACAATTCACTTCCATCTCACTTTTTTGTGATGAACTTTATTTAAGGTGTTGCTCACACTGTTCCCTCTGTGCATTCCCCAGTGCCACTGTGGGGTCTCCGGTTCTGTTGGTTTTTCATACCCCCTTCTTTGAACCTACTTGATATACTCATTTATCTGCTCTTACTCGCAAAGTGGCCTTCCATCACCATCACTTCTGCGGGGCAAATTTTTTGACCTTGTGGCTCTAACCCAGTGTTTCTCAATCTTTTTTTCAGTCAAGTCACCCTTGAAAAGTATTTTCACTTTTGAGGCACCCCTGTCCAAGGCTTGGTTCACGTTGCTATGTATCGCGAAACATGTGCAAAATCACACTTGTTCCTGACACACAGACAAATGCGCTGCTCTTTAGGGGTACCATTAAGAGGGTTAAGTGGGTTTTTGGTGCGGAACAATTTTAAAAAAGTGTCAGATGTCTTTCCCTGCATTTCTGTGGGTAGGGAAGCCTATTGAAATGAATGGGCTGCCCTACACTCAGCACGCATCCACACAGATGTGAACCAAGGGCCTATTCACATGTCAGGTTGGACCGGGGGGGGGGGGGGGGTGCGCGCGTCGGCAGTAAAGCGCCGCGCTAATTTTAGCGGCGCTATTCGCCCGCTTGGGGGGGGCGGTTTTAACCCCCCGCTAGAGGCTGAAAAGGGGTTAAATCCGCCCGCAAAATGGCGCTGGAGAGGCGTTTTGCCGGCGGTATCACAGTGCTGCCCCATTGCTTTCAACCGCTACAAAGAAGCTGCTGGCAGGACTTTTTGTGATGTCCTGCCTGTGCACCGCTCCAGTGTGAAAGCCCTCAGCTTCTTTAGCAAGGCAATGGTCATTTTCGGGGTCGTTATCATGTTGGAATACTGCCCTGCGGCCCAGTCTTCGAAGCGAGGGGATCTTGTTCGGCTTCGGTATGTCACAGTATATGTTGGCATTCATGGTTCCCTCAAAGAACTGTAGCTCCCCAGTGCTGGCAGCACTCATGCAGCCCCAGACCATGACACTCCCACCACCATGCTTGACTGTAGGCAAGACACACTTGTCTTTGTACTCCTCACCTGGTTCCCGCCACACACGCTTGACACCATCTGAACCAAAGTTTATCTTGGTCTCATCAGACCACAGGACATGGTTCCAGTAATCCATGTTCTTAATCTGCTTGTCTTCAGCAAACTGTTTGTGAGCTTTCTTGTGCATCATCTTTAGAAGAGGCTTCCTTCTGGGACGACAGCCAATTTGATGCCGTGTGCGCCGTATGGTCTGAGCACTGACAGGCTGAACCTCCCCCACCCCTTCAACCTCTGCAGCAATGCTGGCAGCACTTATATGTCTATTTCTCAAAGACAACCTCTGGATATGACGCTGAGCACGTGCACTCAACTTCTTTGGTCGACCATGGCGAGGTATGTTCTGAGTGGAACCTGTCCTGTTAAACAGCTGCATGGTCTTGGCCACCGTGCTGCAGCTCGGTTTCAGGGTCTTGGCAATCTTCTTATAGCCTAGGCCATCTTTATGTAGAGCAACAATTCTTTTTTTTTTTTTTTTTTTTTTTTTTCAGATCCTCTGAGTTCTTTGCCATGAGATGCCATGTTCAACTTTCAATGACCAGTATGAGAGAGAGCGATAACACCAGATTTAACACTCCTGCTCCCCATTCACACCTGAGACCTTGTAACGCTAACGAGTCACATGACACCGGGGAGGGAAAATTACTAATTGGGCCCAAATTCAGCCCGTGTATGGGGCTTAAGACTGGCCATACACAAAGTGTGCGCGCGCTGGCTCTCCTAGAATCTTTACAATTCCAGGAGAGCCAGCAGGTTTTTAGGAGCTGCGCTCACTTTGTCAGGGCCAACTTTAAACTTTTCTTTATCGTACATCATGGGACACAGAGCCTTAAGTAATTACTTAATGGGTTATAGCCTACCGTCAGGTGTTGAAACTGGTAAACCCTAATTAAGGAAGTTTACTCCCCTATATAACCCCTCCTCCTTCCAGGAGCACACCAGTTTTTTCCCCAGTGTCTAAGGTGTTGGTCACGAGTGAAGAAGTGCTCTGAGGAGCTCCAGGAGGGATCCATGTTGGATTTAAATTATTCCATAAAAATAAACCAGATCCATCCAGAAGTGCCACTAAGGCCTAAAATGGATGATACCTGGGACCTCGTATCTGAAGCACGAGATTTTGCCTGTAATGGCTCTTTGTAGGGCTGGATCCCAGGAACCCAGGGCTTAGGTCTTGTTACATTACCTCAAGTTTCCTGATGTGGGGTGCTATACAAGGCCCAAGGTAGTTCAGTCGGACCCAGTTTTAACGGACCTAGTCCTTGAAGGTTTCTTAAACGTAACCCGCCGTGATAGGTGAAAGCTGGATTTTCTGTTAAAACAGCAAAATCTTGCGGCGAGGACAAGGTAAGGAAAGAGAGACTTGGATATTAAAAACATCTATACATTTCTTTCATTGAAGGAAAAATGTTGTCATGCCTTAAAAATCTCCTCTAGATGGAGTCTATGCACATACCTTACTCTGTTGTCTCACTGTTTGCTCAGTTCCGTGCCTGGCTGTACAGCATGTGGAAGCAGATTTTTGCAAGGTAGGAAAAGCTGCAAAAAATGTTTTTTCTTCCCCTGATGGGACCAGAGGGTTAGAGGGACAACAGCAACAGGTCTGTGCCTCACTGCAGGAGGCTCTGCCGCCCCTCTCCCCCTTATGTTGGGTCTGGGGGGGGAGCGGGGCCTAACGCAGGTGCCGTGAAACATCCGCTGACAAACGGCAGGCTAATGGCAGATAAATACAGCTGTGTCAGTCTCTCCTCTGCTGAGGGGGAAACAAGCTGCCTGCACACAGGGACACACGAACTGTGGGACACGTATGGGTTGCAAAACTGGCATTTCCTGATTCAGGAAGGACACCCTTTTCCAGCACTAAGCTGAACTGTATAACAATTTTAAAAGCATTGACTATTTTCAGCGATTTAGTGCAATGTGTATAGCGCCTCTGTTTTTGTACTTAGGACTATGCCTGCCAAAAAAGACACCACAAAAGCCAAAAGAGTAAAGGTTTCACCCCCAGGCATTAGGATTTCAAGCTGTATTTCCTCGCCTGAATTACCAATCATGGCAACTCAGGGTGAGCCATTAGAGCAAATTGTTGGTGCGGCTGCCTCTCACATCTCAGCACCTGCATACGTGACTGAAGAAACTCTTTCCTCCTCACTCCAAGATCTGGAAGAAAGACTAGCGGCTTTAATCGCATCCTCCATTCAAAAGGATAGGAAACGTACTAGCTCCCCCTCCCCCGCTTCAGCTTTACAAGGGGAACAGTGGGCACACGATGAGGTTCTACCCTCAATCAATCAAGAAGAGCTTACCGATGATTCTTCTACTTAAACAACGGTAGATGAACCTTTGTTAGTGTCTCAATCAGAAAAATTGCTGATACAAACTCTTACAGAGTTGGTTCGTTCCTCTTTCATGCTGCCTCTAACAGAGTCTAATGAAAACGTGGCCTCTTCCTTAGGTTCCTTAAAACCTTCCCATCCTTTGCATGCGTTTCCTGTGCATGCATTACTTGAACAGCTTATTTTTTCGGAATGGGATAAACATTTTCTCCCTCCTAAGAGGTTCTCAATTCTCTATCCTCTGGAGGAGAAATTCTCCAAAAACTGGAAAGTACCAGCAATTGATGCTGCGATTTCCAATGTAAATAATAACTTGTCCTGTAGACAATGCACAGATGCTTAAAGATCCAACAGATAAGAAGTTGGAATCCCTGCTAAAGTCTGCTTTTTCCATAGCAGGTGCCTTCACCCAGCCTGCAGTCGCCGCGATAGGCGTCTGCCAATCCCTAGAGGACCAATTCAAACAGGCCCTTGGAGAGCTTCCTACACAACTAGCTCAAGATTTGGCTGAACTACCTAAGGCATTATGTTTTGCCATAGATGCCATCAAAGACTCTATCCACCAGGCATCCTGCCTCACGCTTATGCTTGTACAAATGCGCAGAATCCTGTGGTTGAAAAATTGGTCAGCTGAAACGCCATGTAAAAACCTAACTGGGTTTCATTTTCATGGGGAGCGAATATTTGGAGAAGACTTGGATAAATATGTCAAGACAATTTCTGCTGGGAAAAGTTCCTTTTTACCAGTCAAAAGAAAAAATAAACGCCCTGCATTTAAACTGACTCTTTCCCCTGGGCCAGGGGCTTCCGCCTCTAGGCAGTGGCAATGGCCTCCGCCGTCAGACTCTAGAGGAAGGACTCGGGGTCAGACCCAGGCTCAAAAGAAGCCCTGGGGTAGGAAATCTGCAAAACAGAATCCTAAGGCCTCAAGAGGCAACCCCCCCTCACCAAGGTGGAGGGAAGACTTTTGCAATTTTCAGAAGTCTGGAAAAGGGAAATTCAAGACAGATGGGTCATTTCCATGATAATGCTGGGGTACAAGCTGGAATTCCGGAACTTTCCACCGCCTCGCTTCCTGAGGTCAAGCATTCCCAAAGAGCTAGAGAAAAAACAGTCTCTGTTTCAGGTACTAGACCGATTAATATCTCAAGGGGTGATCATACAGATACCCACAAAAGAGCAAGGTCTGGGATTTTATTCAAACCTTTTTATGGTACCAAAGCCAAGTGGAGATGTCAGACCCATTCTAGATCTAAGAAAGCTAAATCAATTCCTGAATATCCGCTCCTTTCGCATGGAGACAATCAGGTCAGTAGTTTCTATCCTTTTAGGAAGGGAACTTCTGGCATCAATCGATATCAGGGATGCATATCTGCATGTCCCTATATTTCCTGCTCATCAAAAGTTTGAGGTTTGAGTTGGAACAGCAGCATTTTCAATTTGTAGCCCTGCCCTTTGGGCTAGCCACAGCACCTCGTGTGTTTACCAAAGTGCTGGCCCCACCTCTAGCCAGGTTAAGGGCACAGGGCATAACAATCGTAGCGTACCTAGACGATCTATTACTTATAGATCAATCAGCGACTCGTCTGGAGCAAAGCGTACGCACTACAACCAACTAGCTAAAAAGTTTGGGTAGGATTCTCAACCTAGAGAAATCTTCCTTAATACCGCTAAGAAGGCTGGAGTACTTGGGTCTGATCATAGATACAGCCCAGGAAAGGGTGTTCTTTCCTCAGGCAAAAATCAACTCCATAGGAGAACTGGCGCGGAGGGTCAGGTCAAATGGCAATCCCTCCATTCGCCTTTGCATGAGGTTGCTAGGAACCATGGTAGCTTCATTCGGAGCAGTTCCCTATGCCCAGTTCCATTCAAGACTGTTGCAAAACAGTATCCTTGGAACAAAACAATTCAAGCTTTAGACTTGCCAATGCGGCTGTCCCCAAGAGTGGCCCAAAGCCTCACTTGGTGGTCATTAACCCAGAATCTGCTGAAGGGAGGATACTTCAGACCAGTCATCTGGAAAGTGGTAACGATGGATGCCAGCCTTTCAGGCGTTGGAGTAGTACTAGAAAAAACAACTGTTCAAAGACAGTGGTCAAGAACCAAAAGAAGCTTACCCATCAATATCCTAGAGATTCGGGCAGTACGCCTGGCTCTAAAGGCCTGGACTTTCAGGTTACAGGATTGTCCTGTCAGGATTCAATCAGACAATGCCACAGCTGTGGCCTATATCAATCACCAAGGGGGCAGCAAAACTCTCAGCGCAGAGAGAGGTGAAACATATTCTAACTTGGGCAGAAAGGAATGTTCCATGCCTTTCTGCAATCTTCATTCCGGGAGTAGAGAATTGGCAGGCAGACTACTTAAGTCGCCAGATTCTACCAGGTCGGTTAGTGCTTCTTGGGCAGTGTTTCATCAGGCCTCCATGGCTCAGATCTGTAAGGCCGCAATTTGGTCTTCAGTACTTACATTCACAAAATGTTATCAGGTGGGTGTAAGGAGGTATGAGGATATCGCCTTCGGGCGCAGTGTGCTGCAAGCAGCAGTATAAATCCTCAAGTCTGGGCGTACCCTGCGGGTTGTTTTCTCCCACCCCTCATTTGGCATTGCTATGGGACGTCCCATTAAGTAATTACTTAAGGCTCTGTGTCCCATGATGTACGATAAAGAAAATACAATTTTTATAACAGCTTACCTGTAAAATCCTTTTCTTGGAGTACATCATGGGACACAGAGCTCCCTCCCCTCTTTTTTGGGATACAAGTGTATTGCTTTGCTACAAAAACTGATGTGCTCCTGGAAGATGGAGGGGTTATATAGGGGAGTAAACTTCCTTAATTAGGGTTTACCAGTGTCAACACCTGACTGTAGGCTATAACCCATTAAGTAATTACTTAAGGCTCTGTGTCCCATGATGTACTCCAAGAAAAGGATTTTACAGGTAAGCTGTTATAAAAATCCTATTTTTTAATAATCAGTATGAAATCATCATTTACATATGATTATACATACAAGCATCCCCATAATAATGCAAAAACAAATTAAATCCGATTTAAATCTAGACAAAAGTAAAGCGTATTGGTGCTAAAGAGTGCTAAAATAGCACTGTGAAAGTTAACATTTTTTTTTTTTAATCCATTACTTTGAATATATAAACAACTAAAAAATGCACAGTGTGGCGCTATTATGTGAATACAGTATGAAAAAACTAAACATAAATTATTCAAATCATAAACATCTCATGTGAGCACTTATGACAGTGACTAGTGAAAGAATAATACATATGTGTGTTTAGATGAATTAAACATCAAAGGCAAAATCAAATATAGAGTCCATAACACCAAAAAGAAAAAGTCCGTGATAGCAGTGTATAAATGGTATGCAGGTGTATTTCCTGTATATGCAGGAAGATCAATTAGACCCGGTAGCCTGGTAGATGAATGGAACATAAACGACCAGAGGTGCACAGAAATTTGAAAACGGTGCCAGGACCATCACCAGAAGATATGGAGGCTTACCAGAAGTAGTGGCCCGAAATAGCGTATGCTAAAACAGGTCAAGAAGGCTTGGTGACCAACTGGTCTAGATGTATTGTCTGGTTAGATGTCATCACCACATCAACGGAGGGAAGGGGGGGAAGCAATCAGCACGATTTCCTCAATAATAATCTTACCACCAAGCCAAGCGAAAGATTCGTGTACCATGTGAGGAATGAAAACACTCACATAGTGTAATAACGTATTAACTTGGATTTATTAAAAATAACAATAAAAAACAAACTCACATTTTATGCAGATCAAACAGGCATGTAAATCGTATAGCGGTAGTTGTGAGGGGTCCACCCAACATGTTTCAACTAAAAAAGTCGTCTTCTGGGGTGTGGAACCCTCTCTCCCCACCGCTCTATTTATGGACAAAGAATGACCCCCACTGGAAGTGTCCGAAACCGGAAGTAATTAAGATGACCCTATTTCCGTTTTTTTTATCTGAACTGTTTATTTAGATTATGAGATAAAGTATCGCTGTATACGATCTACATTTTAGATAACTTGTTTAACTTGTCTGATCTTTTAATTAAGTTTAAAGATGCTCATTAGTTACTCATAATTTCAGCAGTACATCCACCTTTGCTGACATTTCCTGTCCCTTCCGTCCCCTCAATAGGAGGTTGGGTGTCACTTCCTGTTCTGACTATGTTGCTGGATGTGACTAATCCTATTGAAAATGAGGCTTGGCTAAAGGCCTGGAGCGCACCGCCATCGTTATTCGATCGTGCGCGTGACGTCATCGCGTCATTCGACGGCCGATCGAAAACGAGGCTTGGATTATACCCTTGGAACGCACGGACGTGAATTATGGGCGTGATGTTATCACGCCACCGTGTCGGAACGAGGCTTGGCACTGAGGGTGGAGCGCAGCTGTGTGGAGGCGCTTCCACCCACTGCATACAGGGACTGAGAGTGAGGCTTGGTTACGGATTTAACCATCCGGACCAAAGCCGATCTATACAGTAATGTACATTGGTCTTATAGTTCGGACCTCACACAGGACTATGAGATTTTTGATATTGAATCTACTAATGGGTGATTTTTTTGAATTTCTTATATATGCCCCCCCCTGACCGGAAATAGGGGTCATCTTAATTACTTCCGGTTTCGGACACTTCCAGTGGGGGTCATTCTTTGTCCATAAATAGAGCGGTGGGGAGAGAGGGTTCCACACCCCCAGAAGACGACTTTTTTAGTTGAAACATGTTGGGTGGACCCCTCACAACTACCGCTATACGATTTACATGCCTGTTTGATCTGCATAAAATGTGAGTTTGTTTTTTATTGTTATTTTTAATAAATCCAAGTTAATACGTTATTACACTATGTGAGTGTTTTCATTCCTCACATGGTACACGAATCTTTCGCTTGGCTTGGTGGTGCGATTATTATTGAGGAAATCGTGCTGATTGCTTCCCCCCCCTTCCCTCCGTTGATGTGGTGATGACATCTAACCAGACAATACATCTAGACCAGTTGGTCACCAAGCCTTCTTGACCTGTTTTAGCATACGCTATTTCGGGCCACTACTTCTGGTAAGCCTCCATATCTTCTGGTGATGGTCCTGGCACCGTTTTCAAATTTCTGTGCACCTCTGGTCGTTTATGGTCCATTCATCTACCAGGCTACCGGGTCTATTTGATCTTCCTGCATATAACAGGAAATACACCTGCATACCATTTATACACTGCTATCACGGACTTTTTCTTTTTGGTGTTATGGACTCTATATTTGATTTTGCCTTTGATGTTTAATTCATCTAAACACACATATGTATTATTCTTTCACTAGTCACTGTCATAAGTGCTCACATGAGATGTTTATGATTTGAATAATTTATGTTTAGTTTTTTCATACTGTATTCACATAATAGCGCCACACTGTGCATTTTTTAGTGTTTTCTTTTTTTTCTCCCTGAGTCTACGGGTGTGTTGGCTGCTTACTTAGTTTGTTGTAGCGCAGCGCTGTATCATATTTCTTGAAACTTTGAATATATAGCATTGAGATTTAAAATTTACATTTATAAGGCAGAATTGTATCAACGAAGTAATATCAGTTTTATTTTTGAAAATTTAATTAGATAATTGACTCTCCAGCTTTTTGCATATTTCTCTTTTTGGAAGGTGTGGGAGTGTGTGTTCACCTTTTGATGCTATTCTGTAACAGGAAGTTTGGGTTCACACAGTTGCTCTGCGGTAATGTACAATTTCCTCAATATACTTCGGTGTTTCTTCTTAATGGCTTGCCAATGGAGGTGTGTTGCAGCGCACCGCACCGCAATGCAAGGTAACACTATTGTGTGTTGTAATGTGCCTCCTTGCACAGAATATAACCCGTATGTTCTTTGTTGGTGCATTGGAAAATGGCACTATCTCTAAATATAGGAGGCATCCTCTCCTCTTTAGATAAAGCATACAAAAATGCATATAAAAAACATGCCGTTTTGAAATCTAGAAGTTCAAACCAGCCCCTTATGAGCAAAACATAGATTTCTAAGTGAAGCTAATTCATATAAATGTGGTTTGCACATGCAGGGAAGATGTTAATGAACTGAGGCGGAATTTGGCAGATGCAGAGAATGAAGCTCAGAATGTGAAAGCAAACACGGTCAAAGAAATGGCTAAGTCCTCCTCTGAAGTCTCAAAAATCACAGCACTTCTCCTAGATGTAATAAGAAATCTGAAGGAAAGCTCCCGGAGAGAGGTATGACCACTCCAGTTCTTGATATATACAGTATCCTCAAAGAATTCATTGCTTTTGGGGGGGGGGGGGGGGGGGGGGGGGGATACTTTCATGAGTTTTAGTGCACACAAACACAATATAATACTCAATTTTTTTTGTAAAATGTGAAAGATGTTAATTAGTAGATAGTTGCCTAACAGAAGAGATAAGCAATTTGTAGCCAAAAATGCAGATTTTTACATAAGTGCAAAAAAATGAAAAAAAAAAAAAAATTGCTCTAGTGCTTAAGTTGTTAAAACTTTTATAGGCCAGTTTATGGGATTGGTTGCCTTTATTCATAAAGTATCCCCATATTAAAGCAGAACGTCATCGAACGTTTTCATTTTGCAGGTAAAAGTTAATGCCTATGGACAGCATACACCAGGTGGGAGTCTCGCACACTCAAACACTTTTACAGAAGAATCTTTTCAGACAACAATCTTGAACACAACAGGTTAGAAGTGAAATGTTTTCCTAGAATATTTTTTGGCATTGTTAACGGTTCTACAGAGTGTGTTGGGAAGGTATGTGAAGAAACTTTCATCAAACAATAATTGGGGGACACATTATAAATTAAAAAGTCCTGCATCATAGGAAGATGGAAACTAAGCACAAAAATAGGGGGCATTGCTCCTCTCATGCGCCATATTCCTCTCAGGAAATGGAAACCAAGTTTTAACTTGGTGTCCTAGGTTTTCTTCAAGAAAGGTATGAGAGTGTAGTATTTTATAATAAATGTGTGGAATGTTTAATTAAATAAAACAGAGGGTTTTGGTGAATGGTAAATTATGAATGGTGTCTGAATTATCAATGTAGTAGATATGCAGTGCCTCCAGCCGATTATAATAAATAACTTGACAACAATATAAATTTTGTTCACTTACTCAGTAGTATACCACAACAATTTCCTGAGTTCTATAGTGATTTCTTACCAATTATAAACCTCTCCCAATTTAAATTAATAAGTAAATATCATTTATTGAAATACAAGTATAATTCTACAATTTCATACAAAACTGGAATTACTGGTGATTTATATTTCACACACGCAATCAACACAATATGAAAGTAATTTCTCTTACATTTTAAAGACAAACCGGGACAGTCTCAACCAACTATAAAAGTGTGATTTAACCGTGCTATTAAAATATTTAAAAAAAAACCCCTTATAACTCTTAATACAATTTCTGACTCTCTGCGGCCGGAAGAGAGAAAGGAAGATATCTTGAAGAGCCAAAAGAAAACTGCTACTAAAATTTTAAGAGGTCCTAGCTTAAATAGAGCTGTTAAATTAGGGTAGAAAATATTAGATTTCCCTGGGACACCACTATAGCCAATTTAGCTGCAATCAATACAGGTCTGTAACTAATTTACACGGTTTCAACATACAACATAGACAACCTATGTAGGAAAACTTTGGTAATTTTCCTGATTTTTTATTTTTTTTTGCATATTTCTCACATTTAAATGATTCAGCTCATCAAAATTTTTAATATCTAGGGCGCATGCGCAGCGCCGAGCGTGATGGACGCCTGATAGAGTAGCTCCGTCCAGCCCGGGAAGATAACGGCTTTTGCAGGGCTATTATCAGTACTCAACTCGGCGATTCTATCACCCCTCGAGCCCCTTAGACGTGGTGCATGCCTGGGAGAAAGAAGAAACCCAGAGGTTCGTCTCAGCACACCCTAACCCACTATCTCCTCCGCACTCGTGAGCTCGGCAGCATGTCTCAAAATGGCGCTGCAGGGAGAAGCAAGCCTCCGTCTCCGGCCTCATCACCAGGATTTCTCCACGACCAAATATCCGCCCTGGATCCTAGCCATGAGTACACAGCCTCCCTTACCAAGACAGACCTAGAGAGCAGCCTGGAGGCCATGTACACTAGGCTGGCTACTAAGTTCCAGACTGAGCTGCACAAAACCTCTCACACACTCTCCCAGGAGATTGCAGCCTTAGGCTCCAGAACTGAAAGACTGGAAACTAAACATGACAAGCTGGCGCTTGCTTACAGTGACCTCTCTAGAGAACATGAATCTCTAGCCACGGCCTTTTCTTTGATGCAGTCCCAAATAGAAGACCTCGATAACCGCAATAGACGCAACAATTTGCGCATAAGAGGTATCCCAGAATCCGTTACGGATCTCATTCCCACTATGATTCGCCTGTTCAAATCTCTGCTCCCAGACACGGATGCTGGTTCTTTCACCTGTGACCGCATTCATAGAGCCCTCAGACCTAAACCTCCGGATGATAAACCCCCCAGGGACATTGTTCTTTGCATGAAGGACTTTTTAATCAAAGAGGAGATTCTCAGAGCTGCTTGCAACCAGCAACGCATCACCCTGGACGACCGTACCATTCAAATATATCCTGATATTTCCCCCGCCACCCTGGACAGGAGACGTGGCATGAAAGAGGTTACTTCTGCCCTTCAAGCTGCTCGCATTCGCTATAGATGGGGCTTCCCTTTTAAGCTTGTAATCCCCCATAATGGTACCACATATTCTGCCAAGTCACACATGGAAGGTCAAGAGGTGTTGGTTAAATTGGGCCTTCTGGATCCTGATGTCATTCGTCGGCCCCCTTCTACCCCAAGACCTTCACCCATCTGGCAGACGCCTCCAACCAGGAGAGACAGACGCAGAATCAGATACGACGTCGGAGATAGATTGGAGGACCCCTTTCGTTGATCTTCCCAGCACAGATGACACCTACATGACAACCCAGCAACATGCACCCCGTTCCAGTTTGCAATGACCCTGACGTCGGTCCCTTGGAGCCGCGACATGGAGCCGCGACATGTTTACCCCAACCAGCCGCAGCCTTGCAGATTCTGACTTCTTTTTTATTTTTGGTTGCGTCGTTACTGCAGGCACGTTCTTTTTTTGTTTTTTTTTTATATTCCTTCCTACTAGATCAGCATAGTACAGAACATATTCCCGGCTGGGTTCGAGACCTTGTAGTCTCGTGAGTTGTGATTTCTCTTATCAGGTCTATTACCGTTACCTGATCCAGTTACTAGTTATGATGACACTTGCATTATCATCAGACTTATGTTTACTTTTCATTTTTTTTTTTCTCCATCTTTTTTTCTCCTTTTTTTTAGGTTTTGGTCAGCCATAATACTACTTTTGCATCAAATCTCTATTGAAAAAATATTGTATGGGTTACATGCTTCAGTTAGCCTTTATGGCTTACATTTTTGATATGTTTCACTCTACTGCCAGCCAGTGCTCGAGTATGTCGGCCCTCTTTTTGGTCCTTGAAATGCAAAGGGCTTGTCTTAGATCCCTCTTGGATGCTATTTGTCCCCACACTATAGTTTTACTATAACCACCACCATGGTAATTAGGTGTATATCACACAATGTCAAGGGATTTAATTCCCCACTTAAAAGGAGGAAGGCTTTTGCCTTCTATAAACAACTGGGAGCTCAAATCCTCCTCTTGCAGGAGACACATTTTGCACACTCCTCACACCCCAAATTTCTCCACAGAAGCTTTCCTCAGACTTTTTGCTCTTTGCACCAGACAAAAAGCAGAGGTGCCGCCATACTCTTGCACAGTTCCTTCCCAATGGAAGTCAAACAGGTTTTTAAAGACATAGATAGCAGATATGTTATAATCAAAGGTCTGATTCACAGCAGAGAACGAACTATCGCCAGTATTTATGCCCCAAATGATGCTCCTGCCTCTCTTTCATTCCTTCTTTGACCGCCTTTCTCATTTTCAATCACCCCACATGATAATAGGAGGGGACTTCAATATGGTTGCTAACCTTGACAGATCCTCCCTGTCCCCCTCCTCCAAATCTTTTCCTCGCTCCCTCTCCAGTGGACTGCTAGACCACCAGCTGGTAGACTCCTGGAGAGCACTTAACATCGGTGCTAAGGAGTACACGTTCTACTCCCATCCCCACAAAAGTTATGCGAGATTAGATTATATCTATACTACCCCCATTATCCTTGCTAATACCACAGATGCAAGCATCCACCCTTGCACTTGGTCGGACCATCATGCCACTGCCTTCACCACTACATACATTAGGCTTGCACCTACTTCTTACTCATGGCGGCTAAATGAGGCTCTCCTCTCAGATGCAGTCGTGGAGGTAGAGGTTGCACAAGCCATTGAAGAATATTTTAATCTCAACGCTATTCCAGAAACCCCTCCTTCCACTGTTTGGTCGGCACATAAGGCAGTCCTGAGAGGTAAACTTATTAGTTTAGCATCTGCCCAGAACAAAACCGACAAACAAAACATCTTAACCCTCACTAAAGACCTAGATAGTCTTTACAAGAACACTAATCTCCTACACTTAGAATCCACCAGACAACTGATTGGTCAAAAGAGATTGGAGTTGGATGGCATCTTGTCGAAAAGGGTGGAAAAGGCTCTGCGTTGGTCTAAAGCCAAATTTCTCCTTCATGAGAGTTCCGCTTCTACCCTTTTTCGCCAGAAAACGAAACCACTCTTCCCGCCCACCCCACGTCTATAGATTAATGACCCCCTCAGGGCACGTCACTTCCCATCCCCAAGAGGTCCTTCACATCTTTGAACAATTTTACTCTTCTTTGCTAGCCCCCTCCCAACTAAAGCCCTCTCCATCTGACGAAGCCTGGTTTCAGAATATCCCTCTACCAAATTTCACCCCTACACAACTAGATAAACAGAACGCCCCGATCACACCTGCAGAGGTTTTGAATGTGATTAAATCTTTGAAATCAGGCTCAGCCCCAGGCCCTTACGGATTTTCCTCTCTATACTATAAGAAATTTTCCTCCCTCCTTACCACTAGATTGGTTCATTTATTTAACTGGGTATTACAAGGGGGTAGTTTCCCCGAAGAGATGTTATTAGCCAATATGTCCCTGATCCCGAAACATCACAAAAACCATACCCTACCCCAAAACTATAGACCTATCTCGGTCATTAATAATGATTTGAAAATCTTTAGCAGGATCATGGCGGACAGACTAGCAGTGGTTATCCCCTCTCATTTCCCTGTATCAGTCTGGTTTTATACCCCATAGACTTATTACTGATAACATTCGCCTTGCGACAAATATAATACAAGATGCCAACCTGTTTTCACGTAAACTCCTCATGCTTAGCCTAGACATACAGAAGGCATTTGATAGTGTCTCATGGGCATACATCACTACACTCCTACAACGTATGGGTTTCCAGGGAGCATTCCTACAAGCATTCTTGGCCCTCTATCGTAACCCGAAAACTAGGATCAGGCTCCCTGGCTGTAATTCTATGTTTTTTAGCCTGGGCAGAGGTACAAGACAAGGTTGCCCGTTGTCACCTTTAATTTTTGCATTAGCTCTCGAACCTCTAGCCATTGCTATACTCCAAAACCCTAATATCTCCGGTTATCTGAAGGGCCACTCGACATACAAATTTGGGATGTATGCTTATGATGTATTGATGTTTGTCACCAATCCCCTTGTTTCTCTGCCGAACTTATTTCAGACTCTATCGAAGTTTGCAGAGATTTCAGGCCTATCCATAAACATGGCAAAATCGAGCGCCCTCCCAATAGGCTACACTCTTGGAGAACTACATCATCTTCAATCAGTCTATACTTTTATTTGGGCAGACTCTCACCTCCCTTACCTAGGTATCAACCTGACTAAAGATTTCTGTAGACTCTTTAAAGTGAATTTCCCACCCATGGTTTCTAAACTGAAAGGTATCCTTAAACAGTGGTCACACTTACACATTTCATTTCTTGGTAGAATCACTGCACTTAAGATGACAATTCTCCCCAAACTTCTCTACCTTTTTAGATCCCTGCCACTTAAAATATCTAAAACCTACCTACACACTTTTCAGGTGTTGTTTAATAAATTCATTTGGAAGGACCAACCTCCACGCTTCGCCAAGGAGGTCTTGTACCGCTCCTCTAAGAGGGGTGGTCTAGGGGTTCCTCAAATATGGTTTTATTACCTAGCCCGTAGATACACTCAACAGGCGCAATGGAACATTCATAACTCCAGAGTCCCTTGGGTGCAGTTTGAATGTGAGTCCATCTCCCCTTTATTTCTCCCAGGCCTTATGTGGTCAAACAATCCGGCTAGATCAGAAATGGGTTCTAAAAATTTGATCACGCAGGCAGGCCTTCAACTCTGGGACGCATATAAAAAAATGTACAATCTTGTTTCTGCTGTACCTCTGGGTGCCTCATTTCTAGGAGATTCTAGATTCCCCTTGGCCTTTGATAGACCCTCTTCCTTTCAACTCTGGATTGATTTAAAATTGACTACATTAGATAAATTCCTCCTAAATTCAAAATTCATTTCGTTTTCTCAGTTGCAAACCAATTACCACATCCCAAACAATGAATTTTATCATTTTTTTACAAATACGACACTTCTTTCAAAAGCATTATTCGGGCCCTTTCTCGACCTCCACGACTCTGTTTGAGGACATTTGCCATGATTCACCTCGCCAAAAAGGCCTTATTTCACTAGTCTACATCGATTTAGAGGCTAACGCTGAGGTCCCAACCCTAAAATATAGATCTCAATGGGAATTAGAATTAGATTTGGAGGACATTGACATAGACTGGGTGAAGGGCTGGCAAAATTTACGCAAGTGTACCAAATCCATTATGGTTCGTGAAACAGCCATCAAACTGATGACACGCTGGTACTACACCCCAATGCGTATTCACAAGATATACCCACAATCCTCCCATCTCTGCTTTAGAGGTTGCATACAACAAGGCTCATTTCTCCATACCTTTTGGGAATGCGAGAAATTGCGTCCCACCTGGAATGAGATCCTGAAAGTAATAGACAAATTGGCAGGCAAACCCCTTAACATTTCCTTCCAACATTGCCTGTTGTTTCAATCTCCTCCAGACTCCCCTAAACCATTGGTTAAACTGATTCATTCTGTCTGTGTAGCTATGCATTGGGTAATTGCTCTGCACTGGAAGTCATCTTCAGTTCCATATACACAAGTTATTGCAAGAATAGATCACATGATGTTGGCCAACAAGATTTATCACACCCTACACGACACTATCTCTCAGTATGATGCTATCTGGAATCCTTGGTTTTTATTTAGGCTCCAGACCTGACCGTTTTACATTTCTTTTCTCCTTTTATTTTACATTTTGTATGTTTTATCCTCCTGTTTAGCTGCTTTATTTTCTCTTCGATTTTGTATCTAGCCATGTTTTATTCACTTGGCTAAGTTTAGACTTTCAGACTCTGTTGATTGTTTTAATAGATATATGTAACTCAGCAGTATATTTATATACTTAGTCTTTGCAAACAATGTTTGATCCCTGCACTTTTTGTACTCATTGCTCTGACTGTCTTGGATTTATATTTGTTTTATTTTTGTTCTAAAATAAAAACCGTTTGAAAACAAAAAAAAAAATTTTAATATCACAGAAAGATAACCCACGTAAATCCAAGATGCAGTTTCTAATGATTCCCTTTATTAAGGGAAAAAAGCTGTTCAAACCTGCATGGCCCTATGTGAAAAATGAATTGCCCCCTCTAATGCTGAATCATGAATGAACTGTGATTAACCACAATTTTTTGGAAAGCTGAGTTAAATTTCACTTGCCACACCCAGGCCTGATTACTGCCAGACCTGTTTAATCAAAAAAATCACATAAATAGAAGCTGTCTGACAAAGTGAAGCATGCTAACAGATCACAAAAAGCCAAACATCATGCCACAATCTAAAAAAATTCAAGAACAGATTAGAAACAAAGTAATGTATATGTATCGGTCTAGGAAAGGGTTCAAAGTCATTTCTAAGGCTTTGGAACTCCAGTGAACCAGGGGGAGAGCTACGGTATTATCCACAAATGGAGATAACATGGAACAGTGGTGAACCTTCCCAGGCGTGGCCGGCCTATGACAACTCATCCAGGAGGTCATAAAAGAACCCAGAACATCTAAAGAACTGCAGGCCTCACTTAAGATCAGTGTTCATGCTTCAACAATAACAAAGAGACTGGGCAAAAGTGGCATCCATGGTGGAGTTCCAAGGCCAAAGCCATTGCTGACCAAAAAGAACACAGGCTCATCTCACATTTACCAAAAAGCATCTTTTTGACTTTTAGGCAAATATTCTGTAGACTGATGAGACAAAAATTTACCTTTTGGAAGGTGTGCATCCCCTTACATCTGGCATAAAATGAATACAGCATTTCATAACAAGAACATCATACTAACAGTCAGACGTGGTGGTAACTTGATGATCTGGGGCTGCTTTGCAGCTTCAGGACCTGGACGACTTACCATAATTGATGGAACCATGAATTCTGAGCTGTACCAGAAAATCCTAAAGGAGAATGTACGGCCATTAGTTCGTGACCTCCAAGTGCACTTGGGTTATGCAGCAGGACAATGATCCAAAACACAACAGCAAGTCCACCTATAAATGGTTCAGACAAAGCAAAATTGAGGTTTTGGTGTGGCCTAGTCAAAGCCTGGACTTAAATCCAATTGAGATGCTGTGTCATGACCTTACACAGGCGTTCATGCTTGAAAATCCTCCAATGTGGCTGAATTAAAACAATTCTGTAAAGAAGAGTGGGCCAAAATTGCTCTACAGCAATGTGAAAGACTCCTTGCCAGTTATCACAAAAGCTTGATTGTGGTTGTTGCTGCCAAGGGTGGCACAACCAGTTATTAGGTTTAGGGGGAAATTACTTTTTTCAGGTTTGGACAGTTTTTTTGCATTAGGTGAAACCAACATTTAAAAACTGCATTTTGTATTTTACTTGGGTAATCTTTGTGTAATAATATTTGTTTGATGATCTGAGTCATTTTAAGTGTGACAAATATGCAGAAAAAAAAATACACAAAGGGGGCAAATACTTTTTCACAGCATTGTGTGGGTGGGGTATGTATGTATGTATGTATGTATGTATGTATGTAGATAGATAGATAGATAGATGGATATATCTATAGATATATATCTATCTAGATAGATATCTCAGACAATAGGTGGGTTATCTTCTTTTCTTATTGTTCTGGAATATCCAAGCACAGTCACGGTGGACTCCCAATCTTCCACTAAAAAACGATTAGAAAAAGACGGGACCAATGCTTCGATGCAATTTTTCTTTACTTCAGGTTTCAAAAACATAGAAAGTGCAAGCAGCAGCAACTGTACAGTATCTAGCATAAATCGCTCTTCCTCAGCCTTCTCTGGCTATGTGTGAAGACATTGATACAATCTCTCTCCTTTATCCACAACACAATGAAACACCACACATGTGTGCAATCTAATCATCACAATTACCAACCCTCAGCGATGATGAACTTAACCCCATCCAGTATTAAATGACAGAGAAAAACAGTGTTATTGTGAATCAATGAAAAAACATATATACAAAATACTACCTATATACATATAAATGCAATGAATATGCCACGTCTAGAATTTAAATATCATCGGGATATCTGAATTAGCGGCATGCGACTTTTATCAAAAAAATCATTCAACTGCCCAATTCGCCTAAATGCAATCTAGAACTTCTTTGTTTCAATATGCATCCAAAGTATGTAGCAATTGAAAATTTCTCAAGCAGGGAAATATTCCACTGGATCTAGAGGAAAAAGAAATGAAATATATATATATATATATATATATATATATATATATATATATATATATATATATATATATATATATATATATATAAATATTCAGAATCCCTGTATGTATATTGTAAAACTCTCTCTTGTCAGTTTGCCTACAAGAATACTTGATTTGATTGTAACCGTATTAGTGCAATTGTGACAGAGAAAATTGAGTACTGTCCGTGATACTTTTTTTTTATTTGCACTAACATACAATTTTTCAGGACAAGCTTTCGGGGTATGTCCCCTTCTTCAAGGTCCAAGCAGTACTGATTCACAAATTTTTAAGCAGAATGTTAAAGAAGGAAAAAAGAAAACCAAACGGTTTCCTTACACATTATGCTAAAGTTTTACGACCGCTCTGTGACCAGCATCCCCCCCTGCATTCCCTCCCTAGCTCTCCCTCTGTCTTATCTCACTAACTCTGCTGCTATCTTTATTGCCATTGATTTGTATGTGTTTGGTTTTCTTTTTTCCCTACAAGAATAAATATAGATCATAGTCTCTAAATGGCAAGCCTAGTGCCCAAAAAACCACGCCCTTTACTAACCACGGGAAGCTGCCAACATAAAGGAGTATACTCACAAAACTCAAAAAGAATCTAAAAATAAATGGGTATGTGGCGCTACCTCATCTAAAAATAATAACAACAACAGATAGGATACTGTACTAAAGGTGATCCAAAATAAAATACAAAAACGAGACTATAAAATCTTCAAAGTGACCTAAGGATAAATATATGCACAATACTGATAAACGGGACCTCACTATAAAAAGTGCATAGAATAAACAATAAAATCATGGAAAAATCAAATAAATAGTGATATAAATGTATGTGCAAAACCATAATATCGTGAACTCATAAGTAAAAGTGCATAGGAGCCAAAATAAAAAGTCACAGGTAGGCTTCATTCAATAAAATAGTAATGATAAATATAGAAAAAAGGGAGCAATAAGTGAACTCCTAATAGTGATACTTTATACTGGATATATAATCAGAATTCCAAGAAGAAAACAGGTGTTAATCCGGAAGAAATTAACTCCAAAAGTGATAGGAAAGTGCATTCCATCTACACTGATGTTTTGCACTTGCACTTGCCTACCTGTGACTTTTTATTTTGGCTCCTTTGCACTATGCACTTTTACTTATGAGTTCACAATATTATGGTTTTGCACATACATTTATGATATCACTATTGATTTGATTTTTCCATGATTTTATTGTTCTATGCACTGATGCACTTTTTTATAGTGAGGTCCCGTTTTTTATCAATATTGTGCATATATTTATCCTTAGGTCACTAAGATTTTATAGTCTCGTTTTTTCTTATTTTATTTTGGATCACCTTTAGTACAGTATCCTATCTGTTATTTTTAGATGAGGTAGCGCTACATACCCATTTATTTTTAGATCATAGTCTCTGTTCATCCCCCCAGGATGCAGAGACTGTAATCTATTAATCCATCAAACCTCGCGCTTTTTCAGTTTCAAAGTTCTTTCTCCCCCTCTTCTATCGCGGAACACCTCTTCCAATACTATGAAACGCAATTCCGATTCCTTGTGTCCCTTTTCTGAAAAATTACGTGACACATTGAAACCAGGTTGCAAATGTCTAATTGTACTGCGATGTTGTGCTATGCGATCCTTGATTTTTTTGAGTTGTCTCACCCACATAAATGAGATTACAGGGGCACACAAGAATATACACCACATATGATGACTGACAGGTATAGAAACCATTAACCATTATCTTTTCTCTACTGTTGGGATGGATATAGCAGAGTATTGGTAACTGTAAGCGCAAACACACAAGTCCATATATAACAGGAGATATAAAGGGCTGAGCAACTTAGTCCATAGGGGACAGGCTGGAAGTTCAAGGGTTAAGTGGTAACCGGTAATGTAATGGTTAAAGTAGGCTGGTAGGCTAGGCGGCTGCTGTTTCCTCAGAGAGCTGGCTCTGTGATGGATGAGAGAGGGGTAGAGAAGGAAGCGCCACCTGAGTGTAGTATTAACAAATGATGTTTAATGACACCAGGTAAAAACACACTTACAGGATAAAAACATATAAAAGGCTCATCTGTATAGGTATGTGGTCCTCGGTGTTCCCTCTGATCCTGTGGTGGTGACGCTGCAGGGATACTGGGCTGCAGAAGGTGGATTACCAGCCGGGAGCTCCTTCTGTGGCCATCAGGAAGAGACTAGGGGCCAGCGTGGAGCGCACCTGAAGCATGCATGACGTCACAGGTCGTCCGTCTGCTTCCAGGTTCAGTATCCAGGGGAGGGATCGTCCAGGGAGGATGGCTAGCAGAGAGGTTGAGAGAAGGCTACGCGCTCGGAACCACTGCTCCTTCAATAGGCCTTATAGGGAGGTGTCTGCAATGTGCTTTTATATGGCAGTGCTGTGGGATAACAGGTCCCAGCGTCTATCACAAGAAAGCACAGTGCCACCTGTGGGCGGGAGGGGAACTACAAGGTAACAATATACACAGAGAAAAAAACAGGAGGTTATATAATAGTCAGTGTCATGGAAACATATATATGAAGAAGTGCATGGTAGTAAACATGGAGACAATAATATTAACAATAGTAAAAATGGGAGTAACAATGGGGGCAAAAGATGGAGGTAAGTATAAGCCGGTTTCACACATGTGCGGTGCGAATTGAGTTCAGGTTTCAATGGGGAAATAAAAATCTCCTGTTCAAAGGAATCATTGTGTTTTAGCTCAGGATCAGTGAGCAGGGAGAGGGGGAGGGAGGGGGGGGGGGGGGGAGAGGCGGAGGTGTAGTGAGGAGAAGTAGAAAATCCTTGTTCAGAACGCAATGCATCTGCGAATCAGATGCGTTCCCATAGGAGATAATAGGCTTGTAGTTCGCACCGCAATGCCCAAAAAACGCACACGTCTTTTGTGCAATGCGCAGTGCAAATGCAACGCACATACATCTGCATTCATATTAATGATGATGCATTAATATTATTAATAATATGATATTAATCAGATGCATTCATATTTAATGTATTTTAAAATGTCCTGCGAATCAGATGCGGTGTAAGTCGCATCTAATTTGCATAGGTGTGAACCCGGGCTAAAAGTATAAGTATAAAAAAATTATATACATACATACATACATACATACATACATACATACATACGTAGAGAAAGGCAAAAAAAAAGGTGAAAAAATTATGGTATAAGAAGTGGACATGGATAAAGCATGCGTATTGGGAAAACACAAACAGGGAAGCACGTATCTGTGCAGGGTTCTTGAAGATATATATATTGTAGCAAGGCTACATCTGTAGGGGTGGTCTCATGAGGAAACGGGGTGGCTTAAAGTAGTGTGTGCACCTCAATATCCTCGTTCAACCCCCCAGGTGCTAAAGTGCCCAAAGAGTAGATCCAGTAAGTTTCTTGCTGGCAAAGACGTTTATATCGCTCAGCGGCAGGGTATTTGGCCGGGATAGATTCAATGACCCACACACTGAGGCCAGCTGTAGATCGGCCGTGGTGAGTCAGGAAGTGTTTAGGGAAGCTGTGGTGGTCATGGCCTTTTTTGATAAAGCGCCGGTGCTCCCCAAAGTGGGCCCTTAGGGCTCTGATGGTTCTGCCGACATATATTAGGCCACAGGGGCAGGTGAGGCAGTATATAACAAAGTCAGTTGAACAGTTGTAGAATTCTTTTAGGGTATAGTTTTTTCCTTTGACAGTGAAGGTTTTCTGACCGTGTTGTATGAACTGGCAGGTTAAGCAGAGGGGTTTTTTGCATTGATACATCCCTCTGAGGGGTATCAGGGTGAGTGGTGATGAGGTGGGTTGGGTAGGCTTAATTCTACTGGGTGCAATTTTACTCTTAATGTTTCTGGATTTTCTATATGCCACTTTAGGTTTGGTATCGACTGTGGTTCTGAGATGAGGGTCTTCCAACAGAATAGGCCAGTGTGAAGCCGGGATCTTCTCCATTTTCTTGTATTTGTCCTGAAATTGCATGATGAAGCAGGTAGGTTGTTTACCAGTGGTAGGAGGACGCTTGGGGCCTGGGGATAGACTACGGTAATGATGGAAGGCCGCGTCGATAAGTGGGGTGGGGTATCCTTTGTCTAGGAATTTTTTTGACAGAAGTTGTCCATGGATGTCATAGTCTGAGTCTCTGGTACAATTCCTTCGAAGGCGGCAGAATTGGCTGCGGGGGATGTTGTTGACCCATCTCGGATGGTGGCAGCTATCATAGTGTATAAATGAATTACCAGCAGTAGGTTTGGTAAAGTTTCTTGCATATATAGCTTTGTTGTCATGGCAAAGCTCGAGGTCTAGAAAGGCCAAAGTGTCAGGGTCAGCAATGTGAGTGAAGGATAGGCCCAAGCTGTTATTGTTGCAGTATTGTACAAAGGTCATGATGTCATCAAACGTGCCATCCCAGATGATCACTATATCGTCGATGTATCGACCGTAATATATCACGTGGGCGGCGTGGGGATGGTCAGCTGCAAGGTACATATGTTCCTAATATCCCATGGTGAGATTGGCATAGCTGGGGGCAAAGTTAGCCCCCATTGCTGTTCCATTGATCTGGAGGTAGTGTGTGCCTTCTGATTCGAAGTAGTTGTGTTTGAGGCAAAAGGTTAAGGCCTCAAGAATGAAATTGGCTTGCCGGGGGTTGGTGAGGGGATCATTGGCCAGGAAGTGTTCAACAGCACGGACTCCCACATCGTGGGGGATGGAGGTATATAATGATGAGACATCAAGAGAGAGCCACCAATAGTTCTGTTCCCAAGTGTAAGGCTTCAGCATATCAAGTAGGTGGGGTCCATCATGTATGTAGGAGGGGAGGTTCTGTGCCAGAGGTTGAAGGAATTGGTCAATGTAGATGGAGAAGCCACTAGTGACGCTGTCCATAGCGGCTACTATTGGACAGCCAGGGGGATTGGTTAGATCTTTATGGATCTTGGGTAGATGGTAGAAGTAGGGGACTTTATAGAAATTTTTTGTGATTAAAAGAGGCTTCGGATTTGGAAATGATTTTTTCTGTCGGCTCGGTTGACCAGTGTTGCAACTTCAAGGGCGAACTGGGATGTGGGGTCACTGGAGAGGATGGAGTAAGTATTGATGTCGGAGAGCAGTCTACGTGATTCACGGACATAATCATCCTTTTCTTGGATCACTATACTACCCCCTTTGTCCGCGGGTTTGATGACAATGGACTGGTTGAGAGTGAGCTGTTCTAGAGCCTGGCGTTCTAAAGGAGAGAGATTGGATTTGATGTAGATGTGTTCACGGTTGGTGAGGAACGGAGGGAGGGTACATACTAAAAAAATCATTATCCAAGGTGGAGGCTAATGTATTACTAGTGGTTGCAGTCTTAAGGGATTTGGGCTTGTGCAACTGGGTAAGGGGTAGGTTATCCAACCAAGCTGGGGGTTGCTGCTCTTGGATGTGGTTAGGGTGATTACTAAGTGAATCATGATCGGAGTCCTGTTCTGGATTGGGCAACTGGGTGGACACAAGAACATCCGTGGAAACTACTCCTTGGGCAGGATAGGATGGTGATATAGAACTGTCATTGGGGCAAGGTGCTGTTGTCTGAGTGATGGGGGCTTTTTTTGTTCTGTTCCTGGACCGTTTCGGCTTGGGGGAAAAGAATTTGGGGATGGTAGGAGGCTGGGGAGTGTGCCATGACATTGACCAGGGTCTGGGTATGTTGTGGGGTGGGGGCCTGGGTTGGGGTTTCAAACTAGGTCCAGGGGTGTTCTCATGTAGGCGGATGGACATGACCCAGGAAGTATGCCCTGATTGGGGTTTTTTGTGTGTTTCCAGCTGAATACTTGATTAGTGTTGTAATCAAACAGGTCCCTTCTAAATTTGCCAAGTTTGCTGGCAATGGTGTTATCTTCATTTATAATTGTGTTTCTCTTAAGCATGCTGAACCATGTGAATGGTAAATGGGGAATGGTATCACAAATGGTTTTACAAAGTGTGATAATTTTATCTTTGAGAATCATATATTTCCTATCTCTCTTTTGGATGATGATGCCCATCCATTTTGCTGTACAAAATTCGGATACATGAGCCCATTCGGTGTGGAGGTCTGGGTCGAGGAAGGCACATTGTTTCAGGACTCTAAGTCCTCTGGGGGAGATTTTATGTTGTATGTATGACTGTAAGAAGAACTTGTCCCACCATTGCTGATTGGCAGTGGAGATCAGGTCCTCTAGTTTTCTAAAATGGGTGCATAGTTTGGGCATGGGGATCTTGGAGCCCGTGATATGGCAGTCCTTTTTGAAAAAATGGGCGGGGAATAGGGCATAAAATTCTTTCAAGATAACATATTTGTGTTCTTCAATGGCAGCTAGGAGATCCATAGGAACAGATCGTGGTACATAAATTACCAATGGACATATAAAACAATAAAAATAACAATATGAAATAAAATAAGATTAGTAAAATAATGAATGGAGCTTGGTAATGCAGCTCAGTTAAAGCAGGGTAACAGACAAACAGAGTATTGGTAACTGTAAGCGCAAACACACAAGTCCATATATAACAGTAGATATAAAGGGCTGAGCAACTTAGTCCATAGGGGACAGGCTGGAAGTTCAGAGGTTAGGTAGTAACCGGTAATGTAATGGTTAAAGTAGGCTGGTAGGCTAGGCGGCTGCTGTTTCCTCAGAGAGCTGGCTCTGTGATGGATGAGAGAGGGGTAGAGAAGGAAGCGCCACCTGAGTGTAGTATTAACAAATGATGTTTAATGACACCAGGTAAAAACACACTTACAGGATAAAAACATATAAAAGGCTCATCTGTATAGGTATGTGGTCCTCTGTGTTCCCTTTGATCCTGTGGTGGTGACGCTGCAGGGATGCTGGGCTGCAGAAGGTGGATTACCAGCCGGGAGCTCCTTCTGTGGCCATCAGGAAGAGACTAGGGGCCGGCGTGGAGCGCACATGAAGCATGCATGACGTCACAGGTCGTCCGTCTGCTTCCGGGTTCAGTATCCAGGGGAGGGATCGTCCAGGGAGGATGGTTAGCAGAGAGGTTGAGAGAAGGCTACGCGCTCAGAGCCACTGCTCCTTCAATAGGCCTAATAGGGAGGTGTCTGCAATGTGCTTTTATATGGCAGTGCTGTGGGATAACAGGTCCCAGCGTCTATCACAAGAAAGCACAGTGCCACCTGTGGGCGGGAGGGGAACTACAAGGTAACAATATACACAGAGAAAAAAACAGGAGGTTATATAATAGTCAGTGTCATGGAAACATATATATGAAGAAGTGCATGGTAGTAAACATGGAGACAATAATATTAACAATAGTAAAAATGGGAGTAACAATGGGGGCAAAAGATGGAGGTAAGTATAAGCCCGGTTTCACACATGTGCGGTGCGAATTGAGCTCAGGTTTCACTGGGGAGATAAAAATCTCCTGTTCAAAGGAATCATTGCGTTTTAGCTCAGGATCAGTGAGCAGGGAGAGGGGGAGGGAGTGGAATGTGGGATGGATATAGCGATTACCCTTTAACATAAGATTGCATTGAATGCAGTTTAGGCACGGGGAAACGTCCTTTTCTTTTTTTACCAAGGAATGTAATTTTTGTTTCTTGTGTACTAGTTCTAAATTCAGATCGCACCAAAGTATCCCGTAATGTTTTATTTCGCCGATATGCCTTCATGGGAATTTGCTGAAATTCGTCTAATTGAGGGTATAATCGCTTCAAAAGAGGCCAATGTTTTTTCACTATATTAAAATTTTTTTCACTGTAACTGTGAAATTGGAATACAAATGGTATCCTAGGTTGTGTCTGTTTCCGTTTTCTACAACTGTGTGTGCTGTCTGTTTGTAGGAGTTTATTCATTTCTTGTGCAATCAATCTCTCTGGGTATCCCCGCTCTTTAAACCTGAGGCACAATTCTTTTAATCTGTTGTCCCTAATGGTCTCATTGCTAACAATCCGTGCAACCCTGAGGAGTTGACTCCTAATGATAGACCTAAAAACATGAGGAGGGTGATAACTGTCAAATCTAAGGAGTTGATTTCTGTCAGTGGGTTTGGTGTATAAATCCATCTCAATCCGGCCCTGTTCTAAATATACCCGTTTGTCCAAAAAAGGGAACAGAATCGCCACCAACATGCCTCTTAAATTGAATATCCGGAGGGAACCCATTAAATGTTTCATCAAATATTTTGAGAGATTCAATGTTGCCCCGCCATATCGCAAAAAAAAATCATTATATAGTGCCACCAGGTGGCGCAATTCCTCTGAAAGTTTTCATTGATAAAGATATATGTCTGCTCAAAATCGTTCATGGATGAACATGCGTATGGTGGGGCAACATTGGAACCCATTGCAACTCCGGTGAGCTGTACAAAAAACTGTTCTTTAAATAAGAAATACACTATATATATATATATATATATATATATATATATATATATATATATATATATAATTTCCACCTTCATATTATAGTTCTTTCGCAATATGTGGAGGGGAATATTTCATGTCTTTGCCTGATGCTGTCGTCTTGTTTGTGGTTTAATATATGAAAAACTCTTGTTTTTGGATCTTTCCTTTTTTCAGATAATGGGACTCTCCCCTTGCAGTTTTATTTCAGTTTCATACTTTGTTATTTTCGGTAAATGACTTCTGGCATACGTTAATCCTTGTACTGTATATAGGAAGCATAGTAATTTAATATATATATTTTGCTCACATCGTTTGTAGTTTCTGTTTTAAACTTGTAACTGGATGTTATTTGGTGTATAATTAACCAAGTGACTCTGCCATTGTTTTGGGCAACAGCTGAGTCAACACTGGATTTTTATTGAAGAGACCGTCTTCATCCTCGGAACAATGGGGCTCAATTAACCATCTTGGAGATTGTATGGTCTTCAGTTCAATCTTTCCTATGGAGCTGTGATATCTTGACCTGGATTTCCCTTGATCAAAGACTTTATTTACTGCCCTCAAATGTCAGGTCCTCCCAGCAATGTCAACTGGGGTTGAGTAGTTGCGTAGACCTAACATTACATTTGTACTGATGAAATTTGGTCAACTTGATTGTCTGAAGAACCAGTTCTTCTAGGTTTTTGTCTTAAATGGTTCAGGAGAGGGGCAAATTTGGTCATTGCAAATCGTACTTCATTGGTTTTTATAATTATCTCCTCACCTGGTGATTCACTGCAAGGGGCTTCCACTTTTGGGTTTAAAGAGTACGTCCTTGAGTTTGAACCCTACTTCTAGAGAGTTGGAGGGCTTTTCATTGTTGCCAGTCTAAGCAAGGAGAGAACCTTTTTCCTCCTGTGAACTCCTTCAGTGCTACCTAAATCACTGATCCATTACTGCAACAACCTGGTTCCTTTAGCCTTCATGCCTTAACCCTAGGTTCACACTTCTGCATATGGCTGCGGGAATTGCAGCGACTCCCACAACCACCCGCATTGAAGACGCACTTCTCTGCGGAAACGTGCAGGCTGCCATTCATTCTAAATGGCACCGCCATGCATGTAAAATTGCAGTTCAGGTGCAGGAACCACAGGGAGATCGCATGGTCAAAAAGACCATGCGATTTCCCTGCGGCCGCGTTTTTGCAGATGCATGGACCCTTTTTTCATTTTTTTCCAGAAATGCAGGCATGGCAGCCTATTCATTTGAATGCGCTGCCGTGGCAGCACGCAAAGATGCATAGGTGTGAACATAGCGTAACTGAATACATAACTGGTCCATAAAAGGCCCTGATGTGAGTCGGTTAGCAACTAGAATGTTGTAAGAGGATTTGTGCATGACAAATTTCCATAAATACACATCAATTATGTTTGTTTTTTTTCCTCTAGATCCTGAAGAGCCCAAAGCAGACAGTATTTGGAGTGAAACAAGTGCCTTCACAGTTGTAAAGCCAGTGGCTTCACCATCTGCAAGTGTGTGTCTACTGATCTTATAAATTTATATTGTTTAATGTGGTTTTCTGAACAGTTTTATCATTACATTTTCGTAATGGGGCCATAGGCACTGGAAAACAATACAGAATAAGAAAAAGTCTGTACAGCAAAAAAAAAGTGAAGCTCGTGTTTTGTGAAAGTTTAATACATGCATACCAGACTGTTATGCCAAGGATGTACTGTATCTTCAAACAATGAAGACTGTATAGTCTTAGATGTGATTTCATGCTTTCAAGCCTTTTTTTTTTAACCTTTACCAATGTTACGTAATTGCATTTACCTATTACATTTTCATGCAGTGTGTAACATTTTCTCTATCACCAGGCACTCCAGTGATAAATTTGACAGACCTGCTACTTGAACTGAGCAGTGTTGTGTCAGACGTTGTCACCGTATCATCACGTGCCATGAACACAAAACAAGATTTCATCAGAAGTTTGAAGATGGAAATGTAAGTCAACCGACTGACTTACATATTTTGTGGTGATACAGATGGTGTCACAACTTTCTTCTTTGTTTACTTTGCAGCTTCCTCTTCATTCCTGCCTTCAGGTCTGTCATCCCTAAAAACCTAATTCTCTAGCTTTGACATGGCATGCAAACGAAAGAGGTGTAGAGCTTAAAGTGGTTCTAAACTGTCGGCGCTATATAAATCCTGTATAATAATAATCAGAAGGTTTTTTTTAACCTTACCTTTTACCTTTTACCGCCGCACGCCGATGTACGTTGGCAGAATGGCACGGGTGGGCAAATAGGCGTACATGTACATCCCATCCTCCCCGTGAGCGGCGCAATCACACCCCCCGTGACAGTCGGGTTTGTTAGGAGAGCGGTCAGTCCCCAGGGCCGGACCAATGATTTATGGTCTGGACCTGGTAAACGCTCCTAACAAATTAAAACCTTCCCCTGTCTGTGTAAACACAGACAGAAGGAAGTGATGTCATCTCTCCTCATGGAGTCTTTTCGATTCCAGTGAGAGAGAGGACATCTAACCGTGAGTTGCACCAACAATACACTAACACCAGTACACATAGGTACACTTGCGCGCCCCCCCCCCCATCCCCCCCCCCCCAGTTAACTTTCACTCCCTGTCACTGTGTCACCAGTGAAGTTTTGATTGATGTCATTTGTGACTGAAATAAGTGTTAGGGCAGTTAGTAGTAGCCCCCATTAGGTCTAGGTTACCCCCACTAAAGATTTAACCCCTTGATCGCCCCCCCTTAACCCTTTCATCCCCTGTCGCCAGTGTCACTAATCGATCGCCGTATTTGTGACACTGGTGACGCTAGTTAGCCCCCCATATATAACCTAACAAAGGTTTTAACCCCCTGATTGCCCCCTAGTTAACCATTTCACCCCCTGTCACCAGTGATCACCGTATTAGTGTTACGGGTGACACTGGTTAGTTTGTTTTTTTTATAGCATCAGGTCACCCGCCGTATATTACCCAATAAAGGTTTAACCACCTGATCAACCGGGGGGTGATATCAGTTAGGTTTTAGCGTCAGTCAGGGTCTGCGTCGCCCCAGGCAGTGTCAGATTAGAGCCAGTAGCGCCAACACCCACGCATGCACCATACACCTCTCTTAGTAGTATAGTGTCTGAACAGATCAATATCTGATCTGATCAGATCTACACTAGCGTCCCCAGCAGTTTAGGGTTCCCAAAAACTCAGTGTTAGCGGTATCAGCCCAGATACCTGCTAGCACCTGTGTTTAGCCCCTCTGCCCAGCCCACCCAAGTGCAGTATCAATTGATCACTGTCACTTACAAAACAGAACACACGTAACTGCAGCGTTCGCAGAGTCAAGCCTGATCCCTGTGACCGATAACAGTTTTTTTTTGGTAGCGTTTGGATCAGCCGCTGATAGTCAGGAGCTTTTTTACCTATGAGTCTCATTGGTGTACCAGTAAATTTAGAGACCCAAATGTCAAATCAAAGGTACACTAGTGAAGAGGCCTACACGTGTCTGAGCATGACAGGTAGTGAAGAGGAAGTCGCTCATCTGTCAGATTCAAACTCGGAATGCAATCCTGTAGATAGCAGCACCACCCTGACAGATAGCTCTGATGATGGAGTTGTGGTCCCTGCCAAGGTCAGGCATACCAGACACCGATCTTCTGCTGTCGTTGAGGTGCAAGAACCGCAGGGCTCCCGTATGGAGCAGAGAGCCGGTACTAGCGCCGCTCATCCTGGTGAACTGGCAAGCACCAGCGACCTAGTACATCCTGGTCGTAGTCAAACCAGCACTGCAGTAACACGTGGTGACATGGCGAGTCCCATAAGTGCAGTTCAAGCTGGTGAGGTGGCAAGCACAAGTAGTGTACCGCAGCCACCAAGAAGAAAACAAACACAGGCCCGTCGTGCCCAAACAGTTGATTTTACGTCACTTGATTTTTATTCGCTGTTTTTCACGGAAGATCTCTATAGATGTATTATGGACCAAAACAATTTGTATGCTAGTCAATCGCCGCTAATCCCCATTTGACCCTTGCAGAGATTGGAGACCAATTACGGTTTCCAAATTTAAGACCTCTCTGGGCCTATCCCTCCTCATGGGCATAACCAAAAAGAGTGAATTGCGGTCATATTGGTCCATTGACCCAATTCACCATATGCCCGTGTTCTCTGCCTACATGGCCAGGGCACGATACAAGCAGATCTTGTGGTTCGTGCACTTCAACGACAATGAACTCTGTTGTCCTCAAGGTGACCCTGGATACGATCGGCTGTACAAAATTTGGCCCCTCGTAAACCACTTCAACCAACGGTTTGCAGCCTTGTTTACTCCCCATCAAGTTGTCTGCATTGATGAGTGCCTGATTGAGTTTTCTAGCCGCTTGTCTTTCAAACAGTATCTTCCCAGCAAGCGTGCCAGATATGGGGTCAAGATGTATAAGCTCTGTGACAGGGCATCAGGCTATACATATAGTTTTATGGTTTACGAGGGAAGAGATAGTCACGTGGAGCCGCCGAACTGCCCAGATTACATAGGGAGCGCTGACAAGATTGTGTGGGACTTGATGTCACCCTTATTCGGAAAGGGGTACCATTTGTATGTGGACAATTACACGAGCGTGCCACTTTTTAGTCACTTGTTTGATCACAGAATTGGCGCATGTGGCACTGTGCGATCTAATCGTCGGGGCTTTACCCCAGCGGCTTGTAGATTCCTGTCTTAGGCTGGGGGAGAGAGCCTGCTTAAAGTGTAATAATTTGCTCGCTGTGAAGTGGAGGGATAATCAGAATTTTTCGTTCTGTCCTCCCTTCACGCAGACACGACGGTCCAAATTCCTACGGCAACTGGTGTTTTGGAGAAACCCCTCTGTGTCCACGAATATAACCTTAATATGGGAGAGGTGGACCTCAACGACCAGTTGTTAGCGCCATACCTAATTGCCCTGTAAGGCCAGACGCTGGTACAAAAAAGTGTCTGTATACTTATTTCAATTGGCTCTGCTAAATGCTTATGTGCTATACAAAGCTTCAGGACAAACTGGATCCTTCCTTAAATTCCAGGAACAGATCATCACAGCCCTTCTGTTTCCAGACGGTGCTGTGGCCCAACTTCCCAATCCAAATGCAGTAAGCCAGCTACATGAGAGGCAAAATACATTCTGCTGCTTCTCCTAAGTACGGGGATACCACATGTGTGAGACTTTTTTTGGAGCCTACCCGTGTACAGGACCCCGAAAACCAATCACTGCCGTCAGGCTTTCTAAGGGTGTAAAATGGTGATTTGACTTCCTCACTACCTATCACAGTTTCGGAGGCCCTGAAATGTCAAGATAGCACAAAACCCCCCTAAATGACCCCAATTTGGAAAGAAGACACTTCAAGCTTTTTGCTAATAGGCATGTTGTGTCCATGGAATATTTGATATTTTGCCACAAGTTTTGGGAAAATTACAATTTTTTTTTTTTTTTTTTAAGACAAAGTTGTCACTAAATGATATATTCAAACATGGCATGGCTAAATGTGCAATTACACCACAAAATACATTCTGCTACTTCTGTGTACAGGGGTACCACATGTGTGAGACTTTTTGGGAGCCTAGCCGCGTACAGGACCCCAAAAACCAAGCACCGCTTCCAGGCTTTCTAAAGGCGTAAAATTGTGATTTTACTCCTCACTACTGATCAGTTACGGAGGCCCTGAAATGTCCAGATAGCACAAACCCCCCCAATGACTCCATTTTCGAAGGTAGACACCCCAAGGCATGGTGAGTATTTTGCAGATCTCATTTATTTTTGAAAATTAAGAAAGAAAAGAAAAATTATTATTATTTTTTTTTTTTTTTCAATTTTCAAAACTTTGTGTCTACTTTCCAAAATGGGGTCATTTGGGGGTGGGGGTTGTGCTATCTGGGCATTTCATGGCCTCCGAAACTGTGATAGGCAGGGCGGAGTGAAATAAAAAATGTACACACTTTGAAAGTCAGGCAGTGATTGGTTTTGGGGGTCCTGTACGCGGTTAGACTGCCAAAAAGTTCCACACAAGTGGTATCCCCGTACTCGGGAGAAGCATATAACCATGCCATGTTTGAACAGTACATCATTTAGTGACAACATTGTGTAAAAAAAAAAATTGTAATTTTCCCGAAACTTGTGGCAAAATAAAAAATATTCCATGGACTCAACATTCCTATCAGCAAATAGCTTGGGGTGTCTACTTTCCAAAATGGGGTCATTTGGGGGGGTGTTGTGCTATCTGGGCATTTTATGGCCTTCAAAACTGTGACAGGTAGTGAGGAGTGAAATAAAAAATTTACACCCTTAGAAAGCCTGAAGGCAATGATTGGTTTTTGGGGTCCTGTACGCGGCTAGGCTCAGAAAATGTCTGACACATGAGGTATCCCCATACTCAGGAGAAGCAGCAGAATGTATTTTGGGGTGTAATTCCACATATCACCATGGCATGTGTGAGCAATATATCATTTAGTGACAACTTTTTGTAATTTTATTTTATTTTTTGTCATTTTTCAATCACTTGTGACAAAAAAATAAAATATTCAATGGGCTCAACATGCCTCTCAGCAATTTCCTTGGGGTGTCTACTTTCCAAAATGGGGTCATTTGGGTGGGGTTTGTACTGCCCTGGCATTTTAGCACCTCAAGAAATTACATAGGCAGTCATAAACTAAAAGCTGTGTAAATTCCAGAAAATGTACCATAGTTTGTAGATATAACTTTTGCTCAAACCAATAAATATACGCTTCTTGACATTTTTTTTTTACCAAAGTGGCTAAATAGATTTTGGCCTAAATGTATAACTAAAATTGAGTTTATTAACATTTTTTTTATAACAAAAAGTAGAAAATATATTTTTTTTTTCAAAATTTTTGGTCTTTTTCCATTTATATCGCAAAAAATATAAACCGCAGAGGCAATCCAATACCATCAAAAGAAAGCTATATTTGTGGGGAAAAAAGGACACAAATTTCGTTAGGGTACAGCATTGCATGACTGCGCAATTACCAATTAAAGCAGCGCAGTGCCAAATTGTAAAAAGTGCTCCGATCATTGCCAAATCCTCCGGGGCTGAAGTGGCAGGTATGAGGTGTGCGGCGGCTCCTCCTCTCTCAGCGCCCAGTCCAACTGCATGTGCAGCTCTGTGCCACCTCAAACTGGGGTCGGCTAGGTACAACAGTTTAGCAGGAGGCGGCGGGGCGGAAGCTGCTGGACATGAGGCAAGAGAACGGGAGGCTGAGACGTGAGGAGGCAGAGGTTGAGCTGAGCAAGGCGGTGCTGTGGCTGCTAAGGGGAAAGTGAGACTGGTGCACAGAGAGCTGTGTGTGATGTGGGGTGAGTTGGGTGCTGCTGCGCACTGTATTTTTTTTTTTTTTTTTCACAGGACTTGACCCCTGGGTCGGGGTGTTGTAAATCAGAGTGTTCTGACACTGGAGAATTCCGGAATTCACTTTCAGAAAAATAGCTCAGCGGGAGTGAATCCACCTTGAATGTGTGCATGGGGGAATCGGGTTAGGTTTTTTTATTCCTTCAACTCGCTGTTTGAATAAAAACTCAATCGTCTATGGGCTGTTTAACCGCTTCCCGCCTGCCCAACGTCATATGACGTAGTCGAATTTGAGCAGTGATATCTGAATAACTGCAGTTACAGGCATCATTCAGATATCTACTTTTAGAGCCGGCGATTCCCTGCACAATAAGAACAATCATAGCGGCTTGATCGTTCTTGTAGGTGATGGGAGAGGACGTCCCATCCCGCCGCCCTCCGGTGCTTCTCCGGTGCTTCTCCGGACTCGCCCCTGCCATCAGTGAACCGGAGAAGGAACCGACCGGCGGAGGATGTTGACAATAGAGATTTCCAGCGGGCCAGATGGTCCTCCGAGCCTCTGATTGTATGGAGGCCGGGCCTGATGGTGTGACGTCACGCCTGGCCTCTGCATTTGAAAAAAATGCAGCCGCCTCGGCTGGGAAGCCAGGATCCATCCTTCCTTCCTTCCTTCCTTCCTTCCTTCCTTTTTTTTTTTTTTTTTTTTTTAAGGCTTCTCAGCCTAGAGGTGAGATCTGGGGACTTTTTGACCCCAGATCTCACTGTAAAGAGGACCTGTCACGCACTATTCCTATTACAAGGGATGTTTGCATCCCTTGTAATAGGAATAAAAGTGATAAAAAATGTATCAAAGCTTCAAACTAGAAAAATAAAAGTAATATTAACAATAAGTTAAATACATTTTTTATTTATTTTTTTTAAGTGCCTTTGTCCCCGCGTACTCACTCGCAGAAGCAAGCCACATATGTAAACGACGTTCAAACCACATGTGAGGTATCGCCACTAACATTAAAGTGGGAGCAATAATTCTAGCATTAGACTTCCTCTGTAACGTTAAAACATGTAACCTGTAAAAAATTTTAAGTACCGAAGTTTGGCGTCCTACCACGAGCGTGTGCAATTTTGAAGCGTGACATGTTGGGTATCTATTTAGCGTAATGCAAATTCCGTGCGAGATAAAAAGTTGCAACAATTTTATTCTCTAGGGTCTCTGCTAAAAAAACATATATAATGTTTGGGGGTTCTGTGTAATTTTCTAGCAAAACAATTATTTTTGCATGTGGGAGAGAAATGTCAGAATTGGCCTGGTAGGCAAGTGGTAAAGTTTGTTAACCCAATACTTCATATTCCTGATATGTGCCTGCTATACCATGTACTTGTATGAGAGTCTCCTGTTCTCCTTGTATTGCTACATTTATGTGAAATTCCAAGTGTTCCTGCTAGTCCCCTTGCTTTCCAATTAAAAACTGACCACACTAAGCAGGAGAGCACACCATGGTCAGTTCTCTAGCTATACTGGGAACTCCGTATTCTCTCCTCCAATGATTAGATATGTCTTGACACGCCCCTGTTGCACAGCCATTCACTGGCAAGTTCAGTGTGCAGCTACTTCTCCCCCCAGCTCTTATGCAGCTGAGAACAGGGGGAATGTATTCATGTATTTAAAAAAAAAAAAAGTATTTATGTTTTGTTTTTTTTTTTGTTTGTACGTATACAAAAATGTTTTGCCTTTCATTTTGATTTAAAACGGAAAAGGTTGTTTTACAAGGTGATCATTTCCACTCACTTTAAGCTTTAGTCAGCTCCTGGAAATCATTTATTTACTCATGTATTTCTGTAAGAGTCCACCTTTATCTCCCACCCCCCCAAATCACCAACACATTACATAAGTCCCAACTTATTATAAAAGAAAACTTTTTAGAATGCTAGGATGACACACATTTTCTGATTAGATTGGCCTGTGTGTGTGGTTACCTGACTTTGTAGTGACACTTAACTGTAAGGTTCTCTGGGTTGAGGATTGATAATTGTTCCAAATCAAAAATCATATCTCTGCAATCTGTCACAGATTGATGGCCCAAATCAAAAAACACATCTCTGATACAGTCTGTTGAGGATTGAGGTGAATTGCTCAATGTGCTTTTATAGAGTTTTATAATAGGTTGGCTCTATATAGGAGTAAAAATACATAATAAATCTCATCATCTCCTTTTTCTAAAGCTCTTCTTTGAAGGAAGAGCTGCAGAATCAAAGATACCAGCATAAGTGTGATGTGCGTGACCTGCAGGATGAGATTGACAAGCTAAGAAAAATCAACGGTGTCCTTGAGGAGAAAATAACCAATAAGGAAAAGGTAAATATCCAGCCACTTTTTTCAGAACTATAATACTTTAACCATCCATTTGAAGTTTATCCCCAGTAGATCTGTCATGGGCTGGGGGACCTTTTTCTGATAGGCTCTTATGTTTATAAATAGCAATTGCTTTTTTGGATGTGTTTCTCAGTGTTGTGATCACATTTGTGATCCTGATCTAGGTAGCTGCTAAGGTCATATTGTAATGGAAAGTCACTAAACCAGTATGGTTCCTGGTGATGTGGTTGCTTTGACGGTCAGCCTAAAGTTTTTAAAGTACAGGCTTAATGATTATAAATGTAAAGTGCACCTTGCACCATAATGTTAAATGGTTGACATATTGTCATCTGATTGTAATGGAGGTCTTCATGTGATACCTCTGCATGTGACAATACAGTGGGGAAAATAATTTTGATTCCCTGCAGATTTTGTAAGTTTGCCCACTTACAAAGAAATGAAGGGTCTAATTTTTTTATCATAGGTGTATTTAAAAAGATTGAAACAGAATATCAACCAATAATTGAGAAAAAAAACACATTATTAAAATGTTATAAACTGAGTTGCAGTTCAGTGAGTAAAAAAGTTTTTGATCTCCTACCAACCAACAATCAATCTGGCTCCCACAGACTGGCTAAAGTATGTGGTACACAGGAGCACCTTCTTAAAATTGACAGGACTAATCTAACAACTCCTCGTTATATGTATAAGACACCTGTCCACAGAATCTTTCTTCCATTCAAACCTAACCATCATGGGAAACACCAAAGAGCTGTCAAAGGAACGTCAGGGACAAGACTGTAGACTTGCACAAGTCTGGAATGGGCTGCAAAGACCATCAGCAAAAGGCTTGGGGAGAAGGAGACAACTGTTGGCGCGATTATTTGCAAATGGTAGAAATACAAAATAACCATCAATCGCCCTCTGTCTGGAGCTTCATGCAAAATTTCACTTAATGGGGTAAGGCTGATCCTGAGAAAAGTGAGGGATCAGCCCAGAACTACACAGAAGGAGCTTGTGAATTATTCCAAGGCAGTTGGGACCAGTGTCACCAAACAAACCATTGGTAACACAATATGCCGCTATGTATTGAAATCCTCCAGTGCTCGCAAGGTCCCCCTCCTCAAGAAGGCACAAGTACAGGCCCGTCTGAAGTTTGCCAATGAACATCCAAATGATTCTGAAAAGGTTTGAAAGAAATTGCTGTGATCAGGTAAGACCAAAATGTAACGCTTTGGCATTAACTCAACTCGCCGTGTTTGCAGGAAGAAAAATGTTGACTATGACCCGAAGAACACCATCCCTACTGGAAAGCATGAAGGTGGAAACATTATGTTTTGGGGCTGTTTCTCTGCTAAAGGTAAAAGCCGATTTTGCCGCATTAAGGGGGCTATGTATTGTAAAATCTTTGAGAACCTTCTTCCCTCAGCCAGAACACTCAAGATGGGTCTTGTGTTTTTTCAGCATGACAGTGACTCAAAACATACTGCCAAGGCAACAAAAGAGTGGCTCAAGAACAAGCACATTAACCTTCGGGTCTCTCCACTCATTCAAGGATTAAAGATTGCATGGCTGGAGGAAAGGGTAGCTCTAGATGCGGACGGCTTGCTGCTGTTTTTAAATGATGCAGGTCCCTCTCTAGAAGGGGCACTTCAGACTTTAGAGGCGTTTTCTTCCATTACTGGGTTGAGAGTTAACTGGTCAAAGTCACTATTGTTCCCCATAGACCCTGTCGCTCACCAGTCTGCTCCTTTTGACGTTGCAGCTCCAGTAGGTGGAAGATTTTAAAGTGGTTGTAAACCCATTACAACCACTTTAACCTACAGGTAAGCCTAGATTAAGGCTTACCTGTAGGTGCAAGAAATCTCTCCCAAACCTAAAAGGTTTAGGAGATATTTGCAGGAATAGCGCCACCGATGTCTATGGCGCATGCACCGTAGACATCGGGTGCAAGCGCACTGAGCGTGCCATTTCTAACGGCAATCATGCCGTTAGTGGCAGCACCAGTGCGCATGCGCGGGAGTGACATCATCGCGGCTCCAGCCAGTCACAGCGCCAGAGCCTCGATACCCGGAAGTCACTCCGGAATAGATGTTGGAGGAGGTGAACGAGGGACGATGCTGGGGCTTCGATCTCAGGTAAGTCATTCATAATGAGCTAGTATGCTATGCATACTAGCTCATTATGCCTTGCAGGGTGTATTTAAAAAAAAAAAGAGGCTTTACTTCCTCTTTAAATATTATATTTCCAGTCATGATACAGACTATCTCAAGCTCAATTTGTTTCCTGTCTTTCAGGCAACAAAGGCTCAACCTGAAGGCATAGGAACACCTACCCCTGTCCCTATTGGGCAGCATAAATTTGATAAAAATTTAAAATTCTCCCAAAATTTAATTTTTAGGCGCTCTCCCCAATGGTTCCCGAAATCCTTTTTTCTACAGCTTAATCAACTGTTCTCCTTTATATGGGCATCCAGTCCTCCAAGATACAAATTGAAAACACTGATGCGGCCTACCTCCTGAGGAGCATTAGCCCTGCCAGACTGTTACAAGTATTATTTAGCCTCACAGCTGGTAACAGCTAAATGGTGGTTGTGTCCTGACCGATATAACACCTCTATGATCTTGGAGGTGGCGGTGCTAAATTCCTTGAAGGCCTTTTTTTCCGTAGTCCTAAGGCACCATACCCACTGACGTAATCCATGGTTACCACCTTGAGGGCATGGAGGGTGGGTCTGACTTGCGAGGCTATGCCACATAACGGTGTATCCCCCAATACTCCTCTGTGGCAAAATCCGAACTTATCGCATCTATATACTATACCAGATCCTCAAGTATGGGCCAAATATAGAATCACGCTTATTTTCCCCATTGTTAATAATGGCTCTCTATGCCCATTTACATCATTGATTGAAGATTACAATATTCCAAACACTTGTTCAGATACTTCTAATTGTTCCATGCCAGTTCCCTGTGGATAACACAGTCTGCTTTGGAAGAAACAATTCGCGCTGACTGCTTGAAGAAGCCTACTTCTGTGCTCTATTATATCCTATTTGTCTCTCTCCCTGATCTCTACTCAGACAGAGGTAGTTGAGGGATATTCCTGAGCTAGACAATGAAGACTGGGAGGATCAGTGGGACCTACCCTTTCATCATCTGGTCTCTTGAAGAGATAAACTAATTCATTTCAAGATCCTCTCCTATGCGCGCAAAGCCATAACTATGTCATGGAATAAGGTTGCACCTCCCTCTCTTGTCTTTTGGAAACAGTTAATAACCTCCCGTTATACAAAGACACATATGCAAATAGGGGCTGTCACAGAAAATATGACAAGGTGTGGTTTAAGTGGCTGGCTAAGCCCAGCACAGCTTCTATAATGGACATTTGAGGATATATGTACGCCCTAATGTTTCTTGCAATAACTATGAAATTGAGGTGATGAACATGACCTAGTGACAATCCCCCATTCTTGATTAACTTCTTCTGACATGTATAACTCATTAATTTTGAGCGAGAGCCAAGCACACTATACCTAGCTCATTGTTTTGGTTGCCTAGCTCCAGATGAGAAGATACTCAGTATTATAGGGCCCCGGTAGGGGTGGATGTGTAATTCCTTGCTATTTTCTTTCAATGTAAATCTTTGTTTTATTTTTCTTCTCTGAGCCGATTGTGCTGTATGTTGTTCAATCTTAATAAAAAGATATTTAAAAAAAAAAAAAGTCATGGAGTGGCCCAGCCAGTCTCCAGACCTTAATCCTATAGAAAATTTATAGAGGGAGCTGAAATTTCGAGTTGCCAAACGTCAGCCAAGAAAATTTAAGGATTTGGACAAGTTCTATAAAATAGATTGACCCAAAATCCCTCCTGAGATGTGTGCAAACCTGGTAACCAACTACAGTAAAACCTTGGTTTGAGAGTAACTTGGTTTGAGAGCGTTTTGCAAGACAAGCAACATTTTTAAATAAAGTTTGACTTGATATACAAGTAGCGTCATGTCACAACTGGGTATAAAAGAGAAGAGAGGCACCTCTAAGTGTAGCAATATGGTTACATTTAATGAAGGTACAACATTTAGCAACATATTGCTACACTTAGAGGCGCCTCTCTTCTCTTTAATACTCTGTAGCTCCTGCTGGATTTTGCTTCTAATCCACTTGTGCAGGCTTCCATTTGTGGATGGACATTTTATGGTTACACAACCTATCACATGGCTATAATCTTTTTATATGGACTATAAACTGACGGACCTATGAATAAATGGCTGTGGGACAAATCATTTGAGTTTCCATTACTTCTTATGGGGAAATTTTGCTTTGATATACAAGTACTTTGGATTACAAACATGTTTCTGGGACCAATTATGCTCTCAATTCAAGGTTTTACTGTACAAGAATTGTCTTACCTCTGTACTTGCCAACAAGGGTTTCTCCACCAAGTTCTAAGTCATGTTTCCTTGGGGATCAAATACTTATTTTACTCACTGAACGGCAACTCTTTTTAAAACATTTGTATTGTGTTTTTTTTTTTTTTTTTTTTCTGGATTTTTGGTTCATCCTCTAAATAGACCTATAATAAAAAATTATAGACCCTTCATTTCTTTGTAAATGAGCAAACTTACAAAATCTGCAGGTAATCAAATCCTATTGTTTTTCCTACTTTATATGCATCTTCTTGCTCTGTAGGCTACTCTGTTCTGTTCTATTTTATGGTTATATTCTCTTATTTCTCTGGAAGACTAAACAATTGATAATATCAAAGCGGTATTAAAACCAAAAGTGTAATTTCTCTTACGTTCATTGACCGACCCAACTCTTCTATTCTTGACCATAGGGTTTATAGCGCAACATACAGGAATAGGACACCAGGCAGAAAAAGAACAGAGCACCGCCTATGGGCAGTCCTAGCTGGTATTAATCTTCTTTTTGCTTTAGGCAAGCCAATTTTTTTTATTTGGTTTGCCCACCCTTCATGGAGGCAATGCTTTGGGATGCCCTCATGTTACTTATCATAAAAGCCCTTTCGCTGAGTTCATCGCCGGACACAGCTATTCTATTCTCGACCATGAGGTTAATAGTGACAGCTTGACACAGGCTCCTAAGCCATCTGTCTTTGTGCCTCAGCCCACTGCTCAGTCCTTTTTTGACCACCTCCCATCTCTTCCTCTCCCCGCAGCTACCGCACATATGGTGGCTGTCCTTCTCCCCTCTGCCGCTGCTTACCCGAGAAGAGGAGCAGTCCTGCCAGTGCTAGGCTTGTTGCGGGCAATTGGCAGGCAGCAGAAGGGAGAGCAGCCACAGCTGAAAGACTGACCTCAAAGCAGCAGCAGCAGGAAGAGTAAGAGATAGCCAGGGGTGAGAGTGATGGACTGAGAAGGGACAAAGACATTGTAGTCACATGTCAGTCACCAGTCCTTCCTGCTGCAGCTGCCACTAAAGCCATGTGGGGTGGCTTCCACAGGAGAGGACAAAGTGAATGGCCTTTCCAGGAAGCTGGCAGGTTATGAGGAATGAGAGTGGCAACTTAATAGCCAGAAGATCTAAAACTAAATAATCTGTCCCAGCCAACTGGCTGCAATGTTTGCAGGTGCTGGTTGGGTGGAATACTGGTTCATCAGACACATCGAGAAGTACAACAAAATGGCTCCCTATCCGCACATTGCCTCAGCATATAGTGAGCTCCTCTTGGTAATAAAAAAAAAAAATAGCTTCAGCTTGGTTTTCAACCCATGGGAGAACCCCCTGTGACATGTTTTTCCCAGTAGGGCAGGGATCCTCAAACTACTGCCCTCCAGCTGTTGCGGAAATACATATCCCATGAGGCATTGTAAAACTCTAACATTCACAGATATGACTAGGCATGATGGGAATTGTAGTTCCTAAACAACTAGAGGGCCATAGTTTGAAGATCCCTGCAGTAGGCGCTTAATTGTAGAGGCCTCCTTGATTATTGCTTTTTTGTTGTTGGAGCCAGAGGAACAGCTGCAATATTGTTGCCACTAACAATAGGGAGGTCCATAGAAAAGGCAGGATCAACCAGGTATATACAAATAAGAAAAAGCTATATGTTGCTGGGTGTCTAAACACAGGTTTAAAATGTACTTTTAAAGAGATATACGCTAATACAATTTTTAGGTTTAATGACACTTCGTACAATAGGGAGTTATCTATTGTGTTGCTGTATTCTCACAGCAAATGGGCACAATGGGTTGGGTTTATTCACTCTCTTGAGGGTTAAGACAAAACAATACCAAAAATCACCTTCTATCCATAAAAACACCAAAGGGCAGAAACAACCTAATTAACCAATGATAATTGATATGTTTTAAATTTTCATGAAAAGCAGTAGTAAGCGCAATACAACTAATACACTAAAAGCATAATACCAGAATTATAGGTCATTTCAAATAGACAGGGCTAATGCAGAGTGTCATGTAATTGTTTTTTTTTTTTTACAATTTCTTTAGTTTATTATTGTAGTCCATTCCAACTGAAGCTTCCGCCATCATTGCGGAATCTTCTTGCTCCCTTTCCCACCTGAGCTATTGCCCTTGTACGTCAGTGCAGTAAGGTTCAACAAAGGAACTGATGAATGGACAGCACTCTTGCAGGATTACAATATAATGCCTTAAAGTAATAATGGAGACACAGCACATAAGTGTATTAATTAACGGCACACTCATACAAAGTCAGGCTGCTTGTAAATGTACCACATCCACATGCTTTCCAACACCCAAAACCAAATTTTATGGTAGGACTTTACTGGACAGACCATTCATTTAAGAAAAGTTTTTATACGATTTTTTTTTATATTAAAAGTTCCATATATTTCATAAAGAAAAAAGCTAGAATCACATGCGAACCCCCCCCAAAATGAGGAACCAACATGACATAATTGTGCTAATCATTCTTTTTTTTTTTTTTTTTTTCTGCCCCAGTAACGTCTGACTATAAAATTTGGTTTTGGGTGTTTGACAGCACACTCAATTTGCCATCGTTGCGAATAACAATGTGCACGCGTGAGTGAAGTAATTAAAACAACGAGCTAACAATCTCTCCTAAACTGTGCACCTTAAAGACTCCTACTAGTAAGACATTACTTTATCATACATCACGGGACACTGAGGCTATTATTCCTTACTTACTGGGTTGTACTCCATCTCCAGGTGAGTGGACATTGGTAGAACAAAGGTCTTTAGACAGGAAGTGATCCCCTATATAACCCCTCCCATACAGGAAGTACTTTGGGTTTTTTTTTTTTTAACCAGTTTCTACAAGTTGTTAGAGCAGCCGAGGATTCTGCTTTCAGCCATAGTGTACTGCAGGCTGCCGTTTAAAGTCTGATGGCAATTTTTGTTTGGCAGGGTGTCTCCCTCCCCGCAAGGCTATTGCTCTGGGACATCCTAGTAAGTAAGGAATAATAGCCTCACTCTGTGTCCCATGATGTATGATAAAGTAAATCAATTTTTTTCATCCTACTTACCTGTAAAATCCTTTTCTTTGCGTACATCATGGGACACAGAGGTCCCTCCCCTCTTTTTCAGGATTAAGTGCTTGCTACGAAACTGAAGTACTTCCTGTATGGGAGGGGTTATATAGGGGATCACTTCCTTTCTAAAGACATTTGGTCTACCAGTGTCCATTTACCTGGAGATGGAGTATAACATAGTAAGTAAGGAATAATAGCCTCCCTCTGTGTCCCGTGATGTACTCAAAGTATAGGTTTTATTTTTATACCTATTTACTGTACATGGTGCTGGCTTGTCCTGGGGAGTTCACTCCCGCTTTTATTCTGCAATTGGAAAATTAAAGTTGGGTACACCCTTTTGAGGCTGTGTTTATGGTTAAAGGGTAATTTTTGCCCTGATTTTGTCTGAGCACTTGATCATCGTATGTAGCCCATATCATTGTGTGTGCCTGTTTCCTGGGATAATGAATAATGGGTGTAATCCATACAATTAAAGCTGAGCCCCAATATCTTTGGATAAAGCTCATAGTGAATATAAATGGATATAAAGTCATTTTAACTGTTTTCCTAATATCTTTCATCATTAGTGGAGTCTTTTTGCTTCTGTTCTTTTTGCTTCCTTTGTGTAAAATACCCAAGTGATCCTGCCATTCCCCATGGTTTCCTGTTAAAAACCTACCATGCTGAGCATCAGAGCATAGCGTGTTTAGTTTCTAGCTGTGCTGGGAACTCTGCCTTCTCTTCTCCAATGATCAGACTTGTGCTGACACGCCCCCCCCCCAATGCAGAAATTCACTGGGAAGATCAGTGTACTGCTGTTTCTCCTCCCCCAGCTCTCTGAGCTTCTTACGTAGCTGAGAATAAATGCTAAGTGATCACTTAACCGCTTGCCGACCGCCGCACGCCGATGTACGTCCAAAGTTTGACGGCAGATATCGTTATGGCAGCAGCTAGCTGCCATAACCCCGGTATCCCTGTTTTCGTGCGGAGGTTGGCTTTCAGATAAAAGTGGTCTCTGCGGCGGATTCGCCACGAGATCATTTTTATCGGTGGCCGTCGGTAGCGGCGGAGGTGATTGCGTCTGTCTCCTTGCTGTGCCTGGTGACGAGTGAGGCTAACATGGCGCCCACTCGTCTCCATGACACTGCGGGGTGGAAGCGACGTCAAAACGCCACTTCCGCCCATACGTCCTAAAGGCACATTTTTTTTCCAATGTCATTTTTTTTATATAAACCGTGTAAAAAATAAATAAAATCGTGTAAAATAATAAAAATTAAAAATAAAAAAAAAACCGTCCCGACGAGCTTGCGCGCAGAAGCGAACGCATACGTGAGTAGCGCCCGCATATGAAAACGGTGGTCAAACCGCACATGTGAGGTATCGCCGCAATCGATAGAGCGAGAGGAATAATTCTAGTCCTAGACCTCCTCTGTAACGCAAAACATGCAACCTGTAGAATTTTTTAAACGTCGCCTATGGAGATTTTTGAGAGTAAAAGTTTGACGTCATTCCACGAGCAGGCGCAATTTTGAAGCGTGACATGATTGGTATCAATTTACTCGCCATAACGAGTAAAAAAAAAAATTTATGCTAACTTTACTGTTACTTTACTGTCTTATTTTTTTTATTCAAAAAAGTGAATTTTTTCCCAAAAAAGCGCGCTTGTAAGACCGCTGCGCAAATGCGGTATGAAAAAAAGTATTGCAATGACCACCATTTTATTCTCTAGGGTGTTAGAAAAAAAAACAATATATAATGTTTGGGGGTTCTAAGTAATTTTCTAGCCAAAAAAAACTGTGTAAACACCTGAATTCCAAAACGAAGCTGGTCCTTAAGTGGTTAAAAAAAAAAAAAAAAAAGGTATTTTATCAACTGAATGTTTTACGAGGTGAGAGTACACATATACTTTAATGAAAAAGCTGTGTCCTAAACCACTTGACACCCAACCACTATTTAAAAATTGCACTTCACAGTCCCAGCCTGAATATATGTTTAATTTGTGTTTATGCAAAAGTTTCAGCCTAATTGTTCATTACATATGCAGGCTTTGCTTTCTGTTTTTTAATGCTACACAATGGTTGCGCTGTTATGTTACATCTCACAATGCAAGTCTATGGCTCTGCTGACCTCCTTGCCATATAATTGTACATCCTGTATGGGTTATATAAAAACTTGTTGCACATAAAGGCCTATTGCAGCATAAAATAGTTGTCTCTACTGGCAACTCTTGAAATTTCTATGGCTAATAAATACCTTTTTACAGTAAAAATGTGAAAGTTACGTCAGTCTAGTAAACATGACCTATACATCTCAAAATGTTCCTTATGTTTTCCAAGTTATAAAGAGTAAAATATGTTGCCTTATTTCCTTCCAAAACCAGAAAAGTGCTTTAATTAAAGTGTATCTAAACCCCTGCCCCCTCGATAAAATAGGGGAGGTGCTTTGCAATTGAGATAGTTGGGAGCAATGCAAGGCATAACTGACTGAAGAAGAACACAGGAAGTTATTGCACAAGATTTCTGGCTGGTAAATTTTTTTTTTTTTTTAACTTGTCGAGCAGATATAATTAACAGACCAGAAGATCGCAAATAAGATACATTTTTTGTTAAAGTATACATACACTTTAAGAAATCTTGTCACCTTGCCAATGCCGGGCAAAGGAACAATCTCTGCACAAGACCCCACACCCCTCATATACTAGACTTACTTGTTCCCCCTTTCATCAGCTGGCAGTAAAATATGCAATTTTGGTGATTGCACCAGATTCTGTGACAGTGCTAGAGCATGGCACTTGGCTCTATCACAGTGGAGCATGTTGTATGTTCTTTCATATCTGGAAGTGGTGGGTGTGGAAGCTGTGAGGGAACACTGGTAAGGTTAGTATATAGGTTTGGTAGATGTTCCTTTTTAAAAGATCTGTCACTTTATCTTGCATTGGCAAAATTATAGTGTTTTTTTTGTTTTTTTTTTTAAGCAGGATAGACTTGTCAAACATGAGATGGTTAATAAAATTCTGTACTCATACAAGCCTGCTTATCCAACAGCATATCGGAAAGCTTCAGGAGCTGGTCCATCAGCATGAACAGAAGATAATTCAGCAGATTACCAAAATGAACGAGATAGAGGTAAACATCTATCATCTATTAAGCAATCACACCTTTTGTGAATTCATATAAAAGAGTTGGCTTTGTCATTATTTACTCTAAACAAGCAATTCACGTTTTATGGATATATGTGAATTATTCGATGGCTGGGATAAAACTGAAGCCATTATCTTGAGCTACAGTAGGGTATGACTTAGATTAGCCATGTTTTTCTTGTTTAACCAGCAAGCTATGTATAACACCACTGCTCTTCATTGGCACACTAGCACACGGGAGCTGCCAGTGATGTATGGTCTCTCACCACAAGGCCCTAGTGCCCTCAGTTTGGACGGTTGCCCCCAGCTGGATTCCCTGCTTTTCGTCTTTTCACTCCACTAGCTCTTTGGCCACATACCCTTCCTCCTATCTATCAAAAGAGGAGTTTACTTCCACCATGTCTGATTTTTTTTTTTTTTTTTTTTTTTTTGGGCCTTTTTGAGGTCCTAGATGACAGGAGTCACAAACTAGCCCCTTCATTCTCCCCTCTTGAGTCAATTTCTGTCTTTGCTCTTGAAGGGGGTTGGTTGATGAGGATGATCCATCCCCCCCCCCCCCCTTCTTCTGAGAAATCTGATCAAGATGGGATGTATTTTGGCAGAAATTTCATCCAGGCTTAAGGATACCATTGCTACCTTTTTATATTGACATGGTACGTTTAGCATTAGAGCAACCGGAGTCTGTGCACCCTAAGGTCTCCATCAATGGGTTCCATAATTTTGTCCAAGCCTACTACGTTCTTTGCATAATTCCCCCATCAACACAGATGGCGTTGCCAGGGGAATCCCTCCTGCTGAGCCATTGTATTCTACCGGCGCAGGGGAAACCGTCCCTGCAGTGACTATCACTAGTGACTACAGCAGCCGTTTGCGATAATTTCAAGCGAATTTGGCAGGCTGGTTGTACCCTAGTTGATCGATTGATTAATTTGGTACATTCAGCCTGCCCATTAATGGTTTGCATTTTCGTGCTCCCACTGTCCATAGTCGGCTGGACCTTTTGCCCAGGGACTTGTGCTACTGCATGAATGGTTTGGCAGATAACACTTTTTGTGAAATTTCCAAAATGAGCTTTCTTTGTACACATGCACGGGATTCTCTGGCTTAAATTCTGGTCAGCAGAACTCCCTTGCAAGAACTGCCTTGAGCTCTTACACTTTAAAGGTGAAAGCCTGTTTGGTCCCACCTTGACTGTGTATATCAAGGAGATCACAGGTGTATCTTTGTATTGTACTTTGTACTGTACTTTTATATCAAGGAGATCAAGAAGAAAAAGGCTCATGCTTCCATCAGTAGTTCTACTACTGAGGTTAGGAAGGGTTCCTTTTGTCACTCTCAATCCTCCAATGTTAAATCGAAGACCCGAACACACTTTTGTGTTAAGGAATAGCCCTACAACCTATGTCTTCTGACAATGATGATGGATTCCCACTTCTCATGAAGAAGAATGTCTGTTGGTCTTCAAGTCCTGGACAGTCTAACACCTGGGTCCAGAGTGATGTTTTCAGGGAATAAAAAATATTTTCACACTCTCTGCCTTTTTCAACTTCATGCTCTCTAATTTGTCTCCTTTTCTTGACAGATCTGATTGTTGCTAACAGCTCTTAGATCAAGGAGTCATTGCCCCCGTACCAACAGGAGAACACTTTTAAGGACTCCACTCTAAATTCTTAACAGTTCCCAAACTAAGTGGAAGACTTCAGCGTATTCTTGTTCTGAAAATTCTTAACTTGTTCTTACAAATTCAGAAATTTTGCATAGAAGATGCCAGATCAGTCATTGCCTTCTTCCTCCTGGGAGGGATTTTGCACACTGCCTGTCTGCAAATTCTCTTCAACATTATCTGTGTTTTGCAGTGACAAACTTCTGCATCTTTGTTGTCACTCCGGGGACCTCTGGGCCCTACGGAAGTCCTCAGTTTGTGCTTGCATGAAGGTTTTGGGTCTGATGGTGGCCTCCTTTTGATTCACTTCAGACTGTTGCAACACCACATTCTGGCCACATTTGGATAAATTGACTTTGTCCTTTGATCGCCCTATGCTTCTGACTCCTAAAGCCAAGCTTCTGACTCCTAAAGCCAGCGCTGTAGTTGCAGGACCCCTTTTCCTCACAAGTTTGGAGTTGTCACAACAGATTGCAGCTTAATAGGGCTGGGGAGCAGACCAGAACTCTTCTTTTTTTTTTTTTTTTTTTTTTTGGTCCTGTCTGCCACCCACATCCCAGGTGTGGAAAATTGGCAGGTGGACTTTCTCGGTTATCCCCAGTGGAATGGCGTCCCCATCTAGGGTTGTTTCAAGCCCATTGCCACAGGTGGGGATCCCCAGATGTAAACCCCCTATTGAGCTTCAACAACCTATTGTGTGATGTTTTAGCTAAGTTCTAGGACCCTTGCACCTTCGCATTGGAGGCTCTGGTGACACCGTGAGATCCGTTCAACCTTATCTATGCCTTCCCGCCCAACCCCGGCCAGCTACTGACCTCTTCGGTCAGTATTCAGCAGATGGCAAATGCATAGTATGTCTCTTCCTATGTAGGAAAGCCTGGCTGTCTTTTTTGTTTTCATTTTGAGTAAAACTTCACTTTACCACTTGCTGTCCAGAGGCTGTTTTATATATGGCCTCAGCAGCAAGGAAAAACCCATTCACTGACTATCTCTGACTAATGAAACCAGAAGCGAGGAGAATTTTGTCACTCCGGTTTACGGCTGCCTTTCCCTGGCCAGTACAGCCAGAAAAATCTCTAATCGTACCGATCTGTTTGGTCAGATGCTTAGAAGGGTGCAATAAGGAAAACTGGTCACTACCCAAAGCTATCACACCCCTTGTGGTAGCAATAAAGTGATTTAAAAAAATAAAAAAGGAAAACACCCCAGGTCCTCCATGCTTGCATGCAGGTCTCCCACGCATATGTAAGTGCCGATTGCACCACACGTGAGATATTAACACGAATGAGTGAGGAAAATAATTCTAGCACTAAAGCTAATGTTTACCTCTAAACTAGTAACCTGTAAAGGCTTTTAAAGTGTCACCTATGGGCAGTTTTAGGCAGAGCTTTGTTATTAGAATTGTGCACTAGTAAGTGACTCTGTAGTCTGTTCACATTTACTATATGAAGAATCACAAATGAAGGAGGTGGTTTTTGATTTACAATGGTTTTATAGCACAATTTTATGCATATAATTACGCACAAGTAAGGTGAATGGGTTATTTTTTGTTTTGTTTGACAGAGCAGTGCAACACCATTAATAATTTTTATTGACTAGATGTGGAAACACATTGGTTGGTTGCAGCAGCTCAGGTGTTTTTTATTTTATTTATTTTTATTTTATATTTTACAGCTTATCCTGAGTTTTATGAATAGATTAGTGGCAGCGCAGAAGTGTTTGGGTTAATAGTGAGATCTACTGCCAACTTTGCGGGACTTCTCTCTGGGTTTTTATATACACTGCTCAAAAAAATTAAAGGAACACTTTTTAACTAGAATATAGCATCAAGTCAGTTAAACTCTTGGGATATTGATCTGGTCCATCAAGTAGCAGAGGGGGTTGTTAATCAGTTTCAGCTGCTTTGGTGTTAATGAAATGCAACAATGAGGAGACCTCCAAAACAGGAATGGTTTTACAAGTGGAGCCCATTGAGGTTTTTTTCCCTACATATCTTTTCTGACTGTTTTTCACTAGATTTGCATTTGGCTATGGTCAGTGTCACTACTGGTAGCATGAGGTGATACCTGGACCCTATAGAGGTTGCACAAGCAGTCCAACTTTTCTAGGATGGCACATCAATACGTGCCATTGCCAGAAGGTTTGCTGTGTCTCCCAGCACAGTCTCACAAGCATGGAGGAAATTTCAGGAGACAGGCAGTTACTCTAAGAGAGCTGGACAGGGTGGTAGAAGGTCCTTAAGCCATCAGCGGGATTGGTACCTGCTCCTTTGTGCAAGGTGGAACGGGACGATTGGCATTTGCCATTGAACACCAGAATGGGCAGGTCCGCCACTGGCGTCCTGTGCTTTTCACAAATGAGCAGATTCACCCTGAGCACATGTGACAAATGTGAAAGGGTCTGAAGAAGCTGTGGAGAACGTTATGCTGCCTGTAACATCTTTCAGCATGACTGGTTTGGTGGTGAGTCAGTGATGGTCTGGGAAGGCATATCCATGGAGGGACGCACAGAACTCTACAAGCTAGACAACGGCACCCTGACTGCCATTAGGTATCTGGATGAAATCCTTAGACCTATTGTCAGACCCTACTCTTGTGCAGTGTGTCCTGGGTTCCCTCCAGGTGCACGAAAATGTCCGTCCTTATGTGGCAAGTGTATGCAGCCAGTTCCTGGAGAATGAAGGAATTGATACCATTGAATGGCCCCCATGCTCGCCTGACCTAAATCCAATAGAACACCTCTGGGACATTATGTTTCGGTCCATCCGACGCCGCCACGTTGCACCTCCAGTTTGTTGAGGAGCTTCGTGATGATCTGGTCCAGATCTGGGGGGAAATACCCCAGGACACCATCCATCTCATTAGGAGCATGCCCTGACGCTGTCAGGCATGCATACAAGCACGTGGGGGCCATACAAACTACTGAGTACCATTTTGAGTTGCTGCAATGAAATTTCAGCAAAATGGACTAGCCTGCTGCATCATTTTTTCACTTTGTTATTCGGGGTGTCTTTGAATTCAGTTCTCTGTAGATTGATCATTTTTATTTCCATTAAACGATGTGGCATCCTTGTTCCTTACACATTACCCAGTCCATATCAGTATAGATATCCAACATATTTTTCCCCATGAAGATCTCCTGTGTTTTTTCAAAGTGTTCCTTTCATTTTTTTGGGCAGTGGAGTATAAAGCATTTCTGTGTTCTGCGGCCCCTAGTGGATTATTCTTTTTTTAAAGCATCTTGACTACCTGGCTGCTTCAGTTTGTCTGGCCTTGACCCATAAAACCCTATGTTTCATTCAAATAGGATGTCATTCAGGAAAACTCCAAGTTAAAACTTTCATTAAAGCAGTGTGAAAGTGATGTGGAGGTCCTCAAAAGAATGCTGGTCCAAAATCCCTCAGATATGGAAAGAAACTGGATTGAGGAGAAGCTGATGATGCACAAAGATGTAAGTCTGCTTAATTTTGAGTGTCCATTAAGTTTTCATAGATCTTTCTTATATAATTATTGTAGGGGTTTCAGTCCCATGAAAGCTTTTCATTTATTAGGTCAGATATTCGCAACCTTTTTTCACATTAGGTATCAATATACATCAGATCACTGGCACGCCAGTTATTTAACGTTGTAGTAGTATGGCTTGTTTTCAACTTTTCCACTTATAGTTTTACTGCCTATGGGAAATTAAAGTGGTTCTAAAGTCATAACATTTCTTACCCTAATGCTCCCCCCCCATCCCTAAAAAAAAATACTTGCCTGAATCCTCACTCAATCCAGTGCCGTGCCCTTCTGTAGTGCTCTCTCCTCTCCCTCTGCATTCACAGGACACAGAAGCAACAGTTTGAGCCATTGGCTATTGCTATCAATCAAATCCTGTGAGCAGGGGGTGTGGGCTGAGCCACGGTGTGTGTGTGTCTATGGTTGTACACAAACCAGCTAGGCAGCAAGCGCGCAGATGTGCCCCATAGGATGCAACGATGGGAAGAGGAGAAGTTTTTGCCGATGGAGGTTTAGGCAGTGGCGTTGTTAGGTGGGTGCGGGGGGGTGTGGGCCGCACTCGGGTGACACCCACCAGAGGGGTGACACCCGTAGGTAGCGGCACGCACTGCTAACACCGCCGGCTGCCCTGATCTGCGCCTCAGGTCTTGCGCTGTGTCCCTCAGTGCAGCGGACTGAAGCCACCTCCCCCTCCTCTGTTTACATCCACACAGGAGGAGGAGGAGCCCGAGGGACACACACGGCTGTGTGTATCTGTCCGCGCTGTTTTTGAGGTCTGTAAAATGTATGTATATGTGGGTGGACATGTGCAGGGGGTGTCTATACTAATGGGGGGTCTGCACTGAGGGGGAATTCTATACTAATGGAGGGTCTGCACTGAGGGGGGATTCTATACTAATGGGGGGTTTGCACTGAGGGGGATTCTATACTAATGGGGCGTCTGCACTGAGGGGGATTCTACACTAATGGGGGGTCTGCACTGAGGGGGGATTCTATACTAATGGGGGGTCTGCGCTGAGGGGGCATTCTATACTAATGGGGGGTCTGCGCTGAGGGGGGATTCTATACTAATGGGTGGTCTGCACTGAGGGGGGATTCTATACTAATGGGGTGCCTGCGCTGAGGGGGGATTCTATACTAATGGGGTGCCTGCGCTGAGGGGGAATTCTATACTAATGGGGGGTCTGCACTGAGGGGGGATTCTATACTAATGGGGGCTCTGCACTGAGGGGGGATTCTATACTAATGGGGGCTCTGCACTGAGGGGGGATTCTATACTAATGGGGGCTCTGCACTGAGGGGGGATTCTATACTAATGGGGGCTCTGCACTGAGGGGGGATTCTATACTAATGGGGGCTCTGCACTGAGGGGGGATTCTATACTAATGGGGGCTCTGCACTGAGGGGGTTTTTTTACTGATGGGGGGTCTGCACTGGGGGGGGGGGATTCTATACTAATGAGGGGGGGATTTTATACTGATGGGGGTCTGCACTGAGGGGGGATTCTATACTAATGGGGGGTCTGCACTGAGGGGGGATTCTATACTAATGGGGGGTCTGCACTGAGGGGGGTTCTATACTAATGGGGGTTGGCACTGAGGGGGGGATTTTATACTGATGGGGGTCTGCACTGAGGTGGGATTCTATACTGATGGGGGTCTGCACTGAGGTGGGATTCTATACTGATGGGGGGTTCTGCACTGAGAGGGGGATTCCATACTGATGGGGGTCAACATTGAGGGGGGTGTCTGTACTGATGGGGGGTCTGCAATAAGGGAGTGGAGTCTGTACTGAGGTAGGGGGTCGGTACTTAGTGGGGGTCTATACTGATGGAGGGGGGTCTGTACTGAGGGAGGGGAGTCTGTACTTAGTGGGTGGTCTATATTGAGGGAGGGGGGCTATATTGATGGAGTAGGGTCTGTCGTTAGTGGAGGGGGGGTCTGTACTGAGGTAGTTGGTGGAGAAGGGGGTGACACCAATTTTTTTGGCACCGGGTGACACCAACCCTAGTGACGCCACTGGGTTTAGGACTGCTTTGTGCAATACACAGAGCAGGTAAGTATAACATGTTTTTTATTTTAGAAAAAAAAATGTAATCCTTTAGAACCACATTAAACTCAAATCTGCACCTTCAGTCCTCAGATCAGCCCCAGTTCAAGCACCTTTTAGACCTCAAATTAGCCCCAGTTTATACACTTTCACACTGACAGATCAGCCCTACACTTCAGGCATCTTTAGACCTCAGATTAGCCCCAATTTATGCACCTTCACATCTCAAATCAGCCTCAATCCTGCACCATTGGAAATGTAAGGGTAATGAAATGCATATCTGCTGCAGCTGACAGTTCCACTTAAAGCATGAAAACAGTACCTATGCTTGACTGATAGAGAGCCACTCTTAAAAGCCTAGCACTGAAAACATTACCATACGATAAACTGTTGCCTTTATATAATTTTTAACAGGTGTTGCGTTTATATTATTATTATATTGCAATCTAAAACGATATGTCAAGACAGTATATTTATTCAATAAATGCACATTTCTCTCAACTTAAGCTGCAGGCCTTAGTAAATAGAGAGGAAAGTATATTATTTACCTGTGAGAGATAGATATCATTTTTCAGTTGCTTCCTGGTTTCTGGCCTAGGCCAAATTGACTCCAGTGTTCTTGGGCTTTTCTTTTTCCTTTCATCTGGAGGTGAGGAACGGCCTTTGCAGCTAAGCACGCCCTCCTCCCTGCATGCCTGAGCGAAGGGCATATCCAGATTTCCAAGTAAATGCTACAAGAGTCATCTGCCCTTTCTCAATATGGCTGCAATTAGAAATGCAAGAGTAATGTTTTTCAAAGTGTTTTCTCAACAAAATAAAGCTTAGAGACAGGGTGGGTGGATGGGTGAGTTTGCTTTGGATAATAAAATTTAATTCCACTTTAAGTCACTACATACATGTTCATTTTTTATAACCTTAGCATTGCAATAGCAATCAAACGGTAGTTTATTTTTGACAAACCCACACTTTTTTACTTGAAAAATCTACTTTCATGTTATGAGTGTGGATTGTTCGATGGCCATTTCTTCCAACATCTCCTGTGAATTTCCTGCTTGCTTTGTGACCTCTCCTTTCTTCATGCCTTATTTAAAGCGGTTGTATACCCGCACAAAAAAACCCCAAACCTGTAAGGCAAAGGAAACCGCATACTAGCTCATTATGAAATAATTGCCTTAGAACAAGGCATCGGCATCTGATCCCGGTCACCGCCGAGGGAGTTGACATTTTCCCCTTGGTGCGTCTTCCGGGTTCACGGCTCCGGCGCTGTGAGTGATCGGAGCCGTGGTGATGTCACTCCCGCGTATGCTCGTGGGAGTCTTCTGACAAGGTCCCGCAGCGTCCACCTGACCTTCACAGCGCATTTGCCGCTAACGTCAGCAGCTGCATGCAAAGTGATTATCTCCTAAACCATACAGGTTTAGGAGATATTAATTTTACCTACAGGTAAGCCTTATTATAGGCTTGCCTGTAGGTAAAAATGTAAAAAAGGGTATACGACCACTTTAATTTTTCGGGACTACATATACCATGGTACCTTGCTGCCAGTGATAATGTGATGTCTTTCCTGTGCCTCTTGAAACTGCTTCTCAGTACTTTTCATAGTTTAGACAGCAAAGTCTGTGAAATATGTGGCACAGTTGTGCAGTATTCACAGGGCATAGTGAGTGTGGCACTGCATTCAAGGAAGCAAATATGTGGGGGTTTTCAAAAAGTATGTTTTCAGACTTTCAAGATCGTTCAGAATAATAGAAATAGGCTAGAAATACTTTAAAAATCCATGTGGCAAGTAATATGATTTAAAATTTTGACCACACATACAAAGGAACACAGTGCAACATTATCTTAGATGCAGCTACCTACAGTAGATTGTACACTGGAAACTATTGGAATAGCCATTATAACCCTTCTTATGCCCATCATAATTCAGTTTCTGCTAGTGTGTTAGGTTAATGTATGCCTTCTCTCTCCTCTAAAAGAAGCACTATGCCCCTTGGTTTACCTCACGGGGAGGGGGGGGGGGGGGGTTATGGATGGGTGGTTCTTTTTTGGGGGGGGGGGGTCCTTTCAGGTATTCTTGGGGGAGGGGAAGGAGGAGGATGTCGATTTGGTCCTACACCAGGTCTCGCTCCTTTTTCTGTTTTTGACAATCTAAAGCTGTGAAGAAAGTAAGGCATGCTCTTCCTACTCCTAAGAAGTGCTGCTTTTGCAAGAGGTACCTTAAGTCAGTGGTCATCAACCCTGTCCTCAGGGCCCACTAACAGGCCAGGTTTTATGTATTACCTTGGGGAGATGCAGAGTAGAATACTGCAATCACTGAGCAGCAAATTATATCACCTGTGATGTATTTCAGTTATCTTGCAAACCTGGCCTGTTAGTGGGCCCTGAGGACAGCGATGATGACCACTGCCTTAAGGGATACCTGGACAAAGGCTTTGTGTAAAGATTGTATAGCCGACCTAGTGAAGCTGGAATTGCCCCAGAATACCTCACAGATAGCTTTTCAATTTTTCCACTCTGTTTTGAAAAAGCACCCTTCGCTCCAGTCTGGGAGTTGGGCTAATGTACCATCCAGTCCTCTTCTACTTCACTACTTCAGTATCCAGGGGGGAGAGTGACTCAGAGGGAGTAAGCAGGACTAGCTCCCCTGAGATCTGAGGATTAGGAGAATACAGAAGATTATATACAAATTTATCCCTGGAGGAAGTGGATGATTTGCTAAAGAATATTCATACCACCTTTAGCATTCAGGAGAATAAAGGTAACTTATCTCTTCATGACAAAATGTTTGAGGGCCTTGGTGAGGTTAAACAGAGTGTTTTTCTGGTACACAAGGTCCTTTCAGAGGCTGTTAAGAGCGAAAGAAAGGACACAGAGAGGGCTCCGTTTTTCTCTAAACCCCTTAGGGAAGGTTCCCCTTTGACGATGGAATGAGGATGAGTGTGGAATAAAAGGCCTAAATTAGATGCGGCCTTTCCCCAGTTTTCTGTTTGCTAGGTGAAAAGAACAGTTACCGACAAATTTGAGCAGAACGGAATGCCACTTGCGAAGCTTGGGTTGGCTGCTGAATAAAAGTCGAATCTGTTTGCCTCCCAAGTGATGAGGTTTTTGGGCTACACCATGGACTCAATTCAACTAAGGAACTTTCTGCCAGAAGAGAAGATTCTGGGGGCGGTAAAACTGATTCAGACCAGCTTGGCAGTTACGGTTCGGTCAGCACTGGGTCTCCTAGCATCCTCTATCCCAGCTGTTCAGTGTGTCCGCCCCCATTCAAGGGAGCCACAGCAGATAATTCTGCAGAATTGGAAGCACAGAGAACCCTTAGAGAAACTGATCACAATCCCCTTGTGTTAGAGGAGGAAACCCCCTGGTGGTGGAGGAGCCAGCCAATCTGAACAAGGGCCTTATTTGGGTGTTCCCTGTCTCGAGAAGTCTGATGGATGCAAGTTCCTAGGGATGGGGAGCACACCTGGAAGGTCATTTTGCCCAGGGGGCCTGGTCAAGCCTAGAAGCAAGGAGATCATCCAATTGGAGGGAACTGAGCGCAATTCTCATGGGGCTCTTGTATTTCCAGGAGAAGATCAGGGGCCAGCATATTGAGATCTTAGGCAACCTCCACAGCATTGAGAAGAATATAAGATAAGTCGGCGCAGTGGATATGGGTACAGTTGGAATATAGAACCTGCTGCCTCTACAGGTACAATTCCACCTGGGTGGAGTGTACTAGAATAGGTATAGAAAACAAGTGTAGCTATGGCACTGTTCTAGTGGAGTAGATTATTAATGGTAAACCACCGTTTTATACCTTTTATATAGTCTCCTAGGCTAGGTATGGAAGCTAGATGGTTTAAATTATATATACTATAAATTAATGGCAAGTGCCTTAAACAGTGTGTGTGTGTGCGCGCGCGCGCATATATATCACAATGTAGTGCTACAGATTTGTAGTGTCCTTTTGGCAAATAAACTGATTCAAACACAAAATGAGTGGATGAATAAAATTAAAAATAAAAAGTATATAAAAAAAATATATAAAATATCAGAACCAACGTGTGTTACAACCTCTGTAGCCCAGTTTGCGGTGTGTTTTGGATTGTGCTACAGCCTCTGGTGGCTGCAGGACAATGTGGTTTCAGTGGTCCTAGAATGTGTTTCAAATGTGTATTTTTAAACCAAAAAATGGTGTGGGTTACACTCCGTTGCTTACAAATATTATATACTAATTTGCAAATGTAAAGATAGGATCACATTAAATATATCCAATATTATATCACATACAATTGCATTGATGACATTTTTTTTTTTTTTTTTTTTTTTTTTTTTAGTGCAGAAAGTGCTTGTAATAAAATGTGTGCTAATTTAGCACCTATTAATTGGCAAAGTGACTAGTGCTCAGAAAATTAATTGACAAAGTGACTTGTGCTCCAAAAGAAAAACCAGTACTTGCTGGAAAGACCGTTTTGTTTTTTTAAAAAGTCTTTTTATATGGCTCAAAAAGGGTGAATCCTCATTGAGAGACAATATGATTAAAAAAATCTTCTTATCTAGGTGCTGGGTGGTGATGGTGCTTCTTAATCGTGCTCCTAATGTGCTTGCATCATCGGATAGCCTCACCCCTGCAGGGGTATATGCGATCACAGTATCTGCCACTTTGTAGCAACCTTGGATGGCTCCGGTCCATACTTTAATTGTTGTCTAGCGACTTTTAATGTGCTCACCATAAAAAAGAGGGAATGCCCATAGCGTAAAAGCTTTATTTTAACATAAGCAAAGATCATACTCACATTTTTAATATAAGCATGAAAGGATAAGAACGTCACAAAAGGCCTGTGTTCGTCTGACTGGGGGTGATGCAAGACGTTCGTAAGTCCTTCCCTACGCGTTTCGTCATTGGACATCTACAGGAGCATGACGCACATGTTGCAAACCAGGGAGGTACCAGAAGCAGTGTTCTCCTAACCTTAGCTCGGCATTTCCTATTTTGTGCGGAGGAGGATCTGGAGTCCCTGTCGGCCCTGCATCTGAAGGGCAGTTTGAATCGGTGGCAGATTTCCTGAGCAGGAAGAAAATTTCAGAATCAGAGTGCAGCCTAGATTTTGGAAGTTTTTCAGATGATTGTGAACAAGTGGGGCATTCCGCAGTTCGATTTGTTCGCAACTCACTCAAACGTTCTGGTTTACTTTTCCCTGAACAGAGAAGATCAGGCAATGGGTCTAGAAGCTCTGGCCCAGCCTTGTGACTTTCTTTTGTGTTATGCTTTTCCCCCCTTTCAGCTAATACTGGTGGTCCTCAAAAAAATTTAAATAAGAATCCACAAACCTAATACTTGTAGCCCCCGATTGGCCCAAAAGGATATGGTTTTCGACACTTCTGAATTTGGGGACAGAGCCTCACTGGATTTTACTTCTGCGGGATGATCTACTAAATTAGGGGCCCCTCCTTCATCCAAACATAAACCAGCTCAGGCTATCAGTGGTTTCTGAAGAAAAGGTCTATCTGACAACTTAGTTTCTACGCTGCTAAATTGTAGGAAGAAAATTACATTAGACATTTATTTCAAGGTTTGGAAATGCTACAACTCCTGGTGCGTTGCAAAAGAGTGTTTGCAGCAGGAAGTAGTTTCCATCCTGTAATTTCTTTGACGGAATAGAGAAGGGATTAGTGGTCAGCACCTTAAAGACACAGGTAGCCGTACGATCAGTTTTTTTGGAAAGGCAATTATCACGAGATCCATTGATAATTAGGTTCTTTAAGACCCTGGCTAGGTCAAGACCAGCGCCTGTTAAATTTTTTCCAAGATGGGACTTGGTGATGGTTTTGCAAGGTCTGACTAAAAGACCTCTTGAGCCTCCAGAAAGTGCTACAGTTAAGGATTGGACTTTGAAAACGGTCCTGTTGGTGGCGATCACCTCTGCCAGAAAAGTTAGCGAGCTGCAGGCTTTCTCTGTGGTCGAACATTTCTTCATGATTTTTCCAGACCGGATAGGTCTAAGGGTTGAATGCAATGAGTAAGCACAGTGTAGCCGTGCGAAACTTGTCCCCCTCAGTTCTGGCTACTGCATATGTGGTGAGTGTCATTGTTTGCATGGAATATATTCAATAAATGGACTTCAATCACGTTGGTGTGCAGCCAATTTCTTCCTTCATCCATTCTTCTGTGGCAGGCGAGCCGGGACTTGCACCCATGTGAAGAGTCTTATATTTTTCATCATGTCTGGAGTCTCTCACCTGGAGTGGCCATTATCCTTTGTTGTGCAGTTCGAAGGGTTGATCCAGATTTCCTGACAAAGGTCTCTTCCTTTTTTTCAATTATCACAAGAGGTCGTTTTTCCAACCTTTTTGTTCATCCTCATCTGTTCCTAAAGAGGATGTTTTCCCACACTCTAGATGTGAAAAGATGTTTACTATGATACCTAGAGATCACTAAGAATTTGAGAAAATCAATTCTCTTTTCGTGCTGTTTTCCGATTGCATTAGGGATATCGTGCTTCCAAAAGCACAATAGGAAAGTGGCTTAAACTGGCCATTAAAGAAGCCTACACGACCTCAGGGCAGGTACCTCCAGATGGTATCGTGGCCCATTTAACTAGGGCAGTGGCAACATCCTGATGGCACCTCATCCAATCTAATTTTGTAAGGCAGCAACATGGACAAGCTTCTCTACGTTCATCCGGCATTGTAGAATCGATTTTGCTGTCAGCCACAGAGGGTCCTGCATGCGGTGGTCCCACCCTAGAAAAAGTTTTCTCTTATCTCCACGTGCTGTCCTAAAAGACTATTTGGGAAAACCTTAGTTCGATTTACCGGTAACAGTATTTCTAGGAGTCTTTCAGGACAGAAGCTATTACCCTCCCTAATGGTTTTTAGTTTGTACTGTTATGTTGTAATGGTTTGTTTTCTGGTTCTGTCTTTCGACATGGCTAGAGGGTTCTCTATTACGACATGGTGGTGGAAGTGCCTTTTAAAAACATTGATCATGTTGTTCCCTGTCTGGGAAAGTGGACGGAGCTGTGCTCTCTCCATGTGCTGTCCTAAAATACTTCTAGAAATACTGTTTTTTTTTTTTCCTTTTTCTAGCCCTCATTCAGATTATTGGAACACTGTTGTGCTAAGAGAGCTCCTTTGCAGTTTTCCAGTTCAACAGACCCTCAGTGTTGCCTTGAAAGCCATATTTAGACCCCACCATGAAGAAGACAAGGAGATGGCCTCTATTGTGTACCATCAGGCACTAGGTCCTGATTGAGGCTCTTTTTTTTGGGTCACCTAGAGTACTGTATTAGGCGTTGGGCATTTCTTTTTCATACATCATGGGACAGGCTAGAGTCAGGCTAATATTCATTACCTGCTGGCTTATACTCTATCTCCAGGTGAATGGACATTGGTAGACCAAAGGTCTTTAGACAGGAAGTGATCTCATATATATAACCCCTCCCATACAGGAAGTACTTCTGCAAGGTGGATGGCATGGTTTGTTTGAGCTCTCTGAGCTCCAGGTCTCTAGTCCCACAAACAGTTCTTGAATGAATCAAGGGATTGACTGATCGAATCAATTTGACACAGGCTTTATATGCTTAGATAAATGGTACCCGAGCCTTGCAAAGAAGACCCCAGAACCTGCAAGGTTTTGCTTGTAATGCGGCCTCCGGGCCCTGGCTCCTGCGAAGTGGAATCCTGGACACCACAGCGCTAAGGCATTCCCGCAGGGTGTGCTGTACTGGTCCAAGGGAGTGGACACTAAACATGAAAAGGGTACCCAGTTTTTGAAGGTCCTCAAGTGACAGGAACTCGCCGTGATGGGTGAAGTTTGGGCTTAGTTTATAAGCTGCCCTGCGCCTGCATGGGTAAGTGAAACCCCTATAATATTATTATTGTGAGGTGTCCCAGTGATTGTAACAATCAGTCAAGCTAGCTAGAGGCTGGACACCTGTGCTAGCTGTGGGTGTTTGCAAAGTGTACCTTTTTTTTTTTTTTTTTGCTTGCCTGGCTGTTTTTTTTTTATGATGAAACACGATGGTGCGGCATTTTCGCCTTGGTTCACCATGGCGCACATGTATTTGCAAAAGCGCCACTGGACTTAGCAGTTTGAATAGCTTGCATGGCGCACGCGGCTTCACCGCACATGCGCAGTAGTCTTTATCTGGGTGCACGTAGATTCATGTCATACGCGAATAGTCACGCCCGTTCGCCGGGGCCACGTGTGCGCATGCACAGAACCTTCCGGCGCACACCCAGCTCATTTAAGCGGTGTAGGCCAAGCATGCGGTGCTTCCAGAAGGCAGCTGTGGGACACAGAGCAGGCTCTGAACAGACACTTGCAGCATGTTTCATTTCTCCTTACCCGGGTCAAGTGAGTCACCAAGTGTTGCTTGGAAGGATAAAGGTGCTTAGCAGGATAGTTACATAGGGGGCTTGGTGAGCCCTATTAAAGGGTCTCCCTTCTGAGGTGTTTTAATACTACACCCAAGTACTCTTTTTGTGGCTGGTAATTGTCTTCAAAAAAAGAGCGTGCCTCTTCAGGCCGTACAGGCTTTTGCCCTACACCCCCTGGAACAGGAGGTGTATGCTGATTGGGAACATCCTGACAGGATTTTTGTTCCTCCTAAGAGGTTTTCCCTTTTATATCCCATGGATGAAAAGTTTGTCAAAAAATGGAGCACGCCAGCCGTAGATGCAGCAGTCAGTCTCTTCCTTAAACAAGCACTTAACTTGTCTAGTAGATAAAACACAGGGCTTGAAAGACCCTGTTGACAAGAAATTGGAGTCATTATTAAAGGCTTCCTTTTCTTTGGCCAGTTCAGCTATTCAGCCAGCTGTTGCAGCAATTGGTGGCTGCCAGTCCATAATGAATCAGGTCAGATGGCCTGATGGGCCTAACCAGGAGGATGATCTGCCTGAAAGTAAGACAAATATTCCCCGAGCGCTATGTTTTGCTGTTGACGTCTTAAAGGCTTCAATACAGCAGGTTTCTCGTTTGGATCTCTTGTCTGTACATATGCTCCGAATGTTGTGGCTTAAGAACTGGTCAGCCGAGCTTCCTTGTAAAAAGTTATTGGCAGGTTTCCCTTTTAGTGGGGAACATTTTATTTGGTGATCTTTTGGACAAATATATCCAAAAAAAAGTCCGGAGGGAAGAGTTCTCTACTTCCTGTGAAGAAACGCACCAGACGTCCCTCGTTTAAAACCTCAGGGACTCCTTCCTCAAATGTCTCAGCGTCAAGGCGGTTCCGCCGCCAACAGGTCGTTAGGGCCAGGGGCAAGCCCTAGGACCAGAAGCCCTGGGTCCAAAGCTCTTCTAAACCCAGCACCAAGTCCTCCTTTTGAGGGGACGCCCCCACTCCATCGATTGGGGGGAAGCCTTCTGCACTTTGCGGACATTTGGAGAACAATAATTCAGGATGAGTGGGTCACCTCAATTATATCTCGTGGTTACAAGCTGTAGTTGCTGGGGGTTCCCCCTCAAAGGTTTTCAAGAGTCAACGTTCCCTCAAATCCTTCAAAAAGAAACTTATTGCTTCAGGCACTACATCATCTACTGCATCAAGGAATGATTGTAAAGGTTTCCTTCCGAAAGGGGCACAGGGTTTTACTCAAACCTGTTTACAGTCCTTTCTGATGGAGTCTGTCCGATCAGTAGTAGCCTCACTCCAGAGGGGAGACTTTCTAGCCTCCATCGATATAAAAGACATGTATTTACACATACTTATCTTTCAGCCTCAACAGAGGTTCCTACGTTTTGCAGTAGAGGAACGTAATTTTCAGTTTGTGACTCTACCCTTTGGGCTTGCTACAGCTCCCTGGGTGTTCACAAAGGTCCTAGCACCAGTACTGGGTCTTTTAAGGGCCCAAGGGATCCTGGTGTTCGGGTATCTGGACAATCTCCTGCTCAGAGATCACTCATTACAGGCTCTAGAACAGCAAAATATGCACAGTGCAGTATTTGAAAAGCTTAGGCTGGATCATAAATACCAAAAAGTCAGCCTTGAAACCAGCTCAAAGTCTGAAGTATTTAGGTCTGATCCTAGATACGGTTCAAGCAAGAGTATTCTTGCCACCTGTAAGGATCTGTACCCTGAAGGTTCAGGTGTGTCAGATAAGGGGCACCAGACAACCCTCCATTTGGCTCTGTATGAGTCTTCTAGGGAGGATGGTATCCTCCTTCGAGGCAGTGCCCTATGCCCAGTTTCATTCCAGGCCTTTACAGCAAGACCTCTTGTCTTGGAACAGAAGAGGACAAGCCCTGAATTATCCAATGTGCTTATCTCCTCGGGCACGCTTAAGCGTAGTTGCAGGATCAGAACACGCTTAACACGCAGGATCAGGCACGCTTAAGCCTGGTTGCAGGATCAGAACCTGCGAAAAACAAAAATCCCTGGCAACTTGGAGAGTACTGACTACAGATGCCAGTCTCTCACGCTGGGGAGCAACCCTAGAGGGGCTCTCGGCTCAGGGGAAATGGTCAGGGACAGAACAGATCCTGCCCAGCAACGTCCAGGAATTACGGGCAGTACGTTTTGCCCTACGGTCCTGGACGGTGGAGGTTCAGTCCGACAATGCCACTGCAGTGGGCTATATAAACCACCAAGGCGGTAGTAGGAGTTGTTCAGCTCTGAAGGAGGTGAACAACATACTAGCCTGGGCAGAGAAACATGTGCCAATTCTATTGGCAGTCCATATCCCAGGAGTAGAGAACTGGAAGGCAGATTATCTCAGCCGCCAGTAGATCTGCCCCAGGGGAATGGTCACTACTTCCAGGGGTGTTCCAGGAAATTTGCCAGCATTGGGGATGGCCAGAGGTCTTCCTATTGGCATCCAGGTTCAACAATAAGCTACAGCAATTTGTGTCCTGAACAAGGGATCCTCTGGCAATCGGAGCAGATGCTCTGATAGTCCCATGAAGCCAGTACGCCCTGGTTTATGCTTTCCCTCCAATCCCTCTCCTTCCACATTTTGCTGCGCAGGATTCGGAGAGAGGGGGTTCCAATCATCCTTGGAAATCCGTGATTGGGAGGATTCTTTTTTTTTTTTCTACAGTCAGCTGTGGAAATAAGATTGGCTTTGAGTACAATCGGAGATCAGATTTCGGCCCTGTCAGTATTCTTCCAAAGGCCTTTAGCATCCCATTCGTTAGTCCGAACCTTTATGCAGGGGGCGACTCGTTTGTTTCCCCCCATTAGGTCACCTATGTGTCCTTGGGACTTGATCTTGGTGCTATCCGTGTTACAGAAACAACCATTTGAACGTATCAAGGAAATTCCATTAGACTTGCTGTCACGCAAGCTAGCCTTCCTGATGGCCATCACCTCGTCTAGAAGGGTGTCGAAGTTGGCGGCCCTTTCGTGCAGGGAACCATACTTGATCCTTCACCACGATAGGGTCGTGTTAAGACCTGTTCCATCCTTTTTGCCAAAAGTGGTGTCGACCTTTCATTTAAATCAGGACATTATTTTGCCTTCTTTTTTCTCTCGGCCTCGCTTGGCGGAAGAGAGTCGACTGCATTCATTGGATGTTGTCCGGGCAGTCAAGGTTTATTTGTCGAGATCTGCGGAGAGCCGAGGATCAGACTCCTTTTTTGTTTTACCAAAAGGACCCAAGAAGGGGCAGGCAGCTTCCAAGGCTTCCATTGCCAATTGGGTCCATCAATTGATCATTCTGGCCTATGGTCTGAAACATAAAGCCCCACCCTTTAGGGTGAGAGCTCATTCTACCAGAGGTGTAGGAACCTCCTGGGTTTTTTTCGCCATGAGCTATCTGTGGCTCAGATTTGTAAGGCTGCTACCTGGTCTTTAGTGCATACGTTCACAAAATTTTATCAAGTGGATGTTCGAGCAGCCAAGGATTCGGCTTTCAGCCGCAGTGTACTGCAGGCTGACGTATACGTTCTGATGGCTATTGTTTGGCAGGGTGTCTCCCTCCCCTCAAGGCTATTGCTCCTGGGACATCCCAGCAGGTAATGAATATTAGCCTGACTCTGTGTCCCATGATGTGTGAAATATAGGATTTTTTTTGTCATACCTGTAAAATTCTTTTCTTTGAATACATCATGAGACACAGAGATCCCTCCCCTCTTTTTTTGAGGATTCAGTGCTTGCTACAGAACTGAAGTACTTTCTGTATGGGGAGGGGTTATATAGGTGATCACTTCCTGTCTAAAGACCTTTTGGTCAATCAGTGTCCATTCACCTGGAGATGGAGTATAACCCATCCCCATAGCCCAACAATTTAGTGAATGCCAAGAAGGCGGTCACTAGAAGCATCTATTATAAAGTCTGGAAGACTTATATTGCTTGGTGTAAAGCCACAAAATTGCATCCTCGGAAATACGTTATTGGGAGAATCCTCATTTCTACAGTTGGCTGTGGAAATCAGATTGGCTTTGAGTACAGTCAGGGGTTAGATTTTGCGCCGGTCAGTATTTCAAAGGCATTCCAAACAGTTATGCTGTGGGCAACTAGTTTGCTTCCCCCCATTAGGTCCCTCTTGTGTCCTTGGAACTTTAACCTGGTGTTGTCTGTGTTACAGAAACAACCATTTAAGCCTATCAAGGAAATTCCATTCGTCTTGCTGTCATGCAAGCTAGCCTTCCTGCTGGCCATCACCTTGGCTAGAAGGGTATGTGAATTGGTGGGCCTTTCATGTAGGGAACCATGCTTAATCCTTCACCACAACAAGGTGGTGTTGTGTCCTATTCCATGCTTCTTGCCAAAGGTGGTGTTGGCCTTTCATTTGAATCGGGACATTGCTTTTCCTTCTTTTTTCTCGCTGCCTCGTTCGGCGAGAGAGAGATGACTGAACTCCTTGGCCATAGTTTGGGTAGTCAGTTTATTTGTCTAGATCTGCAGAGATCCGAGGATCGGACTGCTTTTTTATTTTGCCAAAAGGACTCGAGAAGGGGCAGGCAGCTTCCGAAGCTTCCATCGCCAGTTAGGTCTGCCATTTGGTCATTTAGGCCTATGGTCTGAAACGCAAGGCTCCTCCCTTCAGGGTGAGCGCTCATTCTACCAGGGGTGTAGGAACCTCCTGGGCTTTTCGCCATCAGGTATCTGTGGCTCAGATTTGTAAGGCTGCTACCTAGTCTTCAGTGCATACATTTACAAGATTTTATCAGGTGGATGTTGGAGCAGCCGAAGATTCGGCTTTCAGCCGTAGTGTACTACAGGCTGCTGTATAAAGTCTGATTGCTATTTTGATATTGTTTTTGGCAGAGTGTCTTTCTCCCCTCAAGGCTATTGCTCTGGGACGTCCCAGTATTATTATTATTATTCAGGATTTATATAGCGCCAACAGTTTACGCAGTGCTTTACAATATAAAAGGGAGACAATACAGTTATAATACAATAAAATACAAGAGGATTAAGAGGGCCCTGCTCAGAAGAGCTTACCATCTAATAAGTAATGAATAATAGCCTAACTCTGTGTCTCGTGATGTATGATAAAGAAAATTGGATTTTTTTCGTCATATTTGCCTGTAAAATCCTTTTCTTTGAATACATCACTGGACCCAGGTCCCTCCCATCTTTTGTGAATTCAGTGCTTGCTACAAAACTGATGCACTTCCTGTATAGGGGCGGACTTCCTGTCTAAGACTTTTGGTTTACCAGTGTCCATTCACCTAAAGAAGGAATAATAGCTTCTTTTTTTTTTTTTTTTTTTTTTTTTAAACAGCTAAAAAATGTTTTGTGCCATAGACATTAAATATCTGTACCTGTTTGTTCTTAATTGTCTGGTAGATGCTTTTAACAGTGGCTTTATGTTTTGTGTTCCTCAGTTAACTGCACTGAATATAAAACTTAATGATGTAGAATATTCAAAGTCTGAAGTTGTCCAGAGACTAATGAGACATGTAAGTACTTTTTTTTTTTTTTTTTTCCCATCAACAAATATACCTTTTATTAGTAAATGCCTACAATAAGGTGTCTTCCATGTATGGTATGAGCTATAAAAGAAAGGATCCCAAACTGCTATGCTTTAATTTCAAAAAGTTTATTTTTTACATTTACTTTCAGGTGAATCGCTTATTCTTATGGTCATGCTTACATTTTTAAGTGTAGTCATTTCTATGAGTGATTTGTATGCAAAAGCCAATGTCTAGAACAAAATGGTTGTTTGGATTTTCGTAACCTAGTTGTGTATGCTAATTATGCAAATGACTGGCAATTTGGAGACTGTTCTGTTTATCTTCACTCATATATGATCAGAAAAAAAATTATATTTAGAACAGCATTTCTTAACTCCCTTTTTTTAATATTACAGGCCCCCCAACATACCCCTTTCACCAGACTGACTGTTGAAATCATTACCAGTCCTATCAGATACCAACTTTACTTAAAGTGGTTGTAAATTTGCAGCTTCTCCCGCATCCCCACCTAAATTTATACATACCCAAGCCAGAACTCAATCCAGCAACCTGCACAAGAGCCAAGGCTCTCCTTCGGCCATTTCCTTCCTCATTGGCTCAGCTATAGTGAAGTAGGGCTGAGTGCCCCCTTAAGCAGGCGGCTTGCTATGGGGGCACTAGGCAGGGCAGGGGACCCCAGAAGAGAATTGGGGCTGCTTTTGCACAGAGCAAGTAGGTATAACCTGTTTGTTTAACCACTTGCCACCCAGGCCAATTCTGACATTACACAGAATTACACAGAACCCCCTAAATATATATTATATGTATGTTTTTTTTTTTTTTTTAGCAGAGACCCTAGAGAATAAGATGGCAGTCGTTGCAACTTTTTATCTCGCACGGTATTTGCGCCACAGTTTTTCAAACGCGTTTTTAAAAAAAAAAGGTAAAGTTAGCCTTTTTTTTGTATATAAAGATGATGTTAAGCCGAGTAAATAGATACCTAACATGTCACGCTTCAAAATTGCACACGCTCGTTGAATGGCACCAAACTTCGGTACTTAAAAATCCCCATAGGCGACACTTTAAAATTTTTTACAGGTTACATGTTTTGTGTTACAGAGGAGTTCTAGTGCTAGAATTATTGATCTCGCTCTTGCGGCAATACCTCACATGTGTGGTTTGAATGCCGTGTTTTCTTTTGTTTTTTTTTTTTCATTTCACTTTTATTTTTCTATTTTGACACTTTCTTTAGAATTTTTTTTTTTTTTTTTTGATCACTTTTATTCCTATTACAAGGAATGTAAACACCCCTTGTAATAGTAATAGTGCTTGGCAGGTCCTCTTTAGAGTGAGATCTGGGGTCAGTAAGTCCTATAAGAACAATCAAGCTCATATCATTCTTCTGGTGAAGGGAATCGCTGGCTCTAAAAGATGATATCAGAATGATGCCTGCAGCTGCAGTCATCATTCAGATATCACCGCTCAAAGTCCATGATGTCATATGATGTTACGCAGGCGGTATGTGTGTGTGTGTGTGTGAGACAACACTGAAGAAATGACACTTTGCTACAATGTAAAGTAGTGAGTGTACAGCTTGTATAACAGTGTAAATGTATTGGCCCCTCAAAATAACTCAACACACAGCCATTAATGTCTAAACCGCTGGCAACAAAAGTGAGTACACCCCTAAGAGAAAATTTCCAAATTGGGCCCAAAATGTCAATATTTTTTATTGCCACCATTATTTTCCAGCACTGCCTTAACCCTCTTGGGAATGGCGTTCACCAGAGCTTCGCAGGTTTCTACTGGAGTCCTCTTCCACTCCTCCATGGCGACATCACGGAGCTGGCGGATGTTAGAGACCTTGCGCTCCTCCACCTTCCATTTAAGGATGCCCCACAGATGCTCAATAGGGTTTAGGTCTGGAGACATGTTTGGCCAGTCCATCACCTTTACCCTCAGCTTCTTTAGCAAGGCAGTGGTCATCTTGGAGGTGCGTTTGGAGTCGTTATCATGTTGGAATACTGCCCTGCGGCCCACTCTCCGAAGGGAGGGGGATCATGCTCTGCTTCTGTATGTCACATGTTGGCATTCATGGTTCCTCAATGAACTGTAGCTCCCCAGTGCCAGCAGCACTCATGCAGCCCCAGACCATGACACTCCCACCACCATGCTTGACTGTAGGCAAGACACACTTGTGTTTGTACTCCTTACCTGGTTGCCACCACACACGCTTGACACCATCTGAACCAAATAAATGTATCTTCGTCTCATTAGACCACAGGACATGGTTTCAGTAATCCATGTCCCTAATCTGCTTGTCTTCAGCAAAAACTGTTAGCGGGCTTTCATCTTTAGAAGAGGTTTCCTTCTGGGATGACAGCCATGCAGACCAATTTTATGCAGTGTGCGGCATATGGTCTGAGCACTGACAGGATGATCCCCCACCCCTTCAACCTCTGCAGCAATGCTGGCAGCACTCGTACGTCTATATTTCCCAAAGCCAATCTCTGGATATTACGCTGAGCACGTGCACTCGACTCCTTTGATCGACCATGGCGAGGCCTGTTCTGAGTGGAACCTGTCCTGTTACACCGCTGTAACACCAAATTTAACACACTTGCTCCCCATTCACACCTGAGACCTTGTAACAATGAGTCACATGACACCGGGGAGGGAAAATGGTTAATTGGGTCGAATTTGGACATTTTCACTTAGGGGTGTACTCGTTGCCAGTGGTTTTAGACATTAATGGCTGTGTGCTGAGTTATTTTGAGGGGACAGCAAATTTACACTGTTATACAAGCTGCACACTCACTACTTTACATTGTAGCAAAGCGTCATTTCTTCAGTGTTGTTACATGAAAAGATATAATAAAATACTTCCAAAAATGTGAGGGTGTACTCACTTTTGTGAGATACTGTGTGTGCGTGTATGTATGTATGTATAATCTGCGCTCCCTCCCTGTTCCCGAGGGGGGGGGGGGCGCATGCTCCTGGCGGTGCTGTGATTCGATCCAGAACCGATCAGTTAACAGGTCCAGGCCAATGATTTTTGGCCTTTGACCTGCTGATCGGTTTTGGCGAATCAGGGAACAGCATGTGCCTGTGTTTACAAAGCATAGGAAATGTCATCTGTTCTCATGGAGCCCTTTTCGGTTCCAGCGTGAGAGGAGAGAACATCAGACAGAGTTTAAGCACTACACTGACACACAATCACATAGTTGGGCACATTTAACCCCCTGATCGCTCATAAGGTATATTACCAAAACACCTTTGGGATGAATTAGAGTGGAGACTGCGAGCCAGGCCTTCTCGTACACATTACTGCCTGACCTCACAAATGCGCTTCTGGAAGAATGTTCAATCGTTTCCTTAGAGACACTCCTAAACCTTGTGGGCAGCCTTCCCAGAAGAGTTGAAGCCGTTATAGCTACAAACGGTGGGCCAACTCAATATTGAACACTATAGACTAAGACTGGGATGCTTAAAAGATTAAAGTTCATGTATGTGTAAAGGCAGGTATCCCAATTCTTTTGGTAATATAGTGTATATCAGCCTTTGCAGCAGTGCAGTTAAAAAAGAAAAAAAAAAAAAGTACAGTATATACCCAAGCATGGGAGCCTGGGGTGGCCAGTGGGCAGATCGCTTTTATGCTTCGGCATATATATTTTTCTTTTCTTTTTTTGGCACAGATTTCTTCATCTACCTCGATGGATGTGAATGGAGGAATCTGTTAGGCTCTCTTTTTTGGTTTAGCCACACAGGATGTGTGGGGAAAAAAAGAACATTACATATATGCTCAACAAGGACCAGCAATGTACTGGTATGTCGCTATACTGGTTATACTGAGAAGATGCCTGCAGTTGTAGGCATCATCTTGGTTTCGTTTTTTCAGCCGGCTGTCGGCTTTCATGTAAAAGCAATCCTGGTGGCTAGTTAGCCGCTAGATTGCTTTTACAAGCAGTGGGATGGGACACCTTCCACGTTTTTCTTGGGCTCTAATGTCCCACAGGGGAAACCCGAGAATGCAGGCGGCGGTTCTGCCAGCTGACCATAGAGCTGACCGGAGACCAGAATGGCTCCAATCATCTCTACCCTCTAAAACTGAAAGTTAGGAGCATTTCATCACTTAGGTTTCGCTGCATGTAAACAGCGTCATTTTTAAATTGGGAAAGCTTCTGATCACACCGATCTTGGTGTGATCATATGCTTTAAGGGCAGAGGAGAGACCCCAGATTTCTCAGAAAAGAGTACCTGTCACTGCCTATTGCTTTCACAGGGGGTATTTACATTCCCTGTGATTAACAATAAAAGTGATCAAAAGGAAAAAAATTAAATGGACAGGGTAAAAATTTAAGCAAAATTAAAGCACCTCCGTCCAAAGGCGAATGCAAGCATCAGTCTCGTGTCAGTATGTAAACAATAATTGAACCATGCATGTGAGGTATCACTGCGAACATCAGATCAAGGGCAGTAATTATACCACTAGACCCCCTGTAAAAATCGAAAGTGGTAAAGTGAAGGCTTTTAACGCATCGCCTATGGATATTAAAGCGGAGCGCCGCCGATAATTTTGCCTACAAATACTGCAGCTGCTGACTTTTAAAACATGGACACTTACCTGTCCAGGGCGCCCGCGATGTCGGCACCCGAGGCCGAACCGTCTCTCCGTCCTCGGGTGCTGCCGCCTCCATCTTCGGTAAGGGAATCAGGAAGTGAAGCCGTGCGGCTTCACTTCCCGGTTCCCTACTGCGCATGCGCGAGTCGCGCAGCGCAATATGGATAGTCCCTGCTGCCTCTGGGACCCGTGTGTTTCCCAGCAGGCAGCGGGGAGGGAGCAGGAAGTGGCATAAATAACCGCAGATTCTGCGGCTATCTATGCCGGAAGTGAGTACAGATACCTGTAATATACAGGTATCTGTACTCCCCTCCCCCCTGAAAGGTGCCAACTGTGTCACCGGAGGGGGGGAGGAATCTGATGAGTGGAAGTTCCACTTTTGGGTGGAACTCCACTTTAAAAATGTATGTAGTATGTCACCCATTGCACAGGCGTGTGCAATTTTAAAGTAGGTCATGTTTGGTAAAATATAAACGCTCTTACGCCGAGTAAATAGATACCAAACAATTGGGCAATGCGTTTTGTGTTTTTGTGCATTAAATCTCAAAAGTGTATTTTTTCCCCAAAAAATTGTTTGAAAAACTGCTGCGCAAATACTGTGTGACATAAAAAATTCTCTCGGGCCAATGTATGATGTTTGTGGGTTCAAAGTAATTTTCTAGCAAAAAAAAAAAAATATATTTTTTTCATGTAAACAAAGTGTCAGAAAAGGCTTGGTCTTCAAGTGGTTGGAAGAGTGGGCGATGTGTAGCATATGCTTCTAATGTTGGGCAAAAAAATGCCAGGACAGCTCAAACCCCCCCCCAAATGACTCCTTTTTGGAAAGTAGATACCCCAAGGTATTTGTTGAGAGGCCTGTTGTGGCAAAAAATTCTTCTATGCACTACAAGTTTATGAAAAATGTCTACTATCCTGGCATTTCAGGGCCTTTTGAAACTGTGATAGTAGGTTGTGAGGAGGTGACATGAGGAAATACACCCTTTAAAAGCTTGCAGGAGGTGGTCTTTGAATTTTGGAGGCCTGTACATGGTTAGTCTGCCAAAAAGTCTCACATGTGGTATCCCCATACTCTGGAGAAGCAGCAGAATGTATTTTGGGGTGTTATTCCACATATATCTATGGCATGTGTGACAGTATATCATTTAAGTAAAAACTTTATGTAAAATAAAAAAATAAAAACTTTTGTTATTTTCCAGAGAATGGTGGCAAAAATAAATAATTCCTTGGACTCAACATGCCTCTCAGCAAATAGCTTGGGGTGTCTGCTTTCCAAAAAGGGGTAATTTGGGGGGTGTTTGTACTGCCCTGGCATTTTAGCACCTCAAGAAATGGGATAGGCAGTCAGGAAAAAAAAAAGCTGCGTAAATTCCAGTTTATATACCATAGTTTTGTAGACGCTATAACTCACACCAATTATACACTTATTGGGATTTTCTTCTTCCAAAAACATGTAGCAGAATAAATGTTGGTCTTAAATGTATGATGAAATTTGAGTTTATTGGATATTTTTTTATAACACGGTAGAACATTTTTTGGGTTTTTTTTGTTCATATCGCAAAAAATAAAAACCCAGTGGTGATCAAATACCACCAAAAGAAAGCTATTTATGTGGGGGAAAAAAAGGACATAAGTTTCATTTGGTTACAGCGTTGCATTACCAGTTAAAGTAGCGTAGTGCTGAATACCAAAAAATGGCCTGGTCAGGAAGAAGGTAAAATCTTTTGGAGGTCAAGTGGCTAATATTAAATATAAATTAATATCGCTTTAAAAAAAAAAAAAAAAAATCAATGCCTTGCTCTATACAGATAGCTAGAAACAGAACAAATGAAAATCCTAATTTTATGTATATAAAAAATGACAAATCACAAATAGGCAAACTAGCTAGTGAGATTTTTGTTTTCTAATCAAAACATGGATTTGAGGTAGTTACTGACAATGTTACTTGCATGTCTGACCCATGTATTTCAGGTTCAACAATGCAGAGAATTCAGCTTCCTTTTTTTTCCCCTCAACATCTAGTAGTCCATTGAACATATGTCCTTTGGGTGGATTTATTTTCCCTCTTAGCTAGGTTCACACCTTGGTGGCTATGGAGCTGTGTTTGCGCAGGCAAGGAAGCCCGTTCATTCAGATGGGCTGCTGTGCCATTGTTTCCGCAGGAAAAAGGTTCCTACACCTTATTTTAATGCAGCAAGTGGGAAATCGCACTGTGTTTTTGCACTGTGATTTCCCACAACCTAAAACGCACTCTTGTCTTCAGATGCATGGGGGGGATGCCATTAAGAATGAATAGCAGCCCCTCGCGTCTGCAACAAAGCAGCAAGATTTGGCTGCGGGTGTGAAAACAGTTGCAATTTACACGCTGTCCCTTACCCACAACAGCAAGTGTGAACCTTGCCTCAGTTTAGCTTTTTTGTCTCATCAGTATGAAAAGTGCAAAGTTTTAGAGCTAAATTAAAATTGCGCATTGCAATAATGGGCATGTTTCCTCAATGTAATGCATATTATGTGTTGGTATGTGTCGCTACACACCGTAGTACATGCTGTATGTGATGACTGCAGGGTGGATTTGATTTAAATCGCTAGTAAAAAAGGCTTTACTTAAATCAACTTGATTTAAATCATAATTTTTACAGAGAAACTGTCATCTCTGCCCCCTGCGGCTCCTTGACTCACTGACAATCCCATTAACTTTTAACCACTTCCACCTGGCCTATAGCAGAATGACGGCCGGGCGGTGGTTCAGTTATCCTGACTGGGCGTCATATGATGTCCTTCAGGATAACAGCCACCGCGCTCCCGTGGGGGCGCGCACCGCGGCAGTCGGTGGTGTGGTGTGTCAGACTGACACACAGAGGCTCTTTACCACGTGATCAGCTGTGTCCAATCACGGCTGATCACAATGTAAACAGGAAGAGCTGACAGACGTGAGTAGAGGAGAGCCAATCGGCGGCTCTCCTGACGGGGGGTCTGCGCTGATTATCAGCGCAGCCCCCCCACAGATGCCCACCCAGCACCACCATCATGCCGCCCAGGACCACCCGGGAAGGGGGCAACATGTGGATGGTCAGGTATGTACACCATGGCCATCCACATATGAAAAAATTGCACAATACATGGCAATCAGTGCCCACAAATGGGCACTGTCAACATTATGGTCCAGCTAAAAAAAAAAAAGTGATGCCCAGCAATGCCACCTCTCAGTGCCCATCAGTGCCACCCATAAGTGCCCATCAATGCTGCTTATGAGTGCCCATCAGTGCTCATTGATGCCGCCTTATCAGTGCAGCCATATCAGTGCCCGTCATTGAAGAAGAAAACTTATTTACAAAAAATTTTACAGAAACAAAAAACTTAAATGCAAAACGTAAAAATCGCAGAGGTTATCAAATACCACCAAAAGAAAGCTCTATTTGTGGGAACAAAATGATAAAAAATTTGTTTGGGTACAGTGTAGCATGACCGCGCAATTGTCATTCAAATTGCGACAGCGATGAAAGCTGAAAATTGGCTTAGGCAGGAAGGTGCGTAAGTGCCCGGTATTGAAGTGGTTAAGGATGGGCTCAGGCTTTGTTCGCAGTTTCACATGCCCGAGCCCGCCAGGAAGCTCACACTGCACAGCGCTAATCACAGGCAGTGAGACCTTTCCCGATCCGTGGCTGCACAGATGGGGAAATGTCTCAATGGCTGTGATTAGCGGTGTGAGCTTCCTGGTGGGCTTGTGGCATGTGGAGCTGCGAACACGCCCAAGCTCATCCTTATTCACTTTAATGGGACGGCTGGTGATGTGGATGCCCGCTAACGGGTGCTGCCGTGATGGATCTGAAATGATAGGTGCTCTTTAAATGTAAGGACTCATTCTTGCTGGTAGTTAGAATTTTTAATATTTGCAAACAAAATGAAGGTTTCCTGTTTAGAATAATATGCTGTCAGGTTAGTAAAACGGCAATATCAGAACCGATTGAATCATACAGTTTGTAATGTACATGGATTTGCAAAACAATGGGATAAAGGGATATTCCTGAACTTTGTTTTATCTCATGGTTACTGTAAAATTGTGTGAATGCATCAATTAATTAAATATAATGTGCTGTCTCTTTAAACCATCATATATATCGTGCAAAATGTATTCTGTGTACATACACAATAAGTAAAGTGCTGATCAATGAATATGTCCAATGTGTGTCCAATTCTTCAAAGTTTAAAAAGTGCATAAATCAGCTCCAACAGATCAAAAAAAAAAAATATGTATACAAAAATCATTCCATTTTTAAAGTTCATAAAAAGTGATGTTGAAGTGAAAAAATGATTATGTTCAGTGGATATGGTGACTCTTCATACGTGCTCCCCCCCTCAGGTCCGCACTCACCAAAGGGATGTACCCATGCAGGGGTAAAAGGCCTTGCAATGGAGTCGGCTCTTTGTCCTGCGTTTTCTCTTTGACATCCACGATCGTTTTATATGAACTCTCACATATAGATGGATAAGAAAAGAAGGGATCCCATCGTGTAAATCGTAATTAAAAGTTTATAAAGTATTTTAAAAAAGCACTGCCACTAGTGCTACAGAGTAATACACGACTTAACAAAATCGTCTGGGACGCCTTGCGTTCCACAGACCGAAAACTCCAAAACCGGAAGTGACGTAGTGACACTGAAGTCTCTGCCCTATTTATTGTGTATGTACACAATACATTTAGCGTGATATGATGATGGTTTAAAGAGACAGCATATTGTATTTATTTTTTCTATATAACACAAGTTGTCACATTAACATTTAGCAGCACCAATTTACCCATATACTTTCCATTTATCCCTTCACTGATCCCACACCTGTGGGCACAGCTAGGCGCGGAACATAATTATATATATATATAATATAATTTTTTTTTTTTTTTTAATCAATGCAGTGCATGTTATCTCAGCTTGCAGAGCTTGGATTCATTGAATGAGTTTACCAAAAATGTAACTTTCTTTATCGTACATCACGGTACACAGAGCACCATAGTAATCACTATGTGGGTATATAGGCACCTTCAGGTGATGGATACTGGTATACCCAATACAGGAAGTTCACTCCCCATATAACCCCTCCTCCTACCAGGAGTACCTCAGTTTTTTCGCCAGTGTCTAGGGTGTTGGTCACAAGTGAAGATGTGCTCTGAGGAGCTCCAGGAGGGCTCCTTGCTGGATTTAAATAGCCTCCACAGATCGGATTCATCCAAAGTGCCACTGAGGCCAAGGTGGATGGTACCTGGGCCTTGTATTCGAAGCGTGAGGTTTTGCCTGTAATGCCTCTCTTTGCAGGGCTGGACCCCAGGACGCAGGACTTTGGCCAAGTCTACATCACTTAAAGTTTTTCCTGGCGGGGTGCTATTACAGGTCCAAGGGAGTGGAACCCCGATAAAAAGGGACCGGGTCCTTGAAGGTTTGCTACATGATGGCTGAAGTTTGATTCTGTCTGTTAATTCAGCAGAATCCTGCGGCGGGGCTAAGGTAAGGGAAGAAGCCTAGGAACTATAAAAGTCCACCTATGGTTTTTTTCTTTAGGGAAAAATGTTGTCATGCCTTAAATCTCCACTAGAGGGAGTCTGTGCACAAACCTTAATCTGCTGTCTTCACTTCAAGCTCAGTGTCAGTCTGTGTGTGGCACAGCAGCTTGCACAGGGGGATTCCTTTTGGGGTAAGAGATTTGCCATGCTTTTCTCCCCCCTGAAGAGACCAGGAGGGTTAGGGAATCAGCATTGTTGTTACCCCCTTTCAATACAGGTCCCGATATTCCGTTCCACATGTTTTTTTTCTTTCCTGCTTGTTTCCTTAGGCTCTGCCTCTCTCCCTCCCCCCTCGTGTTGGGTCTGCAGACCCGAAGGCCATGTGCGGGAACGTCTTGAATTTCAAACGAGGGGGCGGGTTGACGAAGGGGACGGGGCCTAGGCACAGCGCTGTGTATAGGACGCACGGCGCAGGCTTAAGAAATCAACTGGAGCACTCTCTCCTCAGCTGATAGCGAGGAGAAGCAAGCCTGGCTACACCCGGGACACGGGAGCGGTGGGGCACGTAAGGACTGCAAAGGTGTTCCTAATATGAAAAGGACATTTTTCCCAGCGCTAGACTGAACTTGTATAGCGGCATTATACTGTCAGACTATTATTCAGCGATTAGTGCATTTAATAGTGCCTCTGCTTTTTGTGCTTAGGACTATGTCTGCCAAAAAAGACACCACAAAAACCTAACAAAAGGTACCAAAGATTTCACCTCCAGGTGCTGGGAACTCCAGCCATGCCTCCAACACTGTCACCCTACCACTTGGGGCAGCCCAGGGTGAGTTATTGGAACAAATTGGGGGTGCAGCTGCTTCTCACATCTCAGCCCCTGTATACGTGACTGAAGATGCCTTTTCCTCCGCCCTGCAATCGCAACCTCCATCCAAATGGATAGGAAGCGTGTTAGATCCCCCTCCCCCACCTTAGACCCTTTGCAAGGAGAACAGTGGGTACAGGATGAGGTGTTACCCTCAGGTGATCAGGAGAAAAAACAAACCGATTACTCCACTGCGGAGGAAACAACGGTAGATGAACCCTTTTCAGCTTCGCAATCTGAGAAATTGTTGGTACAGTCTCTTACGGAGATGGTTCGTTCCATTTTCATGCTACCCCTAACGGAGTCTGCTGAAAGTTTGGTTTCTTACTTGGGTTCCTTAAAACCTTCACAGCCTTTGCATGCATTTCCTGTCCATGCATTACTAGAAAAGCTTATTTATGCTGAATGGGATCATCCGGATAAGCATTTTCTCCATCCAAAGAGATTCTCCGTTCTCTATCCCATGGAGGAGAAATTCACTAAAAAATCTAATGTACCAGCAGTTGACGCTGCGATTTCCAGTGTGAATAAAAGTGTAACTTGTCCAGTAGACAATGCACAAATGCTTAAGGATCCAACAGATAAGATTGGAATTCCTGCTAAAATCCTCTTTTTCTTTGGCAGGTGCCATTACTCAGCCTGCAGTCGCTGCACTAGGCATCTGTCAATCCCTAAAGGACCAATTTAGACAGGCCCTTCAAGAGCTTCCTGTACAGCAAGCCCGGGATTTCGCCGAACTGCCAAGAGCATTATGTTTTGACATAGACGCCATTAAAAATTATATTCACCAGGCGTCCCGCCTTGCGCTTGTGCAAGTACACATGTGAAGAATCCTGTGGGCGCCCACCCTCACCAGGGTGGGGGGAAGACTTCTGCAGTTCTCAGAAGTCTGGCAAGAGGAAATTCAGGACAGATGGGTCATCTTCATGGTAACTCTAAGGTACAAACTGGAATTTCGGGACTTTCCACCGTCTCATTTTCTGAGGTCAAACGTTCCCAAAGATCTAGGGAAATGGCAATCTCTGTTTCAGGCACTAGATCGATTTAAAGGCTCAGGGGGTGATCATACAAATCCCCACAAGAGCAAGGTTTGGGGTTTTATTCAAACCTCTTTACGGTACCAAAACCGAATGGAGATGTCAGACCCAGTCTAAAAAATCTAAATCAGTTCCTGAAGATACGCTCCTTTCGCATGGAGTCGATCAGGTCGGTCGTTTCTATCCTACAAGGAGGAGAACTTCTGGCGTCTATCGACATCAGGGATGCATATCTGCATGTTCCTATATTTCCCGCTCACCAAAGGTTTCTGCGGTTCCCCCCTGGGTGTTTACAAAAGTCCTGGCCCCACCACTAGCCAGGTTAAGGGCACAGGGCATAACAGTCTTGGCGTACCTGGACGATCTATTGCTAATAAACCAGTCGGTGGCTCGTTTGGAGCAAAGCATACACATTACAACCAGTTACCTGGAAAGTCTAGGTTGGATTCTCAACCTAGAGAAGCCTTCCTTAAAACCGCTAAAAAGGCTGGACTATTTGGGTCTGATCATAGACACAGCCCAGAAAACGGTGTTCTTGCCTCAGGCGAAGATCAATTCCATAACAGAACTGGTGCGGATGGTCAGGACAAAAGGGGAGCCCTCCATTCGCATTTGCATTAGGTTGTTAGGAAAGATAGTGGCTTCATTCAAAGCAGTTCCCTATGCCCAGTTCCATTCAAGACTGCTGCAAAACAGTATCCTGTCTACTTGGAACAATTTGATTCAAGCTTTAGCTTGAATGCGGCTGTTCCTAATGCGGCTGTCCCTAAGGGTGTCCCAAAGACTCAGTTGGTGGTTACTAACCCAGAATCTGCTGAAAGGAAAATCATTCAGACCTGTTATCTGGAAGGTGGTAACGACAGAGGCCAGCCTTTCAGGCTAGGGAGCAGTGTTAGAAAAGACAACTGTCCAGGGACAGTGGTCAAGAACCGAAAGAGCCTTGCCCATCAACATCCTAGAGATTTGAGCAGTGTGTCTGGCTCTGAAGGCCTGGACTTTCAGGTTACGGGATTGTCCTGTCAGGATCCAATCCGACAATGCCACAGCTGTGGCCTATATCATTCACCAAGGGGGCACCAAGAGTCTCGCAGAGCAGAAAGAGGTGAACCATATTCTAACTTGGGCAGAAAGGAATGTTCCGTGCCTATTGGCAGTCTTCATTACGGGAGTAGAGAATTGGCAGGCGGACTAGGGTCGCCAGCAGTTATTCCCGGGGGAATGGTCCCTTCACACCGACATTTTTCGGGCTGTTTGCCAAAGATGGGGCACTCCGGACGTAGATCTGGCATCCAGATTCGACATGAAGTTGGTCAACTTTATGCCCAGAACAAGGGATGTGCATGCGGAACAGATGCGTTGGTGACCCTGTGGGATCAGTTCTCACTGATTTATGCATTTCCCCCTATTCAGTTCCTGCCCCGACTTCTTTGCAGGATCAAGGTGGAAAGAAAGCCGGTAATTCTGGTAGCCCCAGTGTGACCCAGAAGGTCCTGGTATGCAGAAATCGTAAAGATGGCGATGGAGGATCCATGGTCCCTTCCACTACGGCCAGACCTACTCTCACAGGGGCCAATATTCCATCCTACCGTGCGAATGCTAAATTTAACAAGTTGGCTATTGAAACCCACATTATGAAAAAATGGGTCAGTTATCTCCACCTTGGCACCCTCGAAAGTATATCATAGGCAGAATTCTTGCCTTTCTACAAATAGGGGTAGAGATGAAATTGGCATTGAGTACTATTAAGGTACAAATCTCAGCTTTATCAATCTTATTTCAAAGACCGCTTGCTTCACATTCTTTAGTCCGGGGTTTTATGCAAGGGGTGATGCGGCTTAATCCGCCAGTTAAATCACCTTTGAGCCCTTGGGACTTGAACTTAGTTTTGTCAGTGTTACAAAAACAGCCATTTGAACCGATACAGCATATTTCCTTAGGCCTTTTGACAAGGAAGTTGGTGTTCTTGGTTGCTATATCCTCAGCAAGGAGGGTTTTGGAATTGGCTGCTCTTTCTTGTAAAGAGCCATACTTGATTATTCACGAGGACAGAGTGGTGTTGCGCCCTCGTCCAGGTTTTCTGCCAAAAGTGGTCTCAGGTTTCCTGCCAAAAGTGGTCTCAGGTTTCCATCTGAACCAAGATATTGTCCTGCCATCGTTTTTTCCAAAACCATGTTCCAGGGAAGAGAAGTCACTACATTGTCTTGATGTGGTGAGAGCGGTCAAAGTCTATTTAAAGACTGCTCAGATCCGAAAGACTGATGTCTTATTTGTACTGCCAGAGGGTCCTAAGAAAGGATAGGCAGCGTCGAAAACCACTGTCGGAGTGAATTCGGCAAGTTATAATTCAGACTTATTATTTAAGGAGTAAGATTCCACCTTTTCAAGTCAAAGCGCACTCTATCAGGGTGGTTAGTGCTTCTTGGGCAGTGCATCAACCAGGCCTCCATGGTTCAGATATGTAAGGCCGCGACTTGGTCTTCAGTACATACGTTCACCAAGTTTTATCAGATGGATGTAAGAAGGGCATGAGGATATCGCTTTGGGCACAGTGTGCTGCAGGCAGCAGTATAGGTCCTCAAGTCTGGGGGTGCCCTACGGGTTGTCTCTCCCTCCTCTTAAATAGCATTGCTATGGGACGTCCTACATAGTGATTACTATGGTGCTCTGTGTCCCGTGATGTACGATAAAGAAAATAGGATTGTTATAACAGCTTACCTGTAAAATCCTTTTCTTGGAGTACATCATGGGACAAAGAGGTCCCACCCCTCTTTCTGGGGTTTAGATTTATTGCTTTGCTACAAAAACTGAGGTACTCCTGGTAGGAGGAGGGGTTATATAGGGAGTGAAGTTCCTGTATTGGGTATAACAGTGTCCATCACCTGAATGTGCCTATATACCCACATAGTGATTACTATGGTGCTCTGATTCCCATGATGTACTCCAAGAAAAGGATTTTACAGGTAAGCTGTTATAAAAATCGTATTATTGCAGAATATACAGCCTCATGCTACATAATTAATGTGTTTCATGCTGAATAAACTACATTATTAATGTGTCCTAAAGAGAAAACTATCTTTAGATAGATTTTTTACTCCAAAAGCATTTTATTAAAATTAATTTGATAATCAAAAAAACCTTTTTTTTTTTTTTTTTTAAATCCTTGATTTTTATTAACCTTTGGATGACTGTCATGCGTTGTGTTACAAACATGGGTTATGTCCTATTTTGTACATACTGGGGAGTGTTGACCTCTCATTCAAAATGAGTATGCTGCCTTAAGAAATGTATGCTAATGTGTGACATACTGGGCTTTAATGCACCTTACACATGTAAATGGGTCATATTAGTCTTTGTTGCTTTTACTGAAGGTTGTAATTTGATATCTAATTTTCTTTTCTACTCCATTACACCTATTTTTGCATATGTGTTCTCTTAATTTTATAGAGGGACATTTTGCAAGGAAATCTCGCTCGCTCAGAGGCAGAAGTAAAGAAGCTTGATGACATTATTGAAAAAATAAGAGAGGTAATGTTGAAAGATAGTTTTCAGTAAAAGCCTTGGCTGTGACTGTCATAACTCTTTACTGAATTGATTTCATTTCTACAAAACCATTGTGAAATCTTTTAGGTTATGTACATTAAAAGGATTAGTCCAACCAAAGCACAGTTTTTGGTCCTCTGCTATGCAAATAAGTTCACTCTTATGCTACCATGTTGTTTTGGTAACAAGTTTGCTATTGTTTTTCTAAGCTGCTCTTAGTCACATGCAAATAAAGATGCATTCTTAAAGTATGTTATTTACAGCTATTTTTCCATCCTTTCTGCAGGCTCTGCTTTCTGTACCAGACATTGTAAACCAATGCAACACTCTTAGACAGTTAAAGGAGTTTCTCAACTAGAACATCATCAGATTTTTAATACTGCAAGAAAAAATGTATGAAATTACAGCATTTTAATATGTTAAACATATAAAAATTTGTACATTTGTTTATATTGTCAAATGTTTGTAAAGTTGTTCTAAATATTAAATAAATAAAATAATTTGAGATGTGAATGCATACTATGCTTCGGAATGGGGAGAGCTGATGCTATCAGCTGACATTGAGCATATGCCCTCTTTTTCCCTCTGGGTCTTCATACTTGCTATATTCATGGACTGGTAAAATGTTGCAACACTTGCGTTAAAAGAAAACACTCCCCAGAGATCTCAGTGTGTGTTTAATTTTATGGTTATATAATTTTGTATGCCGCATGCATGAAATGAGGTGCATAAAATCATATTCTTCACATGCTTCATCTCATGCATACACAGTATGACAATACTGCAAGATCTAATAGTTTATGTACAAGATTTTCCTGAACACAATGGGATGCTGTCTTCACAGGGGGCTTCATCAGGGAAACCAAAAAGGTAAGTAAAGCAAAAAAAAAACTGCTTTCTTAAAAGAAAAAAAAAAAAAAAAAGTGTGAGGTGATTTCACATCAGCAAGCAGAAAGGCATGCTGACGTGAATTTTTAGGAAAAGGGTGGAAAGGTTAACTTTTATAATTGTGGGTTTTTGTGGTGTGTTCCTCCTTGTGACTATTTTTACATTTGTAGGATTTGTGAACTGAACTCAGAAGTATGAGTTACTCTTAAATGGTATTTACACAGGGGGCAGTTCATGCTGATATGCAGCCACTGAATAATGCAGACCTTATGAGCAAAGTGATTTCAGGAGTGGCGTCTACGCAGAGAGAAGACAAAGCGTTAATATCCAGAGTGAAAAGATAAACATTTTATATTACTAATTTTAATCGTAACTTATGTAGCGCTAACCCCACAGGGGCTGCTGGTGATAACTGATTCTCCCTCAAACGGTACAGAGGCTGCTGTCCCTGCAAACATCAGTCCATGCATGCTGGCTCCAATAGCTCAATCAAGGGGATGTCTTTTTGAAATGTATTGCTTGAATAACTCTAAACAGGATAGGGGTTAGGTCATGGGATACTCCAAATTGCTTGTGCAGTAATAGGAGCATACTCTTCACTGGGCTCCCACGCATAGATACTGCTGAGGACACAGGATTGCCCGGTATGCTGAGACCCTATGAGAGCTGTCTCAGTCCATAGCTACCTCTGGCACTAACATTCCAAAGCACATAGTCACCAGGGATTACAATTCAGGGTCATTACTTACAAGCCCCCCGGACAGCTACACACCTCCCAGCTTCCTCCAGACATATCCCAGTGAGGGAGACAATCCTTCTCCAGACCAGATCCCATAAGGTGAAGTTCCACAGCCAGCTCCTCAGATGATTGGTTCAGATTTATAAGCTTTGCCACAGCTGAGACTAAACAGCCACCCAGTCCACAGGCTGCCTCAGGGGCAGCAGCCCCAGAGGCTTTGGAACGCTCCCTTATGAGCAAAGAATCTCTTCAGGGCTCCATACTATTTCTCGCCTTTTCAGCCACCTTCCGGACACTCTGCAGGTTGGTGCATGATAAATATGCAGACTGACCATTTGATTCTCCCAGCCCCATATTTGGCAAACTTATTCCAGAAGCAAACTTCCAGTCTGTGAAACTCTGAACAGACCACAGCAAACAATCACTCCTCCCTTGTCTACAGATTGAGCCAAAAACTCAATTTGTCTAGTATCCTACGCTAGGAGGGTGCTACAATAAGCTTTAGGCATAAATGGGTCATTTCTTATCATACATTGCGGGACACAGAGCCATAGTAGTTACTATGTGGGTTATAGGCCACCTTCAGGTGATGGACACTGGCACACCCTAAGACAGGAAGTCCACTCCCTATATAACCCCTCCCATTACTGTGAGTACCTCAGTGTTTTTGCCAGTGTCTACGGTGTTGGAAACGAGTCACGATGTGCTGTGCTGAGCTCCGCTGGAGCAATCCTTGCTGGGGCCAGCTATGCAGCCGGAACCATTCAAAGTGTCTTTTCAGGCTGAACTGAACAGTACCCGGGCCTTGTGGCGGAAGAAACGAGGTTTTGCCTGTAACGCTTCTCTTTTTAGAAAGCTGGACCCCAGGATCCAGAGTTTTTTAGTTTTTTTCAGCCATAAAGTTTTTTCTGGCAGTGTGTTTTACGGGTCGGGGGAGTGTGGGTTCCCCGAGGGTCCCTGGTTCCTGAAGGTTTTGTAACAGAGCCCACCGTGAGAGGTGAAGGTTGGGTCTGTTACTTTTTACCACAGAATACCCTGCGGTGGGAAAGGTAATTGGAGGTTTCTACGGAATTTAAAAATTTTCTTATGAAATGTCATGCCTAAGAGTTACCACTGGGGGCTGTATAGAGCACGTACCTTGTCATGCTTTCCTCCAAACATCACGCTTGTCACAGAAGCAGCAGGCTTTCCTCTAGCGAGCAGCTCAGTCCTCAGGCAAGATTGGGGGGATTTTCTTCTACGAAGCACCCTCCCCCCCCCCCCACCTGGACGAAGCTCTTCCTGCAAGGGGGAAGCCAAAAACTATTGGCAATGCTGCTCCGTTTTTTCACCGCCCCTGCACGGCGGCTTGTTACAGGTCTCCTCATCATCCCCCCCACACACACGCCGATCCCGTTGGAGCGGAGGCCCGCGCTCGCGCTGGAAAACCCTCTTTTGAAAAGAGGGGGGTGCAATGTGATGGAAGGGGCCGGGCTTAGCGCAGCGTTGGCGTCCTCCAACGTCCAGCGCCGGAGTATTTTTAAAAGCTCCGTTTTCTTTCTCGAACATCACGGGACACAGAGCCACAGTAATTACTGATGGGTTATATAGGGTATCACTGGTGATTGGACACTGGCACACCCTATCAGAAAGTTCAACCCCCTATATAATCCCTCCCCTTGCAGGGATACCTCAGTTTTTATGCCAGTGTCTTAGGTGATGGACGTGTAAAGATGTCCTGCGCTGAGCTCCAGGGGGAATATCCCATATCCTATACTGGGGCAAGCCAGGCGAACCGGATCCATTCAAAGTGTCCTTTCGTGGCCGAATTGGATGGTACCCGGGCCTCGTGTCCAAAGAAATGAGGCTTTACCTGTAACGCTTCTCTTTTTAGAGAGCTGGACCCTGCATATTAGAAAATGGTTTTTCTAGCCGGGTGCTTTACAGGTCCAGAACTGCAGGATCCCCCTATTCGTAGGGGGCCCCAGTCTCTGACGGTTTTCCAAATGGAGCCCACCGTGAGAGGTGAAGATTGGGTCTGTACAACAGAACCCTGCGGCTGGATAAGGTGAGAGGAGATTCCACAGAATTTTTTAATTCTAGTAGGTTTTCTCCTTTAAGGTAGATGCATGCTATGCCTATTGTGACCACCGGGGGCTGCCAAGAGCACATACCTTCACATGCTGATGTCTGTCTCAGGGTTCTCACGCTGCACAGCGTCTCCGGACGGCTCCAGGTAGGATGGATGGGGGGATTTCTCATGCTTGAATGTTCCCCCCAGACTAGGGGGAGGCCACAGGGGTCTGAGAAGTGGTTATACACCGCTCAAGCACTGCCGCCATTACACAGGCCCCATCACTACCGGCCTCTCTTCTGCCTCCCCCTCCCACAGCCTTCCTCCAAGTTATTTCCGGAGGGTCAGCCAGCGCGGGAAGCGCTCGTTTTTTCAAAATTCAGGGGGGGGGGGGGGCGGGACGTCAGCACAGATGCTTAGACTCCCACTCAGGCCAGCTGCAGGCTGTTAAAGCACTTTGTACAGGTGCGCACAGCCTTTGGAGGGACACAGAGCTGACGGTCGCATGTAAGGTGGGCTACAGGCATTCTCCTAGGCAGCATTTACTAAGGTAACACCAGACTGGGCATTGAGTAGCAGGACTTTCAGCCGGACTACATCGCTCAGCAGTCAGTGTTCATTTGTGATACCTCCACCTTGTTGCTTTGCACTATGGGTAGAAGAGGTTCAAACACCCCAAGAACCAGAGACACTAAGGGGATATCGGTCGGGTTCTGAGGACCCCCTTTCTGCAGCATCCTCCCCCTCCTGAGGGGCCAGGGATGGCTGACCAGAGGGAGCCATCGGGGTCAGGGGCTATACCTGCCTCCGGCACTTCAGCCCCTGTATACATTACACAGGAGGTTTTTTCCTCAACCATTAGTGGTTTAGAGGAGAGATTAATGGCCATGATTACATCTTCACTCAGTGGAAGAAAACGCACTAGGCCTTCCTCTGTTTCCCAAGACCCTCAGGAAGAGGAGCTCTGGGATAAATCCCCTTCAGAGGATCGGGATGGCACGGATGATTCCTCTTCGGGGGAATCAGGTGGAGAGAGACCCTCTGCGACTTCCCAAGAGGAGAAAGTCTTAGTGCAGATCCTTACTGGATTGGTCCACTCCACATTTAAGTTGCCCGTATCTGAATCAGATCAAAGAACCCTCTTCTTCTTTGGGGTCACTGAAGCCTCCTCATACAGCACATGCTTTTCCTGTTCATAATTTACTTGAAAAGCTCATTTATTCTGAGTGGGATCACCCAGACAAACGTTTCTTTCCGCCGAGAAAGTTTTCAACACTTTATCCGATGGAAGAAAAGTTTGTTAAAATGTGGGGAATACCGGCCATTGATGCCGCCATTTCCTCCGTAAATAATAGTCTGACTTGTCCTGTAGACAATGCTCAGATGCTCAGGGATCCTGTAGATAAAAAGATGGAATCCCTATTGAAGGATGTTTTTTCCTTAGGTTCAGTGGCTCAACCTGCAGTAGCAGCGATTGGAGTCTGTCAATACTTAAGAGACCATGTTAAACAGGTCATCAAAGTTTTACCTGAACAGCAGGCCCAGGGGTTGGCTAACCTTCCTGTGGCCTTAAGTTATGTTGTTGACGCCATCAGAGATTCTATCGTGCAAACCTCTCGTCTTTCACTGGGGTTAGTGCATATACGTAGAATGCTATGGTTGAAAAATTGGTCAGCTGAAGCACCATGTAAGAAGCTGCTTTCTGGGTTTCCGTTTCGTGGTGCAAGGTTGTTTGGAGATGACTTGGATGACTATATCAAAATCTCTGGTGGGAAAAGTACTCTTACCTGTCAAGAAGAAGAGTAAGCGTCCCTCTTTCAAACGGACTCTTTCCCCAGCGCCAGGGGCTTCAGCCTCCAGGCAGTCTCAACGGCTTCCTCCGTCTGGGTTCAGAAGCAAGAGTCAACCCCAGGAACAAAAGAAGTCCTGGGGGAAGAAGCCTACTAGGCAAAACACTAAGACCTCTTCATGAAGGGGCGCCCCCGCTCGCTCGAGTGGGGGCAAGACTGCGACAATTCTCAGAGCTCTGGCAGGAGGACTTCCAGGACAGATGGGTAATCTCCACGGTAACCTTAGGGTACAAGCTGGAGTTTCAGGAATTTCCCTCTCCTCGGTTCCTCAGATCAAGTGTCCCCAGAGACCCAGAGAAGAAGCAGTCGCTCCTTCTAGTGTTAGATTGACTTTTGTCGCAGGAGGTCATTATGATGGTTCCCGCAAAGGACCAGGGATTTGGCTTCTATGCCAACCTTTTTACGGTCAAAAAACCAAATGGGGCTGTCAGACCCATTCTGGATTTAAGGGATCTGAACCGGTTCCTAAGGATTCAGTCTTTCCGCATGGAATCAATTCGGACAGTAGTCTCCATCCTGCGGGGAGGAGAATTTCTGGCATCGATAGACATCAGAGATGGATATCTGCATGTGCCCATTTTTCCTGCTCATCAGAAGTTTCTGCGCTTCGAGATAGGAGGGCGCCATTTCCAGTTTATGGCTCTACCTTTTGGGATAGCCACTGCACCTCGGGTGTTCACAAAGGTCTTGGCCCCTCCTCTGGCCAGGTTAAGGGCCCAGGGTATAGCTGTCATAGCATACCTAGACGACCTGCTACTAATAGACCGGTCGGTAGCTTCCTTGAACGGAAATTGAGGACCACAGTCAGGTATCTGGAACACCTGGGTTGGATCCTCAACCTAGAAAAATCTTTCCTAAAACCAGTAAGAAGACTGGAGTATTTAGGTCTGATCATAGATGCAAGCCAGGAGAAAATATTTCTACCGCAGGCAAAGATCACTGCTTTTAGAGAGCTGATTCTGGCAGTCAGGACCAAGAAGGGTCCTTCTGTCTGCCTTTGTATGAGACTACTAGGGAAGATGGTGTCTTCATTCGAAGCAGTTCCCTATGCTCAGTTCCATTCAAGAATGCTGCAACACAGTATTCTGTCGACCTGGAACAAGAAGGTTCAGGCATTAGACTTTCCAATGCACCTGTCGCGTTGCGGTGCGTCAGAGCCTCAATTGGTGGCTCATACCCAAAAACCTGCAGAAGGGGAAATCCTTTCTACCGGTTACCTGGACGGTGGTAACAACAGATGCCAGTCTGTCAGGTTGGGGAGCAGTTCTGGAACAGTCTGCGATTCAGGGGCTATGGTCCAAGACCAAGAGGACCTTACCCATCAATATTCGAGAAACCCGGCGGTATACCTGGCCCTAAAAGCCTGGACTATCAGGCTACAGGGTTGCCCGGTCAGGATCCAGTCCCACAATGCCACAGCAGTGGCTTATGTCAATCATCAGGGAGGCACCCGGAGCCAAGCTGCTCAAAAGGAGGTGAACCAGATCTTAGTCTGGGCAGAGATACATGTGCCATGCATATCGGCAGTTTTCATTCCAGGGATAGAGAACTGGCAGGCGGACTATCTAAGTCGCCAGCAGCTACTTCCAGGGGAATGGTCTCTGCATCCCGACGTCTTTTGGAATATATGCCAAAGATGGGGGGGGGGGGGGTCCCAGATGTAGATCTCTTTGCATCCCGGTTCAACAAAAAGAGACAGATTTGTGGCAAGGAGGAGGGATCCTCTGGCATGCGGGACGAATGCATTGGTGATTCCGTGGCATCGGTTCTCACTGAGTTATGCATTCCCGCCTATTCTGCTACTGCCACGACTCCTTCGCAGGATCAGGCAGGAAAGGAAGTCGGTACTTCTGGTGGCCCCCGCTTGGCCCAGAAGGACTTGGTATGCAGAAATAGTAAGGATGACGGTGGGTTCCCCGTGGACCCTACCGGTACGCCCAGACCTGTTATCTCAAGGTCCAGTGTGCCATCCTGCCTTACAAACGCTAAATTTGACCGTTTGGCTATTGAGACCCACGTTCTGAGGAGTCGTGGGCTTTCAGGTCCTGTCATATCTACCTTGATCAATGCAAGGAAGCCAGCTTCCAGAATGATTTATCATAGAGTCTGGAAAGCTTATGTTTCCTGGTGTGAATCCAGGGGTTGGCATCCCAGGAAATATGTCATAGGTAGAATTCTTGATTTTCTGCAATTAGGATTAGAGATGAAGCTGGCCTTGAGTACCACCATCAAGGGGCAGGTTTAGGCTTTATCAGTATTATTTCAACGGCCACTTGCTTCGCATTCTTTGGTCCGAAACTTTATGCAGGGGGTTATGCGTCTTAATCCTCCGGTTAAAGCGCCCCTAAACCCCTGGGACTTGAACTTGGTCCTGGCTGTGTTACAGAAACAGCCTTTTGAACCAATAAGTCAGATTCCTTTGGTCTTGTTGACAAGGAAGTTAATTTTTCTGGTAGCCATCTCTTCTGCTAGAAGAGTTTCAGAATTAGCAGCCCTTTCCTGTAAGGAGCCTTATTTGATTGTACACAAGGATAGAGTGGTACTGCGCCCTCATCCTAGTTTTTTTACCAAAGGTGGTTTCTGATTTTCATTTGAACCAAGACATTGTTCTGCCTTCCTTTTTTCCAGATCCCTGTTCTCCGGAAGAGAGATCACTACATTCATTGGATGTAGTAAGAGCAGTCAAGACCTATCTCGAGGCAACTGCTCAGATTCGCAAAACGGATGTTTTGTTCGTGCTGCCAGAGGGTCCCAATAGAGGGCAGGCAACGTCAAAAGCTACCATTTCTAAATGGATTCGTCAGTTGATTATTCAGGCTTACGGTTTGAAGCAGAAGATTCCTTCATTTCAGATCAAGGCACATTCCACAAGGGCTATTGGTGCTTCTTAGGCAGTACATCACCAGGCCTCTATGGCTCAAATCTGTAAGGCCGTAACCTGGTCTTCAGTCCAGTCCATACATTCACCAGATTCTATCAGGTGGATGTGAGAAGGCATGAGGAATATCGCCTTTGGGCATAGTGTGCTGCAGGCAGCGGTACAGGGTCCTCAGGTCTGATTGCACCCTACTTGGTCGTGGTTCCCCCCCCCCCCCCAGATAGCATTGCTCTGGGACATCCCATCAGTAATTACTGTGGCTCTGTGTCCCATGATGTTCGAGACAGAAAAAAGGATTTTTTAAGACAGCTTACCTGTAAAATCCTTTTCTTTCAATGGACATCACGGGACACAGAGGTCCCGCCCCTCTTCTAATATACTATAGTGCTTGGCTACAAAACTGAGGTATCCCTGCAAGGGGAGGGATTATATAGGGGGTTGAACTTTCTGATAGGGTGTGCCAGTGTCCAATCACCAGTGATATTGTATTGTATTATAACTGTATTGTCTCCCTTTTATATTGTAAAGCGCTGCGTAAACTGTTGGCGCTATATAAATCCTGAATAATAATAATAATAATAATAATAATACCCTATATAACCCATCAGTAATTACTGTGGCTCTGTGTCCCGTGATGTCCATCGAAAGAAAATGATTTTACAGGTAAGCTGTCTTAAAAAAATCCTATTTTTTGTTGGCTGCAGATGTCGGAGGGACGCGAGCAAAAAGGGGCATATAAGAGGTTGGTGACACAGGCATTCCCTGAAACATTTACTAAAAGCATCACGCTGAGTGCTAAAAGCAGCAGCAATGGCTGGACTATTGCTCAAGCAGTGGATGCGATTTCTTCTGATAGTACCTCTGCTTTTGTGCATAGGGCTAAGTTCAGAAGGGGGGTTGACACACCCAACAAAAAAAGGGCTAAAAGGGTCTCCCTCTGAAGCTTTGGAAAGCCTACTCATCACTACAATGGCGTTCTCCCCTGAGAGGGGGTGGCTGGTCAGAGTGAGCATCGGTGCCCCTGTTTGTTACTAAAAAAGGTCTTTTTTCCTCAGCCATGATAGGATTGGAAAAAAAAAGGTTAGCGGCTTTAATCACTTCCCACTGTGGGACAAAATGCGACAGGTTCTCTTCCATTACCCAGGACCCTCAAACTGAGGAACTAGGGGTGGGAAAGAATTAATTCCCTCAGGGGACTGTAGTGAGGCTGATGACTCCTCTTCTGAGGTGTCAAATGCGGGGGGATCAGCTTTCACAATCTGTAAGATTGATGGTGCAATTTCTTGCTGAATGGTCCGCTCCACATTTATGTACCCTTAACTGAGTGGGTTCGCTAAAGCTTCCTCAAGCTGTGCATGCCTTTCTTGTATATTCATTGCTGGAAAAGCTTCTTATATCCGAGTGGATCACCCAGATAAGCATTTTTTCCCTCCTAAAAAGATTTTCACACTTTATCCTATGGAGGAGAAAATTCACTAAAAGTGGGGTATACCAGCAAATTACGCTGCTATATCCTCTGGGAATAAGAGTTTGACTTGTCCGGCAGACAATGCTCAAATGCTTAGGGATCCAACAGATAAAAAGTTGGAATTCCTATTGAAAAAAAACAAAACAAAAACATTTTTTTATCTTTGCTGACAGTAATTGGTTAATCATTGAGAGACCAGTTTAAACAGGTGCACAAGGTTATCCTGTTCAGCAGGCCCAGGATCTGGCAAGCTACTAGCAGCTTTATGTTTGCAATAGTTGCTATGAGAGATTCTATCCTTCAGGCCTTGCACCCTTCGCTATGTGCCATGCAAGAAGTTCCTGGCTAGTCTTTTTTTGCGGTGAAACTGCTATTTGGGGATGATTTTGGGTAATGCATCCAAAGAAATTTTAGTGGAAAGTACCCCTTTGCCATTTAAGAAAAGGAGTAAACGTATTTCATTTTAACAATCTCTTCCTGTGCCAGGGGCATTAGCCTCCAGGCAGTCACGACGGCCTCCGCCGTCAAGCTCAAAAGGTAATCCTCAGGGTCAACCCCATGGACAAAAGTGGTCTTGGGGGAGGAAACCTACAAGAGAAGTGGCCCAGATCAGAAATGGCCTTGCCCATTAACATTCTAGAAATTCAGGCAGAGCACTTGGTCCTGAGGGCCTGAGCGTTCAGTTTACGGAATTGTCCTGCCAGGATTCAATCCGATAATGCCACAGCAATGGCCTATATTAATCACCATGGGGGGAAAAGAGGTTGTGCGGCCCAGAGAGAGATGAATCATATCCTATCTTGGGCAGAAAACAATGTACTTTGCCTATCGGCAGTCTTCACCCTAGAAATAGAAAATTGGCAGGCAGACTACTTGAGTCGCCAGCAGTTGTTCCTGGGAGAATGGTTCCTTCACCCCGATATCTTCATGTCAAAGATGAGGGATCCCAGACGTAGATCTGTTTGCGTCCAGGTTCAACAAAGAAATTCAACAGCTTTGTGTCAAGAACATGCATTCCCTCCTATTCTGCCTGCATCCACTACTTCGCAGGATCAAGCAGGAAGGGAAGTCGGTGATTCTTGTGGCCCAGAAGATCTTAGTATGCAGAGATCGTAAAGAAGCCGGTAGGGGACCCATGGACCCTAACGCCACGGCCAGACCTTCTCTCGCAAGGTATTCCATTCTACTTTACGAACCCTAAATTTAAGGGTTTGGCTATTGAGACCCACATTCTGAAGACGCGTGGGCTGTCGGGTTCAGTGGTATCTTCTCTGGTTAATGCAAGGAACCCGGCCTCCAGAGTCATATATTATAGCGTCTGGAAGGCATATGTCTCCTGGTGTGAATCCAGGGGTTGGCACCCCAGGAAGTATATCATAGTCAATCCTTGACTTTCTACAGATGGGATTAGAAATAAAGCTGGTCTTGAGTACTATCAAGGGCCAGATTTCGGTCTTATCGGTATTATTTCAGCAACCATTTGCTTCACGCGCTTTGGTTCGTAGCTTTATTCAGGGGGTAACGTGGCTTAATCCTCTGGTTAGGTCACCCCTGAACCCTTGGGACTTGAATTTAGTCCTGTCGGCATTACAGAAACAGCCTTTTGAGCCAATACGACATATTCCCTTGGTTCTTTTGACAAGAAAACTAGTTTTTCTGGTAGCCATATCTTCTGCAAGAAGGGTATCAGAGTTGGCTGCTCTTTCTTGTAAAGAGCCATATTTATTTATTAACAAGGATAAGGTTGTTTTTCGTCCTCATCCTAATTTTCTACCGAAGGTAGTGTCAGGTTTTTTTTTAAACCAGGATATTGTTCTACCTTCATTTTTCCCAGAACCCTATTCTGCGGAAGAAAAGTCACTATATAGTTCCACCTTTTCATATTAAAGCGCACTCCACCAGGGCTGTTAGTGCTTCCCGGGCAGTGCATCACCAAGCCTCCACGGCTCAAATTTGCATCGCCTTTGGGCACAGTGTGCTGCAGGCACCCACATAGTAACTACCATGGCTCTGTGTCCTGTGATGTACTTCAAAGAATCCTTTTTTTTTTTTTTTTTTTTTTTTTTTTTTTTTTGCTCAGCCAGTGGGTTAAATAATAAAAAAAAACTGAACTGATCCACCTTCCACCTTTGAATGTGTGGATGGGACTATCCTCCCCACTACACCGTTGCATTCTGACAGCGCAGAGACTCCCCTGCTGTCAGAATATGCAGATCAGTGCTGCAGGCTATTCCCCACGGCACTGTTTGAATAGCTTTTATTTAGCCAGGTGGTTGAACAGACATCGACTGGTAGATTAACTTCTGTTCAACTGCAGTGGTCACACATGGACTGAAATTTGACCAGGTGCTGCTGGACTGTCCAAATTTTGATCCATGCATGACCAGCTTTAGAAATTAAATGCATTTATAAGCCATTCGTTACTTGACTTCCTTCCTCCCTCTGCAGACATTTAACCACTTGACCTCCCGGAATGTTTACCCCCCCCCCTTGACAATTGCATGGCTGTGCGAGGTTATTCCCAAATAACATTTATGTCCCTTTTTTTTTTTTTTTTCTCCCCAGAAATAGAGCTTTCTTTTGGCATTTGATCACCTCTGCAGGTTTTTATTTTTTTCACTATAAACAAAAAATCACCGACCCAATTTTGAAAAAAAAAATTTTTACTTTCTGCTGTAAAACGCATCCAATAAAAAAAAAAGTAAAAATCGAATTAAAAATCTAAATATATGTATTCTGCTACATATTTTTGGTTAAAAACAAAAATCTGAATAATCGTGTATTGATTGGTTTGCACAAATGTTATAGCATTTACATAACATTTGATATATTTATGTAATTTTTTATTTTTATTTTTTTTACTAGTAATAGCGATCAGTGACATTATAGCGGGACTGCAATATTGCGGCCTACAAATCAAACACTTATGCCCCGTACACACGGTCGGACTTTGTTCGGACATTCCGACAACAAAATCCTAGGATTTTTTCCGACGGATGTTGGCTCAAACTTGTTTTGCTTACACACGATCGCACAAAGTTGTCGGAATTTCCGATCGACAACCACGCGGTCACGTACACCACGTACGACGAGACTAGAAAAGGCTGGTTCAGAACCAAGCGTGGCACCCTTTGGGCTCCTTTTGCTAATCTCGTGTTAGTAAAAGTTTGGTGAGAGACGATTCGCGCTTTTTCAGACTCGTGGCTTTCAGATCGTTTTCTGCTGTTCAGTTTGTGCTTGTGGGTTTGTATCTGCTCTTCAGTGCGTGCAGTCAGTTCGTATCAGAGTTTTCTGTGTGATCTTGCCTGCTCGTTGCTGTTTTTCAGGTCGCTCTTCACAGGCCTTGCTGTTCTTCAGTGCGTTCTGTTACTTCGTTCTGAACAGCCGACCGTTTTCTAGCCATGTTTCGTATGCGTACTCCTCGTACAGTTCGTGCTGTGCGGGGGCTTGGTGTTGGGGTCCTGACCTTGACACAAGTCCAGTCCATGAACAGGGTGGGGAGGAGTTCATGGACCAAGAATTGGTTGCTTCAGCGTCACCAGTTCTCTCATATGCCTTTGCTCCGTGAGATCCGTGAGAATAATCCTGATGATTTCAGGAACTTTCTCAGGACGACGGACCCCATGTTTCACCGTTTGTTGGCTTTGCTGACCCCCTATATCAGCAGGCAGGATACCTTCATGAGGCAAGCCATCACTCCGGAGCAGAGGTTGGTCGCTACCTTGCGGTATTTGGCCACAGGGAGAAGCCTGCAGGACCTCAAGTTCTCGACAGGCATCTCCCCCCAGGCTCTTCTTTGTGGACATTTACTGCTTGTGTTTGTGTTTGTTTTAGCTGACCCTGACAGAAATGTGTGGAGTGCAGAGAATGTCGTGATTGTGTAACCTTATACAAAGCACTGTTGGCTGTTATTTACTAAATACAAAGACACTTTTCACTACAAGTGCACTTGCAACTGCACTGAAACTGCACTTGTAGTGCAAAGTGGATTTCCCCTTAGGAAATAACCCCCATTTTCTCATAAAACAACAATTACATCACCCCAAAAGTGTTGTAGCGTGAGACAATAATCCACACATTCTTGATGAACAATCTTTTTAATACCTGCACAATCACATGTGCATTTACCAAAGGTTTTTCTGACAAACCAACATGTTTGTTGTATACCAATTTTTGTGGTGTCATTATCCAAAATCAAAATGTCCATTTTATAGAAAACAGGCCTGTGTAAAACCAACAAGAAAGACACAAATCTTGATCTTACAAAGTTCACATTTGGTAGAACTGGAAGGCAATATCAGACATGAGTATTTAGGAACTGTGTTTGATATAGCGTTCAGATGGGGGGAAATCACCCCTGGAAAAGCCAAATTTGGAAGATGCACACAAATTTCCCAATGTCAACATGTGCTAGCTGCCATCACGGGGGATCAAGGGATGTGTTTTGGGGGAGAAAGCCCTTCCTCACCGCTACTTTATAATTGAGGAAGGGGTTGCACCCCCAAAACGCGTCCATTGATCTCCTGTGATGGCAGATAGCACATGTTGGCACACTGTGTGCATCCTCCAAATTTGGCTTTGGGAAAAATCACAAAAAGATTTAGCACATTGTAGCACACAAAAGAAGAAAGTGATTTGGAGGGGCTTTAAACTTGCCCCAAAACATCAATGATGTTTTTATATTTTGGAATAACATCATTGATGTTTTGCTTGATGTTTTCCAATTGTAAATTACACCCCATGATCTCCCCGATCAGGATCTGGGCACTTTCGGATGTGAAAGGATCTGGATCCACAACCTCACGATCACCTAAAAAGAGAGGAAACCCAAAATAAATTAGGTTTCAAAAAAATGCCGCAATCCATCTCTTATCTGAGCCTGTGGTCGCAGACACTCACCTGTTGTGGTAACTAATTCCACCACGTCTTCATCCTCCTGCTCATCTTGTGTTGGGGGGATTTCCCCATCTTCCAGAGGAGGGGGGGGCTCTGGTCTCCTCGGATGAGGGGTGTCCTCCGAGTCTTTTCTCCCCTATGTAAAACAAAAATGGTATAATTAGCACACAGATATTTAATGTCAGAACTATAAAGATGAAACATTGCTTGGAAGTGGGGTACAATTGTCTATTTTAGCTGAGTTCCAAGATGTAGCTTTTTTAGTGCCCTTTGTCAAGCTGCAATACTTTACCTGTTTGGTAAAAGCTTCACAGATGTAGCCCCCCCTATAGTATACACTGGGGCACCTGTGTGGCCCCCCCTAATAAAAATGGTGTTCTGGGGTCCCACACTAGTGCTCCAGTGTCCAGATGTGAAAACAGCTGCTCAGTGTCCTCTCCTTACACACAATCTAGTTTGCATTTCATTCTAGTAACAAAGCCATCTACACAACCCAATTCTTTGAAGACAAGTATAGGGCGTCAAAATGGTGGCCAAATGCATATGGCCTAAACAATGGTATTTTATCGTCCGAAATAACAATGTGTGATCCGAACGAATAATGTGCCCATGAACATGAAAGTTGCCATTTTAAACTGTACAACAGTTCCTAAAAGCACATGGAGCAGCACGAACGTAATAAACATAAAGAATAGGAACATAGCACAACTACTTACTTTTTTGCAGCAATCTCCGGATCTTTCTGTACTGCTCGTGTTCTCGTAATTTCAGGTCCGACCACCGCTTCCTGAGCTGATCTTTCGATCGTCGTACCCCGAATTTCCGGTGCAGACTTCTGACCACTTTCGCCATGATCTTGGCCTTTCTGACATTGGGGTTGGGGTAAGGCCCATACTTTCCATCATAGTCGGCCTTCTTCAGGATGTCCACCATTTCCAACATCTCCCCAAAGGACATATTTGAGTCCTTTAATCTCCTTCTGGATCGGGACGTTTCCGGCTCCAGCCTTTCCTCCTCCTCCTCCTCGTTGCTACAATTAGCACGATCCTGCTGTCTATCTGCCATGTGCTCTTCCCCCACTGCGCCGAACGAAAAGGGGCGGGGAATAGACTAGAAAGAACGTCAGGGGCGGGCGGAGTTATACGCATGCGCAGTGTGTAGAAATCGTAACGCGCGCGTTTTACGTACGATCTGTGAGCGGAGGAAGGAGCATCGGAGACGCCGATCGTGCTAACGAAGGTAGGATCTAAACTTGGGCCTATACTGCTTCGAAATGGAAGCCTATATTGTAACAAGATTAGGGGAGTTTGGCCTGACATTAGGCTTTGTCTTGTGTTGTGTCTTACAGAGAAAATGGATGGGTTCAACGACTACAATTTCCTGCCCCTGTTCATAGACAAGTACAGGGAGCTGCCCTGTCTGTGGCAAGTGAGACACCCCCACTATAATCACAAACAGAAGAGGCAGGCAGCGCTGGAGAAACTGCTGGAGTTGGTGAAGCCGGTGGTCCCCACAGCAACCATCCCTTATTTGAAAGCTAAAATTGGTGGCCTGAGGAGCACTTATCTTAGGGAGCGCAAGAAGGTCACAGATTCTCACAGGTCCGGAGCTGCAGCAGATGACGTTTATGTCCCCAGGCTGTGGTACTATGAGAGACTGCGATTTCTGTCAGACCACACTGAAGTCAGGGAATCCCTCTCTACTCTTCCTTCCACTCTTCCTTCCACCCCAGCTGAGGCTTCCGATGTCCAACCTGGGCCTTCCAGCCAGGAAGAAATGGAGGAGCCCAGCTGGAGTCAGGTATAGCATTCTTCTACAGATTTCTGGTCAATAAATAAATGATGTTTATTAGATGTTATTATTGATCACTAATTGCTGATTAAAAAAAGTGCTTTACATATCAATAGACAGTAGTGGGCACCCAAAATTGGGAAAAGAATGAAAACTGCTGGGCTCAGAAGGATAGTCTGTTATATTTGTTAACATTCAATTTGCAGCAGTCAGGAGGTGAAAATTGTGTGTGATTGATGAATAAAAAACTAAAACTATGTCCCTTTTTCATACACAGGAAGACCTCAGCCAGGAGGAGGCTGTGGAATGTGGCAGTCAGGAGGAGGAGGGGATTATTAGTGTCAGCCAGGAGGAGGCGGGGATTAGTGGCAGCCAGGAGGAGGCGGGTCTAAGTGGCAGCCAAGAGAAGCCTGGGACAAGTCGCAACCTGACTGAGTCTCAGGTCCCTCCCCTCCGCCTGCCATATAAACGAGCCAGGAAGGCCACTCCGAGTCCCGTGCAGGATTCAGCGTACAGGCTGATCCAGGAGGCTTCGGCGTCCCTCCGAGCCTTCCCCAGTCCTGAAGAGGCCTTTGCCTGCATGGCTGCCACAAAATTGCAGGGCATGCAGGAGGGTCAACGCAAGATCTCTGAGGACCTGATTTATAAAGTCCTTCGTAAGGGGGAGAGTGGGGAACTGACACACAAGACGGATGTCATTGAGAGGGACGATCCTCCTCCTCCTCCTGCTGCCACAACTCCACCACCACAGCCAAAGCCTGTAAGGAAGCGTGGAAGGAAGACCTGAGAGTGATGACCCTGGGTTCAGTCTGGTCTGACAGAAGATGCAGTCTCTCGTATGATCACAGCCTGGGGACACAGATGTCATCTGCTGCTTTCCGGATCTCTGGGACTTCTGGACCAGACTGCCCTCCCTTATGATATGGACTCCTCAGGCCACCAATTTTGCTTTTAAATAGTTGATGTCTGCCCCAGGGGTCCAAGGCTTCACCCACTTCTGCAGTTTCTCCAGCGTTGCCTCCCTCTTTGTTTATAGTTGTGACCCCTTAATAAAATTTTTTTGGGTAAATTCTACTCTCCTGTGTGTGTTTTCATCCAAAAAGGACAGTTTGTTGGTGACGATTCAGGTACATTTCTAAAGTACAATGTGAAATTAACAAGAAACAACAACACCAAACAATCTCCTACAGATTAAATAGAACAACATATTAGTGGTGTTGTGGGAACTTGTCACCAAAAACACACACAAACATTTTCGGGAATACAAATCAAAATCACCAAAAAAATAAAAATAAAAAAGAGAAACACACAAAAAAATCTACATTAAAGTCCAAAAAAAAAAAAAAAATTTTGTTGTCAGATGTGAGAAATCAAAATATATTGAGGGAATCACGATAAATAGTAACAAAATAAGTTTGTGAGAAGTGTGTGTGAATATGAGCAGCAAAACTACTTAATTCTTGTGACATTATAACGAAGAAGAGAGTGCGCTGTATTAAACCATTTTGAACATTGCAGCGTGACGAAAGTGCTGTATCCATTCCGAACGCTACGTTTACCAGAACGAGCTGTCCCGTGTCGGAATTTCTTCTGAGCATGCGTGGCACTTTGTGCGTCGGAATAGGCCACACACGGTCGGAATTGACGCGATCGGATTTTGTTGTCGGAAAATTTTATCTCCTGCTGTCCAACTTTGTGTGTCGGAAAATCCGATGGAAAATGTCCGATGGCGCCCACACACGGTCGGAATTTCCGACAACACGCTCCGATCGGACATTGTCCATCGGAAAATCCGACCGTGTGTACGGGGCATTAGACTACTTTCACACTGGGGCATTGGCATTTTTTAGTGGCACTTTACCGTCGTTTTTGCGGAGGTTTTCAGACACTGGCTGGCACTTTTAACCCTCGCTAGCGGCTGAAAAAGAGTTAAAACCGCCCGCAAAGCGCCGCTGCAGTGGCGCTATGGTAGTTCAGCGGTGCTGCCCATTGATTTCAAGTGCTGCAAAGATGCGGCTTGCAGGACTTTTTTTGGTGTCCTGCCAGCGCACTGCTTCAATTACAGGTGCTATGCAGGCGCTATTTTTGGCGCTATAGCACCTGTAAAGTGCCTCAGTGTAAAAGCAGCCTAACTGACAGTGTCATTCGTCCCCAAAAAATATAGTGATCATTATTCTAATGACACTGGCTGGGAAGGGGTTAACATCAGGGGCAATCAAAGGCTAACTGTGTGCCTAACTATGTGTTTTCTCACTGTGGGGGAGGTGCTTTTACTATAGGAAGGCATTGATTTATATTCCTACTTTAGGAACACAGGATTAATGCCTTCCCTACTGACAGAACGGCGATCTGCCTTGTTTACAAGGCAGATCGCCTTTCTGCTTCTCTGCCTAATGATCGGCGGGTGCCGACGGACATGGAGTCCGCGGTACCAGCAGATCAGAGTGGGTCGCCAGGTGACATGCATGCGCGTCCCAGACACAGAAGTGCAGGATCACGTACTAGGTATGTGATCCTGCACAGGAGAGACACCTTGCCACCATATATTTACAGTATACGGCCGGCAAGCGGTTAGTTAACCCTTTTTACTGCCAGGCCTTGTCTACCATTTTGCACCTAAGGTGCCAATATTAATTTTGTTATTTTTAACTTACAGCTTTGAAAGTTGGTAAAAGACCCCCGAAACCATATATTATCTAAAAGCGCAGGTTTTGTAAAATTAAATGGTGCTGATTTAGTACATCCCATGTGAATTGTGCAAATGTTTATTAAAACTATATTTCCCTTATGTCCATTGACCGAAACAGCTCTTCATATTTTTGATCGTAGTGTTATAGCACCACCTTCAGGAACAGGACACTATGGAAAAAAAAAAAAAAAGCAGCTGATAGGAAACCTCTAGGTATAGACAGCTCGATTTTTATTTTTTCCGCCTAGAGTAAGTAGTTAAGGCCTCCCTGCTGGTACCGGTGGTTCCATAGCCTTTTCCCATGGATTTTTCCAGTGAAGATCTTTAACAGCCAGGCTGGATAATCTAGATCCAGAAGGCACCTCAGCCTGTCCAGTGAGCACATGCAGACCTTTAGCTATGTGTTGGGTCAGCTGTGACAGCCCCATCCTGGACTGGGGACACACATGACCGACACCTGACGTCTGTGTTCCCCTGTCCTGGTCCTGGGGTGGGGTTGGGGTCGTTTCCCAGCTTGAGGGCGTGGTGCAGGATTTCCCAGTTTTCCCCCACTGTGGCCGTTTTGCCTGGGGCTGTGTTCAGCTGCAGCCATTTTGGGGAAGCTTCTCTCCCATTTAGCCTGCCCCTTGGTTTAGCTATGTTTATGTAGTTGCAGTACTGGGCTTGTGCTGTGGGTGCAGTGTGTACCTTGGTTCATTCAGTGGTGAGTCCTACTGGGTCTCCCTATCTTTGCTGCAGCCTCTTAGGGGTGGTTTTCTGGGGGATGTGCCCATGCTTGAAGTCTAAGTAGCACGCCTTCCCCACCCCCCAGACCTCTCATGGAGGCAACAGAGTCCTTGGGGTCCTCCTTTTCCCTTGGACGCATTGTCAGCGGTTGCTAACTCATTTGTATCCTAGGTGAAGGTGGTGATCAGGCATAAGGTGAGTGAAAACGCCCCACCCGCTCTGTTCCTCTCAGATCATTCCAAGCTGGAGTCAGGTTTGGTCTCAGCGGGCCTCATTTTTCCTGCAAACCCAGAGTATGAAGTCCCCAATCCTTATGGTAGCAAGGATGATTCCTCTGCCGCCATGCAAGAAAAGGCACTAGTGTCAGCACTCAATACTGCCAGGAAACTTTAAAAATCAAGGATACTTCTGGGGTGGCCGTGGACTTGGCTGTCCCCTTTGGTACTTACAAACCATCATGTTCTAATGTTTTTCCTTACCCGACCCATTTGTTTTGGGGTCCCAAAGCGTTTCTTGGTGCGTTACCCCTTTTGAGGATGCCTTTCTGAAGAAATGGACTTCTGTCGTTGACTCTCCCATTTCTAGGTTGAACAAGGCAACTATGATACTGGCAGAGGAGGCCCCCTTCTTTAAAGTGGAGTTCCACCCAAAAGTGGAACTTCCGCTCATTGTACTCCCCCCCCCCCCCCCCCCCACAGTGTCACATTTGGCACCTTTTGGGGGGAGGGGGGACAGCATACCTGTCTTTCACAGGTATCCTTTCCCTACTTCCAGGAGCCTCAGCCACTGGTATGATGTCACAGCTGGGGCTCCCTCCTCCTCCTGTCACGTGCCAGTAGGAGAGAGGAGCGGAACCTCGTGCATGCGCAGTCGGGTTCCCGGCGTGAAGCTGAAAGGCTACACTGCCGGGTTCCCTTACTCGCAATGGAGGTAGCGTACGGCTGATGGAAACCTCAGCTGCAGCGCTGACATCGCTGGACTCCCAGGACAGGTAAGTGTCCGATTTATTAAAAGTCAGCAGCTGCAGTATGTGCAGCTGCTGGCCTTTAATTTTTGCAGCGGTGGGCGGACCTCCGCTTTAAGGTTTCTGCAAACGGGAAGGTGGAATCATTGACCTGTTTCTGGTTTAGGGTTTCAGCTCTTTGCTTTGATGTTAGTCACCCATTTTGTGTCATAAATACTCACTGAGAGGGGTAAGCTTTTACACCCAGGTTTTGGTAATGAATATGTCTCCCTGATCTAGGTGGAGTTGGTGGACTAAATAGTCCAGGGCCTCAAGTACATGTGTGGCGCTTCCTTGGATGCAGTCCCACTGCTTTTCAAGCTCTCTGTCGAAGCCATGGTTTTCCGGTGAGTCCTCTGACTACTGTTGCTCAGCAGACTAGACCTCAAAGGAAGCCTTAGCCTATTCGGGAGAGTGGCTTTTTGGAGCAACCCTGGTCAACATCATCAAGAATCTTATGGGAGGGATGGATAACTTTCTTTGGCAAACCAGGAAATGGAAGGAGCAGCTTCGCTAGCAGGTCCCCGCTCCTCTACATACAAGTGCCTTTTTCATTCACCAAGCTCCTTGGACAAGGAATCCAAGACCATCAAGGCCCCCACGTGTGGCACAAAGCGCTCCTGGCCTCGAAAGCCCACGTCCAAGTTCTCCTCAGCATGAAGGCTTGTCCACACCTGTTTCCTGGATGGGGAGGGTCACCTTTGTTGGTTCGTGGATTTGTGGACCTCTCTGATTTCCCACCAACTGGGTCCGCAAACTGATTTGGTCAGGCTATAAAATAGTTTCTTTTCCTATCCGCCAGACAAGTTCTTTCACTGTCTCGTTTGCAGGCTTTTTATTTGGGCGGTGCAAGATCGTCTTCTCCAGAGGGCGATCCTTTGCTTCTGGATTCAGAGAGGTTTTGGGTATTTTCCTCCAACCTGTTTGCTGTACTGAAGAAGGAAAGAGTCTATCCAATACTGGACCTCAAGGCCCTGAACTTCTTTGTGAATTTGTGAAAGTTAAAGATAGAATTCTTCCATTCGGTGGTGGCCTTCCTTCATCAGTGATATTTCCTGGCTTCCATAGACATCAAGGACATGTACTTACACATTTTCATCTGTGCCGTGGCCCAGCGATTCTTGTACTTTCCCGTCAGGGACGTGCATTATCAGTTCTTGGGGCTTCCTTTTGGTCTGTTCTGTTGTTGCTGAGACGGCAGGTAATTGCTGTGATAGGCACTCTGGAAAACCTCCTTTTGAATGCAGTTTAACTGTGCAATAATGAACGATGTGGCAATCACCATGTGCACTCTACAGGAGTTTGGCTCGGTGTTGAAGTCCGCTCGAGAAGTCAGCTCCGATCCTGTCCAGGTGTCTGGAATATCTGGGGCTGAACCTCAATGCGGCATGGGCCAGGGTGTTTCTTCCACCGGCAAGCTTCAGAACTCCAAGTTGCAGTTCATTTGCTGTTGTCCCGCTGGTGGTCACCTCTGCATAGTTGCGTGCAGGTTCTGGGCCTCATGCTATGGTGATGGCCAATGTCAATCACCAGGATGGGGGAAGGAGCTTGACAGTGGCGCTGGAGGCATCACACATTTTTTGATGGGCAGAACTTCATGTTCCCACTGTCTGTACCACTTCATTCTTGGTGTGGAGAACTGGCAGAACCTAAGCCATCGGTCTCTGACTCGGGGAGAGTGGTTTCTGCACCCAGACATGTTTCATCAGATCTGCCTGCGATGGGACACCCCGGACATGATCATCTGGCGTCCCGTCTCAACAGGATTGTGTCAGGACTTGTGGCAAGAATTAGGGATACTCTGGCAGGTGGGATGTAGGCTCTGGTGGTGGCATTATTGACTCATTTACGCCTTTCCTTCTTTGAAGTTTAAGGCCAAAGGGATCCCAGTCACTCTGGTGGCTCTGGCAGATTTGTCCTTTTCGACCCTGGTATGCCAACATGGTGCAACTGGTTGCGGATGCTCCCTGGCAGCTTCCTCTGTGAGAAGGTATTCTGTTCCAAGATCTTCCAATAGGCTTTACCGTCGCTGGCTTTGACAGCATTTCTCTTGACTCCAGGTTGCTAACCTCTGTCATTCCCACCATGTTGAAGGCATGTAAATCCATTTTCCGCAAGATTTGCCATTGCACTTGATGGGCCTACAGATCTTGGTGCGAGTTTTGTGGGCTTTCATTTCGGTTTCTCAGATTTTGACCTTTCTCCATCAAGAGTTGATCAGAAGCTCCTGAGCACAGTTAAGGGCCTAGCTTCTGCTCTTGCAATTTTATTCCTCTGGCTGCACATTTCTTGATTTGATTTTTGTTTTATTCAAGGCGTTTTGGCTTCAAGCTCCTTCAGTGCGATTTCCTTTGCCCCGTGGGACCATAAACCATGTTCTGTTGGCTCCCGAAGGGTCAGATTAGCTCAGAGTCCAAGCTCTTATCTAGTATCTCCACTGTGTGAGGCGCAGGAATTCCCCAGGAAATTTCTGCAGCTATCAGTAGTTCTCATTGCCGTGGAAAATCTAGAACGCAAGCGTAGCCACTCTCCTTCCCCTCTACTTTTGCGGGAGGTGTGGTGTTGGAATAACATGCTTAAGAGAAGGAAGCTGTCAAGGTCCTGGATTCCTCCCAGGAAGAATCTCATGGTCCAGAGCTGTCTCAGATACACAAGACCTTGGTGGGCTTCCTAGCAGATGTGGTGCATACTACTGTAATTTTCTTCCCCAAAGTCACTGGTTTTGGGGTGGTGGCCCCCAAAACCTCCCATGCTCTTTTTAGTGTACCCCACCTTGCAGGAATTATGTATGCTTAATTTCCGATTACCTGGAGACTGTGTTTTCACCTCCAAAACATTTGCTCAAGGGTACCCCAAGGAGAAAGAACTCTATGCAAAATGGTGTTCTCTGACTGTTGACCTGGCCAAGTCATACCCCGACGATGTCAGTGGATGAAGTACTAGTCTTTAAAGACTCAATGGCCAAGAGGCCCCTTTTTTCTTTTCTTTTCTTTTTTTTTTTTTTAAGCATCCTTTTCTCTGGTACAAGCAACTCTGCAGCCTACAGTAGGAGTCTGCCAAGCCCTTAAGGTGTGGGGGCAAAGTGTACGCTCAATTCCAGAGAATCGGACCCATGAGATTTTACCATCTGGTACTTCCTTTTTTTTTTTTTCTCTCTCAAGCTTTGAGTTTCTCAAATGCCTTGGAAGATTCCAAATGGCAGCCTTCATGGGTGAGCACCAAGTTTGCCAACGTGAGAAGGAGCCTAAGACTCAAGTGTTGAAGCAAGTTGAGCAGATATCCTTTCATTCATAAGGTAATTGTGGGGAAAAACTTTGGATAAGTCTCTATGAGCTTGCCACTTCTTACCACTGGGATTTTTGCCCATTCCTCCTTGCAAAACTGCTCCAGCTCCTTCAAGTTGGATGGTTTGCGCTTCTGATAAGCATTCTTTAAGTCTGACCACAGATTTTCTATTGGATTGAGGTCTGGGCTTTGACTAGGCTATTCCAACACATTGACATGTTTCCCCTTAAACCACTCAAGTATTGCTTTAGCAGTGTGTTTGGGGTCATTGTCCTGGTGAAAGGTGAACCTCCGTCCTAGCCTCAAATCACACACAGAGTGGTACAGGTTTTGCTCAAGAATATCCCTGTATTTAGCACCATCCATCTTTCCCTCAACTCTGTTCCAGTTTCCCACTCCCGACTGCTGAAAAACATCCCCACAGCATGATGCTGCCACCACCATGTTTCACTGTGGGGATGGTGTTCTTTGGGTGATGTCATGTGTTGGGTTTTCGCCAGACATAGCATTTTCTTTGATGGCCAAAAAGTTAAATTTTAGTCTCATCAGACCAGAGCACCTTCCTCCATACATTTTGGGAGTCTCCCACATGCAATTTTTGCAAACTCAAAACGTGCCATTTTGTTTTTTGCTGAAAGTAATGGCTTTCTTCTGGCCACTCTGCCATATAGCCTAACTCTATGGATCGTACGGCTTATTGTTGTCCTATGTACAGATACTCCAGTCTCTGCTGTGGAACTCTGCAGCTCCTCCAGGGTTAGGTCTCTGTGCTGCCTCTCTGATTAATGCCATCCTTGCCCGGTCCGTGAGTTTTGGTGTGCGGTCGTCTCTTGGCAGGTTTGCTGTTGTGCCATGTTCTTTCCATTTGGTTATGATAGATTTGATGGTGCTCCTAGGCATCATCAAAGATTTGGATATTTTTTATAACTTTACCCTGACTTGTACTTCTCCACAACATTGTCCCTTACTTGTTTGGAGAGTTCCTTGGTCTTCATGGCAGTGTTTGGTTAGTGGTGCCTTTTGCTTAGGTGTTGCAGCCTCTGGGGCCTTTCAAAAAGGTGTGTATATGTAATGACAGATCATGTAACAATTAGATTGCACACAGGTGGACATCATTTCACTAATTAGGTGACTTCTGAAGGTAATTGGTTGCACCGGAGCTTTTTTTATGGGCTTCATAACAAAGGGGGTAAATACATACACACATGCCAATTATCAATTTTTTATTTCTGAAAAATAGTTTTATGTAAATATTTTTCTCATTTTACTTCACCAACTTAGACTATTGTGTTCTGAATCATCACATATAATTCAGATTAAAAAAACATTGAACTAAAGTCTGTAATGTAACAATAGGTAAAAAGCCAAGGGGGGTGAATACTTTCTCCTACATTGTACAGAGGCCAATGTGATCAGATCTTTCAATTAACATGTATAGTTCAGAATCAAACAAACCAGGAATAGTCTTTGTATATTTCCTGGGAGATAATGTGGATAAATATTACTGTTCCATTTTAAGTAATCTAAGCCACAGTCTTAATCAGTTCCTGACCAGCCGCCGCAGTTTTACTGCGGCAGAATGGCACGGGTGGGCAAAACGACATTACCTTATTACGCGTGATGATCAGATTCGTTTCAGAACCGACCAAACAAACCAGGAATAGTCTTTGTATATTTCCTGGGAGATATTGTGGATAAATATTACTGTTCCATTTAGGTAATCCAAGCCACATTCTTAACCACTTGCCCAACAGCTGAACCTCCATGGACGTCCTGGGTTTGTGGTGGTATATCTGAATGATGCCTGAAGCTACAGGCATCATTCAGATATCTGCGTTTTCAGCCGGCGATTTCCTACACCAAAAGAGCGATCGTAACGGCTGGTCAGCCGCTAGATCGTTCTTACGGGCGGTGAGAGGGGACCCCCCCCCCGCCGCCCTCCGGTGCTTCTAACGACTCGCCTCTGCGATCAGTGAGTTGGATAACAGATCCACTGGCCCCGGATGTCCACCATAGAGATTTCTGGCAGACCAGATGGTCGCCGGAGTCTCTATGATCATCTCGGGTCGGGTGCAATGTTATGACGTCACGGCCGGCCTCTGCATACGTGTGCTCGCACGTAGAAGCGAACGAATACATAAGTCCCGCCCACATATGAAAACTGCGTTGAAACCACAAATGTGAGGTGCCACCGCGAACGTTAGAGCGAGAGCAATAATTCTAGCCCTAGCCCTCTGTAACTCAAAACATGTAACCAGTAAAAAATGTTAAAGCGTTGCCTATGGGGATTTTTAAGTACCGAAGTTTGGTGCCATTCCACGAGCGTGTGCAATTTTGAAGCGTGACATGTTAGGTATCTATTTACTCGGCGCAACTTCATCTTTCACATTATGCAAGAAAATTGGATTAACTTTACTGTTTTGCTTTTGTTAAAGCATGAAACTGTTTTTTTTTTTTTTTTTTTTAAAAAGCGTTTGAAAAATTGCTGCTCAAATACCGTGTGCGATAAAAAGTTGCAATGATCGCCATTGTATTCTCTAGGGTCTCTGCTAAAAAAAACATTATAATGTTTGGGGGTTCTATGTAATTTTCTAGCAAAAAAATTATTTTTTACATGTAGGAGAGAAATGTCAGAATGGGCCTGGTGAGCAAGTGGTTAATGACCATTATTTTCTTGGTCACCCTGTGGCCCTAATAGGCACAGGGTAACTTAGACATAAGAGGTGCATGGGGAGCTGAAGCAAGGGTTTCCCAACCTCTCCGAGGGATTCTGGTTTCCACCAGCCCCCCGCCCGAAGGGACTCCCATATTTCTCTCCCCTTTCAGCAGCAGACTAACACAGGAGGTAACCCAAGACGAATTTACTCCGAAGTTAGTCCGTAGTTCCAGTCCCCCAATGCCTGTACCCCAAACAAATTGTTACCAACAGAGCATTACTTACCCAGCTAACCTCTGCCTCTCTCGTAGAACATACCTGCTGCTGGGGGGGGGGTGCAGACTGGTCCTTCCCCTGGAGTCCCTTCAGCCGCTGGAGAGAAGACAGGGTAGCTGGCCTCACTCCGTCATGCTGTTGGGGATCGGGGCCGACTGCCCAGCATTCGTGGGGTATACAAGTGGAGACCTTTGTCCAGTGATAGTGAACCTTGGCTCCCAGATGTTTTGGAACTAAATTTCCCATGATGCTCATGCACTCTGCCATGTAGCTGAGCACCATGGGAAATGTAGTTCCAAAACATCTGGGGTGCCAAGGTTCGCCATCACTGCCCTAGTCCATTCCACCTTCAAAGGAAATCCATCCTTTGTTAGTGGAGGGCAGAGGCCAGCAGTGCTCTGTCCTGTTGCCAGCAGTTCAGCTGGGCGTAGGAGCTTCGCTACATCAACTTGTCGCTGGGGAGGGAGGCTGACTGCCCCGGCTCCCTGGAACTCCGCAGTTGTTGCCGGTGCTGGGCAGAGGTTGGTAGCACTCTGCCCTGTTGTCAGCACTTCTGCAGGGGTTCTGTTAGTGGAGACTACAGGCCCATCCACCGACACCAGCTCAAGCTGCTGGTGTGAGATGCCCATTGCACTCTCTCTCCCTGGATTGTTGTGCGCAGAGGCCAGTAGTGTTCTGCCCTGTTAGCGCTTCAGCGCTCACATCGTCTAACTGTTGGGGAGGGAAGACGATGACCACCTCCTCTCCCTACTCCCCCTGGATCCTAATCTGCTGCTAGGGAGTGACTGCCACCTCACCCTGGGCCTCCAGAACTGCCGTCTTGGAACCTCTGTCCAGTTGCCAGCGCTTCAGCTGGCTTGGTGTTATCATTCTGGGGCGGCCTTTCTCTGATACTGTCTCCCAGGTGCACCAATTTCTTGTTGGGGAGGGGGAATGGCTGCTTTCCCTCGGTGCATCTCTGAAATCCACTGCGGAAGTAGAACCAACACCTTCTCACCTGCAGGCCTCCAAAACTGCCACGAGTGTGGAGCAGGGGCCTGCAGTACTCTGTCCTGCTGCCAGCACTTCTGCTGGGGGTTCGCTAGGTGGTTACTCTACAGAAAAGTCTATTAAATCCCCAGTCTCTGGAATTGCCGAAAGTCCAGGGCACGGGCTGGTGGCCCTTGGGCCCAGTGCCAACAGTTTGGCAGGTGAATCATCATCCATAACATTTTCTGATGAAAAGTCAATTAAATCCCTGCTTTCTGTTATCTATGTCTGGGGATTGAGGACAGCTTCCTCTTCTGTCAAGCCCTTGAACTGCTGTTGGACAGACTCATTTCTCATTTTCAAACTCATCCTGTGCAGAAACAGGTTCATCCAGGTCAGTCAACACTTGCTGCATCCGCCATAAGACTTCCGCTTCCATAGCTGTGGGCAGAGATGGGCAAAGTACACTGTTACTCTGCTCCATTGCTGACACTTCCACCGAGATTTCAGGACTGTCGGCTGGTACTTCTGGATAGTCCCAAGCAAAGGGAGCCCAGCCCTGGCGCTGAGCGGAGTCTAGCAGCCATCTGCAGGCGATCTCCAGCTCCCATTCCTGCATGACAAGAAACTCTATATCTTCCAATGCACGTCCGACACATTCAGTATCTCTTCTCTGAAATCCATGATTTCGTCCAACCGCCACTCCAAATCCGTCCCAAAGTTAGGGTCCCCTGACAGCTTCACATACAACAGTCCCAGGCCGCTGTAGCCAAAGCCTTCCATTGGGCTGTCATCCGCTATTCAAGGGCATGCTTTGGGATACATGCCACCGGAGGGCTCTTTAGCTCTCATCCAACCACATCTCTGCCCAGCCTGCTTAACTAAGCTGTCTGCTCCTTGTGCAGTTTTTCTCCCAAAAACAGCACCCACAATCCATACTGTGACCAGTATCTTTCCTGGCTGGAGGGGAGAATTTTACCCTGGTGCGCTGCTCACAGGCTAGCGCTTCCTTACAGAGTTTGCAGCGGATAGAATCATACCATCCCAGCAGGACCTGCTCTGCTCCTGGCCCCCTGTGCTGTATCTGCATCTCTTGCAACCGCCTTTCTGAATTCATCCTCCATGGCGGCTGCTATCTGTATCTCTCCTCTTCTGCTATCTGTATTTTGGATCCCGGTGGAGATTTAACATAGCATAAAATAGAATTAACATAGCTAATTAACTAGTCCCTTAAAGCAGCCGAGGTGACTCCTTGCACGCCTGCCCATTGTTGTGATTAATCAGGATTTCACTACAGGTCAGACTTGTCACCGAGCTTCACACAGTAGATTATAGATTATCATAAGTATAAACACATGACACCTTCACACAATAGCAGGAGCTTCCAGTAGCAGACGGACCGTCTCCTACATTGTACAGAGGCCAATGTGATCAGCTCTTTCAATTAACATGTATAGTTCAGAATCAAACAAACCAGGAATAGTCTTTGTATATTTCCTGGGAGATAATGTGGATAAATATTACTGTTCCACTTTAAGTAATCTAAACCACAGTCTTAATCAGTTCCTGACCAGCCGCCGCAGTTTTACTGCGGCAGAATGGCACAGGTGGGCAAAACGACATTACCTTATGTTGGGCACGCCGCCGCCTAGGGGGCGTGCGTGACGATCAGATTTGTTTCAGAATCGATCAGTCTCCAGGCCAATGATTTCTGGCCTGGACCTTCTGATTGGTTCTGACGAATGAAATCCTCCCCTGCCTATGTAAGTGTAAACACAAACAGGGGAAGTGATGTCATCTCCCCTCGTGGAACTCTTTTCTGTTCCAGAAAGAGGACATCCAAAACATGAGTTGCACTAAAACTACACTGGCACAGTACACATAAGCACGTATTTCACCTCCCGATCGCCACCCCCCCCCCCCCCCAGTTAACCCCTTCACTTCCTGTCACTGTCACCCAGTGCAGTGTTCATATTATTCTTTGATCACTGTGCTGGTGTCATTTGTGACACTAATCAGCTTTAGGGTACTTAGTAGTAGCCACAGATAGGTCTAGGGACCCCCCTAACCCTCCCTAATAAAGGTTTAACCCCTTGATCACCCTGTCACCAGTGATTGCTTATTAGTGTCACGGGTGACGCTGGTCAGTTATTTTTTACAGCGTCAGGGCACCCTCGTATATTACAAACTTCTGGACATCAATGAACACATTAAATTTTTCTTACTTTCTTGGGGGGGCGACCTTGAGGCCATTATTCAAAACTGTTAGTTCTTCAATGGTCAATTCCTTTGAATTTTTTCATATGTGAATAATGATTTTCATCAGGACCGACAAGGACAAAAAAGGCCTTTGGATCTAAGAGAGGTTCCAGAGGGGGGAGGAGAACTCAGAGGAAAAAAAAGATAGGCCAAGGAGTTTTCAATCTTAGCACAAAGGAATTGACCATCGAAGAAATAACAGTTTTGGATAAGGGCCTCAAGTTCGCCCCCCCAAGGAAGTTAGATAAATTTAACACGTTTATCGATGTCCAGAAGTTTGTTAGAAAAATCAATATTCAGCGTTATCTCACATCCAATACTTCTCAATATACTGAGCGGGACGCGATCCCGGGGATGGTTCACTCAGGTTTGTCAAATCCCTCTTTGTTTAGCCCTCCGGTACCTACGGCCCCTGCTGTTACTATATTCAAGGATCTAGTCCTTAAAGATTTAGCTATGTTACCTGCTAAGAAATCCTATAGTCATCCCTTACCCAAGATGAGCAGGTTGACAGATGTTCTCTATTAACTACAAAATCTCCACGAGAACCTGATGAATCCTTTAAGTGCTCCATGCTTACATCATTTTCAGTACAGCATAAAGATATCAAGGCTATTATTAAAGCGGGAGTCCGGCGACCAATCCTTTTTTTTTTTTTTTTAGGTCATTGAGACACTTTGCTAATCCCAAAATAATACTCACAGTTTGGGTGTAATATTTCTGCCTCTGTCTGTTTTCGTACTGAAGAATAACTTAAAAATGTGATGCTGGCTGTTTCCATCTTGCTTGTGGGCATGTGAAGCCCACAAGCATTGATTTTCGGGATGCGGTGAATGCTGTTCATTCACAGCTTGTTCACGCACATGATCATTGTTTCCACACTGAATCTTGGGAAGCCTGACACTAAGCTCCCAGGAGACAGTGTGGCGCCAGGGAAAGGCAATAAACATGCCTACTCCGATGGGAGGAGAGACAGGAAGTGCCACAATAAAGTACAATATAAAGGTAATTACATCGATAAAATTTTTTTCGTGTGGCATTTGAACATCTATGCAATTAACTGAAGGGGGTAAGTTAAAAATTTGAGTGGAACCCCACTTTAACCACCACTGGTATATACTCAGAAATGACGAATTCTTGGCACTATTTTACCTGAACGACCAAAGGTCATTTTTAGGGGATAGAATTGCCCTTAGTATCATTAACCCCCCCCAGAACGTCCCACATTTTTTCACAATATGGTGGGATATTTTCCGTGCAAAAAGTGCACAATATGTCAGCACAACTCTTGTGGGAGACATAAGACCTTGGAGTTTTGATCAAATGTGACTAATCAAACTTACCCCATAAAGGTATTTTGTACTTGTGCGACTAGGTATGTTGTGTATATGATCACCTGCCCGTGCAGTAAGCAATATGTGGGTCGCACGATTCGTGCCTTTTCCGTTCAGGTAGGTGAACATATTGCGAAGATTATAGGTGGCGACACTAAACACACCGTACCAAGGCATTACAGACAACACCATAACCGTGACCCTACGGGATCGCAATTTCTTATCATAGATTGATATGTCCCCCCTTGGAGGGGTGGAGCCTTGACCCATGGAATGTCACAGTTAGAAACTTATTGGATTTACGAACTACAGTCTCACTCACCATTAGGGTTAAATGTGGAATGGGATATTGACGCATTTATTAACCAATCTTAAGACTTGTCTGATTCTGGGTGTAGTAATATGATACTAGGCACAATATGTTTTTAAATTGTTTTAAATTTTCTTTTATATGGTTCATTTATATATTATATGGCATATGTCTGTCTATGGAGGCTCCATATTGAGCTATGGCTCCAAGATTAGATGTAGTATAATGAATATGAGCATATACATTCCCTTAAAAAACTTTGGTTGCTTTCGCAGTATGCTCGGGTGATTGTCCATCTGCACTGTGAAGTGCCGTCCAATGAGTTCTGAAGCATTTTGCTGAATATAAGTAGATAATATTGCCCGAAACACTTCAAAATTCATCCTGCTGCTTTTGTCAGCAGTCACATCATCAATAAATACAAGAGAACCAGTTCCATTGGCAGCCATACATGCCCACGCCATGACACTACCACCACCATGCTTCACTGATGAGGTGGTATGCTTTGGATTATGAGCAGGTCATTTCCTTCTCCATACTCTTTTCTTCCAATCACTCTGGTACAAGTTGATCTTGGTCTCATCTGTCCATAGGATGTTGTTCCAGAACTGAAGGCTTTTTTAGATGTTGTTTGGCAAACTCTAATCTGGCCTTCCTGTTTTTGAGGCTCACAATGGTTTACATCTTGTGGTGAACCCCTTTTATTCACTCTGGTGAAGTCTTCTCTTGATTGTTGACTTTGACACACATACACTTACCTCCTGGAGAGTGTTCTTGATCTGCCCAACTGTTGCGAAGGGTGTTTTCTTCACCAGGGAAAGAATTCTTCGGTCATCCACCACAGTTTTCCGTGGTCTTCCGGGTCTTTTGGTGTTGCTGAGCTCACCGGTGCGTTCTTTCTTTTTAAGGATGTTCCAAACAGTTGATTTGGCCACACCTAATGTTTTTGCTATCTCTGTGATTGGTTTGTTTTGTTTTTTCAGCCTAATGATGGCTTGCTTCACTGATAGTGACAGCTCTTTGGATCTCATATTGTGAGTTGACAGGAACAGATTCCAAATGCAAATAGCACACTTGAAATTAACTCTGGACCTTTTATCTGCTCTTTGTAAATGGGATAATGAGGGAATAACACACACCTGGCCATGGAACAGCTGAGCAGCCAATTGTCCCATTACTTTTGGTCCCTTAAAAAGTGGGAGGCACATATAAAAACTGTTGTAATTCCTACACCGTTCACCTGATTTGGATGTAAATACCCTCAAATTAAAGCCGAAAGTCTGCAGTTCTTTTTTTTTTTTTTTTTTTTTTTTTTTTGTTTTTGCCACGTCAGTTAACTTTATCCAGAGACTACTTTCAGATTAATGCTCATATGCGTCTCTAATCTAGTCACATCATTGTGGCATTCTATTGTTATTCCCCCCTTTTTCACTTTTTTTTTTTTTTTTTTTTTTTCCTTTTATTATATATTTTTTTTTTTTTTTTTTTTTTTTTTTTCCCCTTACCTTCCCCCCTTCCCCTCCCCTTTCCCCTTCCCCTCGTGAAGTGAGGAATTACAATTTGCAATACAATGTGTAAGTGTCACCAGAAGTCCCAAGCTGCGGGGCCCGTATCATGCAACTAGTGCCCCTGGCCCTGGTGACCACCATCCTGCCATGGCCGTATCATAAGAAAGTCTGCAGTTAAAGTACATCTTGTTTGTTTCATTTCAAATCCGTTGTGGTGGTGTATAGAGCCAAAAAGATTAGAATTGTGCCAATGTCCCAATATTTATGGACCTGACTGTAACTGCATTTGCAGAGTCAGGCCTGATCCCTGCGAATGCTAACAGTTTTTTTTAGTAGCGCTGGAAGTAGTCGCTGACAGTCAGGTGCTCTTTTTTCCTGTGAGTCTCACTAGTGTACCAGTAAATTTAGAGGCCAAAATGTCCAATCGAAGGTACGCTAGTGAAGAGGCCTACACATTTCTGAGCATGATGAGAGTGAAGAGGAACCCATCTGTCAGATTCAGGCTCAGAATACAAACCCATAGACAGCAGCGGCACCCTTTACAGCTCTGAGGACGGAGTAGTGGTCCCTGCCAAGATCAGGCGTACCCGAACCCGTTGTTCTGCAGTTGTTGAGGTGCAAGAACTGCAGGGCTCTCGTTTGGAGCAGAGAGCCAGTACTAGTGCCGCTCATCCTGAACTGGCAAGCACCAGCGGCCTAGTACATCCTGGTCGTACATCCTGGTCCTACATCCAGCACTGCAGTGTCACGTGGTGACGTGGCGGGTCCCATAAGTGCAGTTCAAGCTGGTGAAGTGGCTAGCACAACTAGTGTCCTGCAGCCACCAAGAAAACAAAGACATGCCCGTCAAGCCCATAGTGCCCTTCCTTCTGCATTTGCCAATCCAAATTGGGAGATCACCACTTCTGCAGCACCCGCACTTCCCTCATTCACTGGCCAACCCGGAATTCAGGTGGAAACAGTTGATTTTACGTCACTTTATTTTTATTTGCTGTTTTTCACTGAAGATCTCTATAGATCTATTGTGGACCAAAGCAATTTGTATGCTGGTCAATTCATCGCTGCTAATCCCCAGTTGACCCTAGCCAGAGATTGGAGACCTATTACAGTCTCCGAATTTAAGACCTTCCTGAGCCTACCCCTCGTCATGGGCATAAAAAAACAACTAAAAAAAGTGAGTTGCAGTCATATTGGTCCACTGACCCAATTTACCATATGCCCGTGTTCTCTGCCTCCATGAGCAGGACACGATATGAGCAGATCTTGCGGCTCATGCGTTTCAATGACAATGAACTCTCGGTCGTCCTTGGGATGACCCTGAATATAATTGGCTCTACAAAATTCAGTCTCTCGTAAACCACTTCAACCAGCAGTTTGCAGCCTTGTTTACTTCCGATCAAGTTGTCTGCGTTGATGAATCCCTGATTACGTTTTCTGGCCGCTTGTCATTCAAACAGTATCTTCCCAGCAAGCGTGCCAGATATGGGGTCAAGATGTATAAGCTCTGTTACAGGGCAACAGTCTATACATATAGTTTTATGGTTTACGAGGGAAGAGATAGGTACGTAGGGCCAGAGAACTGCCCAGACTACATAGGGAGCGCTGGTAAGATTGTGTGGGACTTGGTGTCATGCTTACTCGCAAAGGGGTACCACTTGTATGTGGACAATTATTACACAAGCCTGCCACTTTTTAGTCACTTGTTTGATCATGGCATTGGCACATGTGGCACCATGCGATCTAATCATCGGGGCTTACCCCCCAGCGGCTTGTAAATTCCTGTCTTAGGCTGAGGGAGAGAGCCTGCTTGAGATGTAAAAATGTGCTCACTGTGAAGTGGAGGGATAATAAGAATGTTTTCGTTCTGTCCTCCCTTCATGCAGACACAACAGTCCAAATTCAAACGATGACTGGTGTTGTGGAGAAACCCCTCTGTGTCCACAAATACAACCTTAACATGGGAGGGGTGGACCTCAATGACCAGTTGTTGGCGCCGTACCTAATTGCCCATAAGGCCAGACGCTGGTATAAAAAAAAAGTGTCTGTATATTTATTCCATTTGGCTCTGCTGAATGCCTATGTGCTATACAAAGCTTCAGGATGAACTGGATCCTTCCTTAAATTCCTTAAAGAGATCATCACAGCCCTTCTGTTTCCAGACGGTGCTGTGGCCCAACTTTCCAATCCAAATGCAGTGAGCCGGCTGCATGAGAGGCATTTTCCATATGTACTCCCTGGTACCCCTACCCAAAGAAGATGTCGTGTCTGCAGAAAACGTGGATATAGGCGTGGCACACGCTTTTATTGTCCCTCCTGTCCTGACCAACCTGGTCTTTGCATTGGTGAATGTTTTGAACGCTACCACACACTAGTGGAGTATTAGCATAGGGTACAGCATTGCACAGTCTTAGGGCACACCTACACAGGGCCTCAAAAGTTGAGATGGCCATCACATTTTGAGAGACCCTAATCTGGAACGTTTACAGTTTATATAAAAGTGCAAAAAAAAAAAAGCACAACAAAATAAAAAAGCCAAAAATAGTTGTGGTTTTATTTTTCTTCTCTCTCTATTGTTCTCTCTCTTATGTTCGCTCTCTATTGTCCACTCTATTGTTTGCTCTCTTTTGTTCTATATCTATTGTTCTCTCTCTATTGTTACTGTATTTTAGAACTGTAATGTTTTATTTTTAATATCTTTTATTGTATTTGCTTTGCAGGTATGGTATGTCTTACTGTTATACTGTAATGTTACTTTGTTTTATTGTTAACCATCATTTGCTTAGCAGGTACGCCATTCAGCTGCAGCATGAGTTTATTTATTCTGACAGCAACAGCGTTTGCTCCCACGATGCGTAAAGCCGTGACTCCAGCGTTGCAGGAGGTGATTTCACCACCACAGTTAAAAAAAAGAGCATATATGCCGAAGCATGGGGGCAGAGGTGGAGGAGCGATTTGCTCGTAACATTAGGGGCGGATTGCCTCCATACTTCGGTATATATTTTTTAGGCACAGATTGCATTCAAAAATCCAGTTGTTTTATTGAGTTAATGCTGCAGCATGATTTACTTATCTTGACAGCAACAGCGTTTGCTCTCACGATACGAAAATCAGTGACTACAGAGCTGTAGGAGGAAATTTCACCACCACAGTTAAAAAAAAATGGTGCATGTATGCCCATCATTAGAAGTGGGTGGATGAAGGGCGGTATTCTAATGGTTGGCATACCCACCAACCAATCTCTTTTTTTCATGCAGCCCCAAGGCTTTATGAAAAAAAGAACATTACAATGTATGCACAACAAGGACCAGCAACGTACTGGGGTATGTTGCTGGACTTTGAGTGGTTATACCAGAATGATGCCTGCAGGTTTAGGTATCATCTTGGTACCATTCTTTTCAGCCAGCGGTCGGCTTTCATGTAAAAGCAATCCTAGTAGCTAATTAGCCTCTAGACTGCTTTTACAAGCAGTGGGAGGGAACGCCCCCCCCATCTTCCATGGTTTTCCCTGGCTCTCCTGTCCCAACAGGGAACCCGAGAATGTAGCCGGTAGTTCCATCAGCTGACCATAGAGCTGATTGGAGACCAGAATGGCTCCAATCATCTCTATGGTCTAAGAAACTGGAAGCTACGAGTATTAAATGACTTAGGGTTTGCCGGAAATTAACAGCACTGTTGGGAAACTGGGAAAGCATTTTATGACACCAATCTTGATGTGGTTTAGATGCTTTGAGGGCAGAGGAGGGGTCTAATAGACCAATTTTTTCAAAAAAGAGTATCTGTCACTACCGTTTGCTATCATAGCGGATATTTACATTCCCTGAGATAACAATAACAATGATAAAAAGAACAAATTAAAGGAACAGTTTAAAAATTAAAAAAAAAAAGCAAAATAAATAATAAAAAACATCCCTGTCCCCCATGCTCACGCGCAAAGGCGAATGCAAGCGTCGGTCTGGTGTCATATGTAAACAGCAATTATCAACACGAAGGTCAGATCAAGGGCAGTAATTTTAGCAGTAGACCTCCTCTGTAAATCTAAAGTGGTAACCTTTAAAGGATTTTAAAGGCTTTTAAAAATGTACCGTATATACTCGAGTATAAGTTGAGATTTTCAGCCCTTTTTTTTGGGCTGAAAGTGCCCCCCTCGACTTATACTCGAGTCACCGCCATCTGCCTACATGATCAGCGTGTCATGCAGACAGACGTCAGCTAGCGTGTGATACATTACATTCGGCAGCCATTCCACTATTCAAAAGCCGCGCCACCTCCTCGTCTGTGATAGGCAGAACACTCAATTTCCCAGCAGTCAGTGTACAGCCTATCACGGACATTCTCTCATCCTCGTCCATGGTATGGGGATGAGAGAATGTCCGTGATAGGCTGACTGCTGGGAAATGGAGTGTTCTGCCTATCACAGACGAGGAGGAGGCGCAGCTTTTGAATAGTAGAATGGCTGCCGAATGTTATTTTTGACACGCTGATCGGTGGATGCAGAGCGGCACACGGAGGATGGATATCGCCATACGGAGGCTGCAGATCAGCACACGGAGGGATGCACAGGACACAGGTAGGCTGCACAGGACACATGCAGGCTGCACAGGACACATGCAGGCTGCACAGGACACATGCAGGCTGCACAGGACACAGGTAGGCTGCACAGGACACAGGGAGGCATGTAGCTTCAGATGGGCATTGTTGACCCTCTTTTTCCACTTACAGTAGCTGCTGTATTTCTCACCCTCGGCTTATACTGGGGTCAATAAGTTTTTCCCAGTTTTTTGTGGTAAATTAGGGGCCTCGGCTTATATTCGGAACGACCTATACTCGAGTATATACGGTATGTAGTTTGTTGCCACTGCACGTTTGTGCGCAATTTTAAAGCATGTCGTGTTTGGTATCCATGTACTCGGCATAAGATCATCTTTTTTATTTCATCAAACATTTGAGAATATAGTGTATTTTAGTGCATTAAAATTAAAACAAGTGTTTTTTTTCCCCCAAAAATTGCGTTTGAAAAGTCGCTGCGCCAATACTGTGTAAAAAAATTGCAACACCCACCATTTTAATCTGTAGGGCCTTTGCTTTAAAAAAAATATATGTTTGGGGGTTCAAAGTAATTTTCTACCAAAAAAAAAATATATTTTTTCATGTAAACAAAAAGTGTCAGAAAGGGCTTTGTCTTCAAGTGGTTAGAAGAGTGGGTGATGTGTGACATAAGCTTCTAATGTTGTGCATAAAATGCCAGGACAATTCAAACCCCCCCCCCATCCCCCCCCCAAAAATTACCCCTTTTTGGAAAGTAGACACTGCAAGCTATTTGCTGATAGGCATGTTGAGTCCATGGAATATTTTTATATTTTACCACAAGTTTCAGGAGAATTACAAACTTTTTTAATTTTTTTTTTATACAAAGTTGTCACTAAATGATATATTGCTCAAACATGCCTTGGGCATATGTGGAATTACACCCCAAATACATTCTGCTGCTTCTCCTGAGTATGGGGATACCACAAGTATTTTTTTGGCAGCCTAACCGTGTACAGGACCCCGAAAACCAATCACCGCCTTCAGGCTTTCTAAGGGCGTAAAATGGTGGTTTCACTTCGTCAATACCTATCACAGTTTCGGAGGCCATGAAATGTCAAGATAGCACAAAACCCCCACAAATGACCCCATTTTGGAAAGTAGACACTTCAAACTATTTGCTGAGAGGCATGTTGTGTCCATGGAATATTTTATTTTGCCACAAGTTTTGGGAAAATGTATAATTTTTTTTTTTTTTTTTTTTACACAAAATTGTCACTAAATGATATATTGTTCAAACATGGCATGGTTATATGTGGAATTAAACCCCAAAATACATTCTGCTGCTTCTCCTGTGTACAGGGATATCTCATGTGTGAGACTTTTTAGGAGCCAACCACGTACAGGACCCCAAAATCCAAGCACTGCCTTCAGGCTTTCTAAAGGTGTAAAATTGTGATTTTACTCCTCAAAAAAAGTGAAATAAAAAATTTACGCCCTTAGAAAGCCTGAAGGTGGTGATTGGTTTTCGGGGTCCTGTACATGGCTAGGCTCCCAAAAAGTCTCACACATGTGGTATCCTCATACTCAGGAGAAGCAGCAGAATGTATTTTGGGGTGTAATTTCACATATAACCATGCCATGTTTGAACAATATATAATTTAGTGACAACTTTGTGTAAAAAAAAAAAAGTTTGTCATTTTCCCGTAAATATACGCTTATGGACTTTTTTTTTTTTTTTTTTTTTACCAAAGACATGTGGCTGAATACATTTTGGCCTAAATTCATGACTAAAATTCAGTTTGTTTTTTTGTTTTTTGTTTTTTTATGAAAATGTAGAAATTATCTTTTTTTTTCAAAGTTTGTGGTCTTTTTCCATTTATATCGCAATTAATAAAAAATTGCAGAGACAATCAAATACCATCAAAAGAAAGTTATATTTGTGGGAAAAAAAGGACGCAAATTTCATTTGGGTACAGCATTGCATGACCGCACAATTACCAGTTAAAGCAGTGCAGTGCCAAATTGTAAAAAGTGCCCTGGTCATTGAGCAGCCAAATCTTCCGGTGCTGAAGTGGTTAATGTCCATTATTTTCTTGGTCACCCTATGCCCCTAATAGACACAGGGTAACTTAGACATAGAAGGTACATTGGGTGCTGAAGCAAGGGTTTCCCAACCTCTCCAAGGTATTCCAGGTTCCACCAGCCCTCCGCCCAAAGTGACTCCTGTCACAAAGCCAAAAGTAAATGTCCTGAGTTTTCTGGATCTCAAGGGTCCCCACAAGCTTCTGAAAGTACAGAAATTTAGTATGGAATTCACTCAGTCTGTGATTGCTTTGCTTCATCAGGGAGATTTCCTGGTGTCAGTGGATATCAAGGATGTCCAACTACATATCCTATTTTCTGCCCTTTTGGCCTGTCCAACATCCCCCAGAGTGTTTACCTAGGTGTTATGGGGTACCTAGATGACAATCATCTTTTGGCTCTGACAAAACACCTTGAGTACTTGGGCTTAATCCTCAACATTACGCAGGCAAAGATGCTGCTTCCACAGTTGAAATGCCTGTTTGCTGCCAGGTGGAGATTGCTGGAAGGTCCCTTGATTTGGGCCTGCAGAATGGTGCTGAGAAAGATGATACCCACCCTCGATGCAGCCCCCATGCCAGGTTTAACTTCAGAGCTCTTCCACTCAATATCCTGTTGGTATGGGATGAATATTAGGAGTCCTTGGATATTACCAGTGCATCTTTCTCCCAAGACCAAGTCAGCTCTAGACTGGTGGCTAGCCATGCAGATGTTGGATACTAGGAAATTCTTCCTTCTGATAATTTGGACTGTCTTGACAACAGCAGCCATCCTGTTGTCCTGGAGAGGTGTTCTAGAGAACCTCTTGATCCAGAGAGAGTGGCCATTGGAGGAGCCAAAGTTGCTAATCAACCTTCTGGAACTTCGGGCGATTTGGCAGGCTCTTCTACACTAGTTTGCTTAACTTTTGTAGTCTCCCTGTCAGGGTGCAGTCAAATAATATCAAAGCTGTGGTATACCGTACATCAACCATCAAGAAGGGACCTGGTTTTGTTTTGGGGAGAACTTCACTTTTCTACCCTCTCTCTCTACCCATTTATAGAAAATTGGTGGAATTTCTCAGCTGGCAGCAGCTGGGAAAATGGACCCTTCGTTTAGAGTTGTTTTGGAGACATTTGTCTGCAACCCACTGTAGACAGACATCAAATGTGGATCTCTTGGTGGCCGGATTCAACAACAAGCTGACAAGGTTTCTGTTTTAAATCCAAAGTTGTTTCTAGTAAATACTCTAGTGTGACTCATTGGGATCAATTTTTGCTGATCTATCCCTCCCCTCCACTGCAGCTTCTTGGTGGCATGGCTATTAAAGCCAAAGTTCTGAGGGGAAGGGGAATTTCTGACTCTGTATATGTCCAAATTGGGCCCAAAGTGTCAATATTTTGTGTGGCCACCATTCTTTAGCAAGGCAGTGGTCGTCTTGGAGGTGTGTTTGGGGTCGTTATAATGTTGGAATACTGCCATGCGGCCCAGTCTCCGAAGGGAGGGGATCATGCTCGGCTTCAGTATATCACAGTACATGTAGCCAGTCATGGTTCCCTCAATGAACTGTAGCTCCTCAGTGCTGGCAGCCCCATACCATGACACTCCCACCAACATGCTTTACTGTAGGCAAAACCCACTTGTCTTTGTACTCCTCACCTGGTTGCCACCACACATACTTGACACCATCTGAACCAAATAAATTTATCTTGGTCTCATCCGACCACAGGACATGGTTCCAGTAATCCATGTCCTTAGTCTGCTTGTCTTCAGCACACTGCGGGCTTTCTTATGCATCATCTTTAGAAGAGGCTTCCTTCTGGGCCAACAGCCATGCAGACCAATTTGATTCCGTGTGTGGCATATGGTCTGAGCATTGACAGGCTGACCCCCCCCCCCCCACCCCTTCAACCTTTGCAGCAATGCTGGCAGCACTCATACATCTATTTCACAAAGACAACCTCCTGGGTATGATGCTGAGCACGTGCACGCAACGTCTCTGGTTTACCATGGCGAGGTCTGTTCTGAGTGGAACCTGTCCTGGAAAACCGCTATATGGTCTTGTCCACCGTGCTGCAGCTCAGTTTTAGGGTCTTGGCAATCTTCTTATAGCCTAGGCCATCTTTATGTAGAGCTACAATTCTTTTCAGATCCTCTGAGTTCTTTGCCATGAGGGGCCATGTTGAACTTCCAGTGACCAGTATGAGAGAGTGAGAGCTATAAAACCAAATTTAACACACCTGTTCCCCATTCACACCTGAGACCTTGTAACACTAACGAGTCACATGACACCGGGGAGGGAAAATGGCTTACTGGGCCCAATTTGGACATTTTTACTTAGGGGTTTACCCACTTTTGTTGCCAGCAGTTTAGACATTAGTGGCTGTGTTAACATACATTTGAAAGAACAAATAAAATATTGGGACTTTATATGAGACAACGACTACTAAAAGGTTTATATGTCTCCATCCCTGTATCATATATAAGATAGGGTGGGGGGTGGGGGGGTGGATCATTGGGACTTTATATGAAGCACACCAGAATCAAATGAATGAATTAATGTACACGATCATATTTATTGATACATATGGGCATGCATATAAAAACAGTAAGAAATTCATATAATAAACGCGTTGACGCCGCGTCTGCACACCGTACCTTTGACATCAATCCTGACGCTGCGGGCCGACATTTTTCCATCTGCGTGCTTCAAGAGGGAGGGTTGGGACGTCCAGTGCTGGGTGTCAATGGCCACTACCTATATCTCACATCTGCTCCTGACGAGTGGAAGTTATCCATGAAACGCGTAGAGCTTTTTATTGATGCATTGTCACAGCAATCATGTGTTTACTTTGAGACTACCTTTGAAGAATTTTGAATCGATTCTTACATTACTATGTGTACAATCAATCATGTCTATATCAGAATTTGGGTTTATTTCTAATATTCTTTTCTATACATATGACAGTGTACATTAATTGATTCTGATGGTGTGCTCATATAAAGTCCCAAAGATCCCCGCCCTTTCTCATTAATGGCTGTGTGTTGAGTTATTTTGAGGGGACGGCAAATTGACACTGTTATACAGTGTTGTCACATGAAAAGATTTAATAGAAATATTTACAAAAATGTGAGGGGTGTACTCACTTTTGTGTGTGTGTGTGTGTGTGTGTGTGTGTGTGTGTGTGTATGTATATATATATATATATATATATATATATATATATATATATATATATATATACTTGTATACAGTGTATGTATTCTCTATGGGCCATAGTAATTTCCTATGGTACTTATAGCACAATAGCCTCTCTGCACCTTGCTATTTCTATCCTCTGTGTAGCCTAATATGATACTAAACACTTTAAAGAGGAAAAAAACACTGCCTTTTTTTGTGACCTGCAATGTGAAGCATAATATGCTAGTATGCATACTAGCACATCTTGAAACTTACCTGCAAATGAAGCCCTCATCTTCCCCGCTCGAGGACGCATCCATCTTCGCCCATCTTCCTTCCGGGTTTGCAGACTCCGGCTGTGTGACTGGCAGGAGCCGCATGACATCACTCCTGCGCATGTGCGAGGGAGCCACCGGTCACGGCACACGGCTCTGAAGGAATGGCACAAGCGGCGTTCCTTCAGATCGCATGCGTCGATGACGTTAACGGTGTCGTATTCAGTAAGTATCTCCTAAACGGTGCAAGTTTAGGAGATATTTACAGTACCTATAGGTACAAACTTTACTTCCTCTTTAATTGTCCCTTCTATTTCTGTATATGGATGATGACACTGTAATTAGTTTAAGTAAAAAAAAAAATCTAACTATCTTTTTTCTAATCCATATATAGATGTCACATGACCCAGCTCTGCAGGGAAATATAAGCAGGAGGAGCTGCTAGTCCTGATGCTGGTCACACAAAAAAAAAAAACAACAAAAAAAAAAACAGCCTTTTTTAGAGTAAAAAATAAATAATATCAATAAACGGTTTTATATTGTCACACAAATATATATTTGAAGTCAAATGTTTATTATTTTTTGGCAATAACAAGTTGTCACAGGATGTGTCTTAGATAAGAGGGAGGTAAAACCTCCATCCAATCTATATGTAATATCCTGCCCCCCAGTGTGTTTAGCTGGTTAGGGGGCATGGAGGAGGAGGAGGAGGAAGGGTGTGGGCTGTCATTTACCGCTGACTCTGATCACATGGGCTGCTTAGATGTGATAGGAAGGAAATGCTTAGCATGTGCAAAGCTGCCAACACTGCTCTGCAAAATCCCTAGCTGAATTGGGGACATGGACAGAAGAGGGAGATGGAGAACAGCAGGATCAAACAGGTTTTCTTTGCAGAATACAGAAAGCAAATCTCATAGCGACTGAGTATGAACAGCAGGTAATACAGCATTTATTGATAGTTTATGATGTGGGTTTAGTGACACTTTTAGCTGGCTATACACTAGGAGAATTTATTAGAGAACTTTATTTTAAAAACGTTTGTTTGATTTTCTAATTATTGGAGCCAAATAGTGTTCATTTTCAACTGCAGTAATGAGAAAATTCAAAGGAGCAGGATGGAAATTTTTGAGTTTTTAGAAGTGAATGTGGTTTTCATTCAGAAAAAGAAATTCTTATTCTGTCCCAAATTGAATGTTAAAAGCAATTTTTTAAAGTACTTTCCAGCAACCTTCATCATATATTCCGATGAGAATTTTTGTATGACAGTCTACTATTGTATGGCCAGCTTAAAGTGGTAGTAAACGTCGTCCAAAAAAAAAAAAAAAAAAAAAGGGAACCCCTCGTGCTTCCCAGTTCTCTTAGGCTGCTTAAATGGCTGGGTCATGATGTCACTCCCGCTTATGTACACTGGAGTCACATCATTATGGCTCACAATGGGTGCTGTAAATGTGGTCTGAGCTACGCATGTGTGGTTCAGAATACATTACCGCTGACAGGCCAGGGGAGACATTTATGACAGAAGAGACCACTAGGATCTCTTCTGTTATAAACACCATGCTTGTCAGTGGTTTTTAAACATCTGAGTTTAATACCGCTTTAAGTCTTTAATGGTGCCGAGATCCTTGTGCTTTGTTTGTTCAGCTATGTATAGCATCTTTTTATATTGCTTTATACCAACTTTTACATGCTGAAAATGAGATAATCTATGTTAATTGAACTATACCTTTCTGGTGTGTTATTTCTTATAGCCTCTGGTGTGACCCAGTCTCTAAGGACTCATACAATGAGTAGGGCCACTTGGCCTAAAGCTCTGGGAGTTACCACAGTAGTGCCACGTCCATCTTACAGACATAACAGTTAAGGCTGCGGGAGTGGACTGTTGACGTCATCTGGTAAATGGAGTGTTGTACTCTTTTGCCTTTCTTCTCCTCCCGTTCAGTTTAGGGAGAACACCATCCAGCTGCTGCTTCTACTTTTGAAGCACCTCATGAATTATCTGATCTTTGGTCATGGGCCTTGTTTTATGCAATGTGACACATGTCTTTTCAGCGATACACAGTGGAACAGTTGACCTCAGCCCAATGCTGACATGCATATCAAGTTTTTACAGTAAAATCTTCATTTTCAGTGGAGTGATAATGGACAAAGCCACAGCTAATTATACTATATATAAATTACCACCTTTGAAAAAAATGGGACATCTGGATGTTGGACAAGTGAATGAGTGATTTCAGATATAGAATGTGTGTTATCTATTGAAGGAAAAGAACCCAAGCAACAAATAATCAGCTAATTGATCATTTGCTACTTTATAACTATGTCCCATTGAATCCTACCTTTCCAATTTGAGTAAGGACTACATTATCTCGTAGTATTGCAAGTAAATGTCATGCTATTAGCTAGAACACAAAACCTAGAAAACAAACTTGGCTCTGAAGGACCTAACTATGGAGGCAGAAATAAAAAAGATACACAGACATAAACAACATACCATCTACACCAGCCTTTTTCAACCAGGGTGCCTTCAGGTGTCTTCAGGGGTGCTTTGGCAAAATACCTAAAAATTGCCCAAACATTGTATACAAGCCAGCAGGTGGATCAAGCCTGCCTTGTATAATTACACACAGCCTCAGATTTTCGTTGTGCACTATTAAAACCTTCTAGCCACTGGCTTTGTAACAACTAATGATGTCATTGGTTGATGAGGAGGACTTTGGGTGCCTACACAGTATCCTTAACCCCCCCACCCCTCTCCATCAGCACTGGGGTCACATTAGCTGAGTGAGGGAGAGAAACTGAGGGAGAAAAAAAACATTTGGAATACTAGTATCAGTGTACAAAGGATGCGCTTTGGAAGAATAAATTGGTCCTAACGTTGGGTGTCCTATATGTGTGGATGTTGCTGTGTATGTAAAACTAGTAGTTTAATTTTTTGCATTTTATAACGGGGTGCTTTAAGATTTTAAAGGGTGCCTTGACTGAAAAAAGGTTGAAAAACACTGATCTACACTATGCTCTGGTGCCAGATGTTAGGACAATGCAGCTATAGTCCGTGGCGGCTGGTGGTATATTTTTTTTGGGGGGGTGCAGCAAACAATGCACCCACAGCACAGCCACCCCCCAGGTCGGGTCTACCTGCACCCCCAGGATGGGTTCCCCTGCGTCTCCTCCTCCTCCACATTACAGCGGCTTCCGCCATGCTTCTCCTCCTAGGCGGCCAATATGATTGGTTCTCCTTTCAGCCAGTGACGGGTCTCATGATCGGCTTCCCGATTGGCCGGGAGAAGAATCAGGAAGACAATAGCAAATGTTCATTTGCTATTGTCACACAACTGTGTGGTGGGTGGGTGCTCTGCGTCCCTGAGCCCGCCCTTTTTGGAAGCCTATTAGAGCCTCTGGCTCTAATCACGTGCTTAAAAAAAAAATATATATAAAAAACCCCATTGGAATCAATGCGCCTGGCACCGCGCATGTAGATTAGGGTGCGGCGTCCATGTGCCCTGCATTACAGGCCACCACTGGCTATAGTTCTAAATGTTCATGTTTCCCACGAAGCATGAACATTTTTTAATCTAGGTAAAATATTTTACTCTAGTCTAGATCACACACTGTATGGTTTCTACTGGTGAGTGTGTGCCCTAAATCATTAGGCTATGAACACTAGCAGTGTTCTGGTATAAGAAGAGTTAAAGCTGCTATTCAGATCTGAAGGTGACCTCAAGGTCTTCACTTGTCTCTGTCAGTGGAGGATACACACAGCAAGGGCTTACACACTACATCCATTTGATGGCTGCATAAAGGTAACTTCAAGGTTCTGCAAATGACTGTGCATTTCAATTACCTAATAATGGCTTTGGCTTTTTATGTCGGTGATGCAATGTGCAGTACAGTATACAAAATCTGAAATATACATTTTTTCCCTTTCATTTAAGGAATTAATAGTAAACACAGTGATTCTAATTGTCTAAAAGTGTTGTTTTGCGTAAATTAATACCTTAGTATGGTGCTGCCCAAAGTGTCAAAAGTGTGTCATTGCTGGTACCTATGCTCACTGTGGGTAAAGCACTCTAGGGTTCAGGTTCCTGTGTAGATCTGCCTCGTGGAGTAATGTACTCCCATTAGGGCCCATTTACAGTACACTGCATGGTAGTAATGTGCAATAATGCACCCCAATGCACAACTGTGCAGCACAACACAGGGTGCCATGTGTGTTGGGTAAAAAGCCTGTGTCAATACAATATAACGCTTGCTTTGCACTGCACTGCGTTGTGGTGTTGATCCCTCCCCCCCTCAAGTGTCAGCCATCATAGAGAGGTATTAGAGGAAGTATGGTGAAAAAAGTTTGTGTAGACCTGTAACTGTTTTGGTGAAGAAACCAACTTCCTGGCAATATACTGTCAGTGTAGCTGGGTGGGAGATGCTCATGTCTGATAATACTGGTGGAATGGTACAAAAGTTATCACTTCCATACACTGATCAAGGTTTGGAATTCCCTGGCCTAGTGCACCATCTAGGTCACACTGACACAATCGGTGCTTTCACATTGCTCCAGTAAAACGCATACTCGTTTTTGCAGCGTTTTCTGGAATCCTGACTCCAATTATGCACCTTTGAAACCTGGACACGTGACTCAAAAATGCACTAAGAACGCACCGTGGTATTTTTGATGCATTTATGGTGCATTTCTATTGAAATCAATGGGAGATGCGTTTTTTGGTGCATTTTTGAATCGCGCACCAAAGATGTAGCATGCAGGATTTTTAAAAATGCACCAAACACTGGTTTGAAGAGTTCCATAGGATTTAAAAGGATACATTTTATAACGGGGTGCTGCTTTTTTTTTTACCCCAAGACAAGATCAGTGTGAAAGAGCCAATGATATTAGCAAGTTTATCAGCAAGATGTCACTGAATGGGCACTGAGTGGGGTTGCTTTACTAATGGAAAATGGGCTGTTCACTTGCTAGTAACTTTACCCTTAGTGAGGTGAAGCTCTGCTCACTGCTATAATTCAATCATGGGCAAATATATATATATTTTTTAATTTTCTTGCATGATTGGGTATTCTTTGCTAAATGAATCTTCACCTCATTCACTAAGCTATGGAGAATATTCCACTGCAGAGTAAATAGCCTATTTATTTTTAGTAAATCAACCTCAATGTCTGCTCAAAGTCAGTGCAAAAATTCCTTGGGTCAGGCTACTCCTGTATATGTATTCAGTAATATGTGTGATATTTGCTTTCATGTTTTCTTTTGTTTGTGAATGCCTACCATTGCTTGTTCATAGTACCATATGCTGTAATATCACAAGTGACCCAAGAAGCTAACACATTTTCTGGTGAACAACTGAAAACCTCTATCCACAATTTATTACCTTTTTTTTTTTTCTTTTTTTCTTTTTTTGTCCAACTGTAATTTGTTGGAATTAATCCCTGCTGATCCACTGTATGATAGTAAAAAGGCCACATGATAAGATTGGAAGAAAAATGTAGTATGTCGAACAATCAGCCAATTATCTGATCGTTAGTATAGTGCTTTCGACAGCTGATTCCGAATTTTGGGATAACAAAAACTGAAAGTGCAGGCTAGAAAATGTTTATCATAAGTAAATACAACGTTTGATTTTCGTTCAATGTGTACAATAATCATACGGAAATGATCAAATAGAAAAAAAATGCTACTGCGCTAGTACGTAGCTACTTTTGCCTTTGTCGACCAAGAATTATTGTACAAGCCTATTCCATTCTGACTACATCATGATACGCACTTTAGTGGAAAATCCAATGAGTGGTCATCCAATTTTCTCATCGTACAAGGTTTAAGACTGGAAAACATATCTGGCAGTGCTGTCATCTTCTCAGAGACCCAGTGATAGCACCCAGCATATCAAGCTGGTGACCTCTGGTTATGATGCAACAGCTCATAAAGGCCTTGGTGGCAAATACACACACACATATATATATATATTTTTTTTATTTTTGCCTGGGTCATTGCCACAGACCTTCTCAGCATGGGTGACCCCCATGATGTCACCTTAAGTATATATCAGGATGGTCTGATCATGCATGGTCAAACATTCTATCAAAGAAATGATACCTTTCAGGGCTGTGTGCACCATTTGGTTCAATCAGCAGGGGATCTGTGAACAGATCCCCTACTGAACTGACACAGGATGGGATGGATATCACTTCTGTAACATCTGTGCTTGGTCATTTTTTTTTTTTGCATTTACAAACCGGAGCTTTCCAGTCCCACACCGAATCTATGGATAGCTGGATGAAAACAGTTAGGCCTGGAAAAATGGAAATGTATTTTGTATTCAAACCTAGAAGGACTCTGACCGTCAAGTCGGTAACATGGAGCTTCTGATTGGGCCCCACCCAAAAAAACTGACAAGTGTATTATCATTCTCAATAAATCTCCAGTCTTTCTTAAACTTCCCAAACTATTTAACATAGAGGAACCCTAAAATAACTTTCCAGGCCTTCTCTACAAATTATTTGGAGTTCATCTATCCAAAGATCAGTGGTTTGCTCTCCTACACTTCAAACCTCACCAAAAATCAATTCAAATTGGCACATTATGTACTCTTGGCCTCTAAACTGACAATCACTAAAGCTTGGAAAAAGCAGTTCCTTTACTTTTCCGAAGTCGAAACTAGGCTGGATGGCTTTTATATCAATGAACATTTCACTAGCACCATTAACAATAGCCACAAGAAATTTGATAAAAAATTTGATAGGCAACCCAAGGATTCCAGATCTTATCGTCACCTACTTCTGATATTTGACTTTTAGTCACCCCCTGTCCCACTAACGCTGTTCTGGGAGGGGTCAGCTCTTCCATACTCTCCCCACTCTCTTTTCCTTTTTTCTTCTTTCTTGGTTGACTGTCTCGGTCTGCTTGCCCCACATGTATGAAGTGACTTTTGACATCAAGACTCATTCTGCTGATTTAATATTCTTCGCATTGGTCTGGGGTACGCTTTAGAAACAATGCCATATCTTTACCCTTCGCGCTACAGTGCTTATTGGATACAAATTTGACATAACGTTTATCAATGATTTAGCTTATTCTCTTTGTACCCGCAATGCAGAAGGTTTGATCTGTACCACGTTAAAATTAATAAATATATTGAAATAGAAATAACTTTCCAGGCTCAGGGAACCCCTACTAATAATTACTTTATCAAAAATTCACAGTACGTTAGTAAGATGGTCACCTTTTAGGTCATTTTGAAGGTCTCTCCCCCCTTACAGTTAGCTGAAATGCTTATTGTTCTTAGTGGTTACCCATCTGAGAGGCAGAAGTTGCTCACCGCTTAAGAAACATCAACTGCTGAAGGAACCTAGGTTTAGATTGGTTGATTCGGACCTCATCAAGACAGGGCATTCAAATTTCTCCTTTGAACCCTTTTCACTCCTGGCAAGAAAAAGCTTCTTAAAAAAATGTACTTATAGCTGTGTATTGCACACACATTTAGATGCATCAAGTGTTTGAGTATTAAGGGATTCCATTGGCCAGAATATTAATTTATTCTGGCCATTGAAATGAATGGATACTCGAATGCTAAACGCATCTAGCCTGCTCAAAAAATCTTCTACTGAACCTGCTGTTGATGTTATTTTTTCAGCCTTTTCTTCTAGTATGTCTGGGCATTAGGCCTTAAAGCGGAACTATACTCACCTCCGCTCCAGCGGTACAGCATCCCACAGCTCCCTGCAGGCCGCTGACATTGTTGGTCGGCTGAGTTCTTGGTTTCAATCACATCCATACGGGAAGCAGGGGCGCCGCCCCCCTAATCCATGTGCCCGGCCCCTAATCTACATGCAGGGCGCTGGACGCATGGATTGCAATGTTTTTTTTTCTTTAGAAGCATGTGATTAGAGCCTGAGGCTCTAATTGGCTTCAAAAAAAGGTGGGCTTGCCAACTTGTGTGACAATAGTCAATTAATATTCATTATTGTCTCCCTGATTCTCCTCCTGGCCAATCAGGAAGCAGGTCCTGAGACCCAATTGGCAGAGAGGAGAAGAGATAGAAGAGGAGACGCAGGGGAAGCTGGCTTGAAGCCAAGGAGGAGGAGACGCGGGGTGAAGCCGCTGCCCCGCGACCTAGATGGCATAAGTGAGGGCCGGGACAAGGGGTGGGCAGGAGGGGAAGCTGCCCTGGGCACAATTGTTTATTGCAGTGTTGGGATGCCCTGACCCTAAGCTTAAATGGGGGGGGGGCAGTTTGGCATCTTTGCCCTGGGCGCTGGGTGACCTTGTCCCGGGAATAAGTGACCGACTGTGGGGGGGGGGGTTTGCGGGTGATCCATCCAACTTACCAGGGGGCAGGGATGTGCAAAAACACTAAACAATACAAAGTAATGTTATTGACAAATAATCCATCATCTGGCCGGCAAGGACACTGACAGATGAATTATTAACACATTTTAGAAGGCTTGATTTCATCAGGAGGACCAAGAAACAAGACTCCAAGGTAAAAGGCGTGGCCACCATTGACAGGCGTGACGTCACTCCCCTTGGAGAAGACTAAATCTGCGGGGCGGGGCCATGATCGGGTATTAGATCTCTGGAGTCACGTAGCTCTGCAGCAGAATCAGGTCGCACAGAACGGATCGGGGTTTATTATTCATCAATAGAACGTACAGGTGAGTGCAAGCCCCGCTGTGGGTTTGTGTTTGTGTTTGTGTTTGTGTTGAAGGGGACTTCTCTACTTGCATCATTCCATCTTGTTGGTATTTGCTTATAGATGAGCTGCGGATCAGCACTACTTACAATCATGGGTTGTCTATGTGCATCTGCAGCTGTTTCCATTGTATTTTAGTTATGCAATGGCTCTCCAGCTCATCTGCTAAATGCATGTAAGACCTAGAGCTTTAAAGATGGCTGCTGCACATCTTCTGTATAGAAAGAGCCATCAGGGAGTGTGCAGAGAGATGAGGATGGCTGTGTGCTGCTTCTAGTTCTAGGAGAGAAGGTACAAGTCAGTCTGCTTCCTTGGAGGCTCAGCTGCTCATATCTATAGATAAACTGCATAGGTGTGTTTTTTTTTTTTTTTTTTTTTTGGCTGCTTGAGTGCCAGAAATCTGCAGAAATTACTGCAATACTTCTTATTTTATCAGACCATCACTTTAAAAAGAGGTGATGGGGTACTAGTAATAGATATTGCCCCCATTGTACAGAATTAGAAGCAGGGCATTTGACAGGTTTATGTTTAATTCTTAACCCCCCCCATGTATTATGCCTGCAGTACTATATCCATCATAGTTGTAGCATGGAAAGAAAGACCTTGCTTTCTCATCTGTTGATAATTGATGCTTTAAAAAGTATCCATTCTTCTTCTGTTTAAATTCTGTTAACATCAACTAGTGAAACCTTTCATTTGTAAAAATAAATTATAAAAATGAAATATTTGAATAATTAAGGATGAGATTGGGGTTTGTGTGTGGGGCGGTTTTTATTTTATTTTTTTTTCGTACTGTTACATATAGTCCTTTCTTATTCTTCTTGAACGTTCTGATAAAATATCTTCTGCTATAGAACTGCTATTTGTGAATGTTCCCAGACCGTAATAAGTGGGGAAGGGTCACATTTAATCCGAACTTATAAGGCTGCTTTCACACTGATGCATTTGCTGCGTTTTTACCTTGTTAAAAATGCAATAAACGTTTCCCTTTTAAACCCTACGTTACTCTTCACACCACTGTGCTGCAGGTGCGGTGCGTTTTGAAAAGTCCTGCATGCTGACTCTTTAGTGTGGGTTTTTTTTGTTGTTGTCACATATTCATGTTTCACAGGTGCATTCTGGGAGTCAGGCACCCAGAAAACGCACCATAAACTCATCAAAAATGCATATGCTTTTTTTTTTTTTTTTTCTCCCAACAGAGCAGTGTGAAAGCACCTTAAATTACTGACGTCTTTGTAAACTACCTGTAGTACCAAGAGAGCATATATCCTAGGTAAGCTGCCCAGGCATGTTTGTATGAAAGAGAAATAAAGTGGATGTTGCATGAAGTGGGCCTGATACTTTATTGGGCTAGGTCACCCAAAAGCCATATTATTTGCAGTTCTTCATGTGGGTGAGGCAGTCCCTTGCCTTTATGTATGGTTTATAAATAAACCGCATGCCATAATTCAAACCACTTAGGCTGGGTTCACATATATGCAAATTGAATGCGTTTTTACACCAAATCCAAGTCACATGACGTGTGAGTGTGACCAGCTCTCAATGGAGCCAGTTCACACATGTCTGGGGTGACCGTAGTGCAGTTTAAAAAAGGGTCCTTTGTGTTTTTGGGTCCAGGTGCGACTTAAGGCAAAAATGTATACCTGAACTGGTAAACGGGCACGCCCCGGACCGTGAACCCAGCCTTAGGAGTTTTGGGTATTCTATTCCTATTGTCTTTCCGAGTTGCTGATTATTGTTTTTCTTCTTCTTTAAAATAAACAAAAAAATAAAAAAAACATACACAGGGAGAGCGCTAACCATTCATGATGGACACAGTAGGGGTGGAGACCAAGGAACTCAAGTGCAGGCTTCTTCGCAACGAACTACTGTCAGATACATGAAACAGGTCGTTCTGCTCTCCACCAAAAACGAAATTGTGGTTTTGGGTGGGCTGACCTATTTGTAATAGCGTGAAGAACACAGTATGGTGTTTATTGGCTGTGCAGCCTTATGACACTGGCTGGTGGTAGATGAAGGACAATTCAAGGTCATTACATGAAGGATAGGTTTGGCCTAAGGACAGATCAGTGTGTCTTTTCTGAATGAACAAAGGGATGACTTGTTTCTAATGGGGAACAAAGGAAAATTGAAACCCAGTGGAATTCTAACTGGTATTTTATTAAGCAGGTAAGAAAATGTAGCAAACATCTCACTGCCTGCTATGGTCAGACCCTTCTGCCCATTGATTTTCTGAACTGGCCTGTTTTTGGGGAATGTGTCATTTGTTGTTGCGGATTGCTAATTTTCGCTACAAAGCCTTCTTGTTTTGGTTGCTATGGTAGCTGGTTATCCGTCAGCAGAAGCTGCCACGTTACTCAGATGGTGCACTTACCCAGAATGCCAGGGGATTCATTATAGCGGAGCTTGTAAGCAGCATCTGTTGAAGAGTTTACCACCTGTAGAATATACATGGTTTTAATTAATCCGGCATTCATGATTATTATGTAGTAGTGAGCACATAAGTGACATGGCTAGTGGTTCCTTTCCAAGAAGCCCATTTATTTTGCTGACTGCTGTTTCTAGGAGACTTGGAGGATGCTGTTTGGCATTATCACAAAGAGCTTTGTTGGAAGGTAAAATCTTTACCCATCTCCAGGGCTTCTATCCTTAGACAGTTAAATCCTATTAGCTTTGATTACAGGAAAGCAGCCTCAAGGTGTATGTGCAGTGACCCAAAAAAGATGACATCGTTTAGTGACCACACACACACACACACACTAGTTTAACAAATAACCTTGCTTATTATTATCCATCCTATCATTTTTGTTTTTTTTGGCCAAAGTAGAAGTAAATTCTAACTGGATGACACTTGGCCTCCTTTCACACCGTTGTGAAAGTGCTTGTACGGGCTCTTTTTTTTCTTTTTTTTTTTTTTCCACTTATAAGTGTATTCATGCATGTGTTTGCAAACAGTTTTTCAGGTGGAACAATGCAAGCAAAAATGCACAAAACCACTTGTCATGCATTTACAGGTGTTCCCTTGAAGTCCATGAGGCCAGAAAAAGCACTGTACAAAATAGTTTGTATAGTTGCACGCAGGTTTTTTTTTGTTTTTTTTGTTTTTTTTTATAATATTTCCTAGACTTTTTTTTTTTTTTGTTTTTTTTGCCATGCCCCCCTTCTTTGCTCTTCCTTTTTAAAACCCTTTTCTCTTAATCTTAAAGTGTTTGTTACCCCGACACTTCATATTCCAGATGCGACAGCATCCGTGTTTTTCCTTTGTATTGCTTCCTTTGTGGGAAATCCTTGGTGATCCTGTTCCCTCTGCATTCTATTAAAAACTGACCACACTAAGCAGCAGAACATACTGTAGTCAGTTCTCTAGCAATGCTGAGTGAGCTCTCCTCCAATGATCAGACTTGTCCTGACACACCCCTGCTGCACAGCCATTCACTGGCAAGCTTGGTGTGCTGCTTCTGCTTCTCCTCCCCCAGCTCTTATGCAGCTGAGAACAGAGGGAATGTGAATAAATATATATAAAAGGGGGGGGGGGGAAGAAAGATATGTTAACATTTTATTTTATTTTTTATTTTTTTTATTATATAGATTTATACAAAAATATTTGCCTTTCATTTCTATTTTTTAAACTGAATGGGTTGTTTTGCAAGGTGGTCGTTTACAATCACTTTAATGCTGCTGATATCTAGCAGGGTTTTTTTTTTTTTTTTAATATAATTTCTGCATTCCAGGTGGGTACACAGAAAAAGTAAAGAAACAGTGTTGTTTCACAGAAGATACAAATAACAAGTACGATACAGAGCTGTTCTGTTCAACTTTACAGAAAGTAATAAAGACTTCATCTTTTAATTGTTTCAGTGCGTTCCAGAAAAAAAGTAGAACATGCTGCGTTTTTTCCTGTACTGGAACGCAGGAAAAAAGTATATTTTTAAGTCACTTTCTGTCTACATACATTTGCTCCAGCATCCATTGTACATCATTGCCCTGAACTGGCTTTCCCATGTTGATAATGGTGTACTATGCCTGCGTAATGTGTGTTGGCATGGCTTCCTTTAGTCTGCATCAAGGGTAAAAATGAAAAGTGTGACCATGCATGAGCACAGTTTGATGACTGTTGTCATAAAGCCAGCCATGCATGGAACGAAATTTGCCCGGTTCAGCGCGAACCAGCCAAATTTCGATCCATGCATGGGCAGACTGGTTGTTTACAAATCGATCCATCCTGAACCATTAGTGCTGCTGGCTTATAAGCTGGCAACACTTATTAATGTGTTCTACCAGCAGAACACAATAGCATTTCGGGAGGGATTCCCCCATCAACACTGTGAAGGGGAAATCAAGCTATTTTCTTTCTTTCTTTCCAAACAATGGTGGAAGGGGGGAAAAAAAAAACATAATGTATGGCCTGCTTAAAAGGAAGTGCTGGAATGGGGACCTTCATGGCAGGATCACATATTTGTTGTAAAAGCTACATATTTAAAAATATTGCAAAAGTTGCCTTCATTCATTTACTTTTGAAAGTGTATGGGATTTTGGTGAATAACTTTAGATTTTTGCTTCAGGTAAATGCTTCCCTTTATGTCTGTTTATCTCCAGGAAAAGTCCAAAATGACCCATCAATATCCAGCACTCAGTACGGAGCAGAAGAAAGAGCTGGCTGACATTGCCCAGCAGATTGTAGCTGAAGGGAAGGGTATCCTGGCAGCTGATGAGTCTGTAGGTGAGTGATGGGTAGATGGATACAATGAACAGTGAGAGTGGCTATATATATCTAGCTGTAAAATATGACTTAACCAATTGAGCCCCGGACCATTATGCTGCCTAAGGACCAGAGGTCTTTTTCCAATTTGGCACTGCGTCGCTTTAACTTTTAATTGCGCGATCATGCAATGCTGTACCCAAACGAAATTTGCGTCCTTTTCTTCCCACAAATAGAGCTTTCTTTTGATGGTATTTGATCACCTCTGCAGTTTTTATTTTTTGCGCTACAAACGGAAAAAGACCGAAAATTTTGAAAAAAAAATGATATTTTCTACTTTTTGTTATAAAAAAAATCCAATAAACTCAATTTTAGTCATACATTTAGGCCAAAATGTATTCGGCCACATGTCTTTGGTAAAAAAAATGTCAATAAGCATATATTTATTGGTTTGCGCAAAAGTTATAGCGTCTACAAACTAGGGTACATTTTCTGGAATTTACACAGCTTTTAGTTTATGACTGCCTATGTCATTTCTTGAGGTGCTAAAATGGCAGGGCAGTACAAAACCCCCACAAATGACCCCATTTTGGAAAGTAGACACCCCAAGGAAATTGCTGATAGGCATGTTGAACCCATTGAATATTTATTTTTTTTTGTCCCAAGTGATTGAATAATGACAAAAAAAAAAAAAAATATTTACAAAAAGTTGTCACTAAATGATATATTGCTCACACAGGCCATGGGCCTATGTGGAATTGCACCCCAAAATACATTCAGCTGCTTCTCCTGAGTACGGGGATACCACATGTGTGGGACTTTTTGGAAGCCTAGGTGCGTACGGGACCCCGAAAACCAATCATCGCCTTCAGGATTTCTAAGGGTGTAAATTTTTGATTTCACTCTTCACTGCCTATCACAGTTTCGGAGGCCATAAAATGCCCAGGTGGCACAAACCCCCCCCAAATGACCCCATTTTGGAAAGTAGACACCCCAAGCTATTTGCTGAGAGGCATGTCGAGTCCATGGAATATTTTATATTTTGACACAAGTTGCGGGAATGTGACACTTTTTTTTTTTTTTTGCACAAAGTTGTCACTAAATGATATATTGCTCACACAGGCCATGGGCATATGTGGAATTGCACCCCAAAATACATTTAGCTGCTTCTCCTGAGTACGGGGATACCACATGTGTGGGACTTTTTGGGAGCCTAGCCGCGTACGGGGCCCCGAAAACCAATCACCGCCTTCAGGATTTCTAAGGGCGTGAATTTTTGATTTTACTCTTCACTGCCTATCACAGTTTCGGAGGCCATAAAATGCCCAGGTGGCACAAACCCCCCCCAAATGACCCCATTTTGGAAAGTAGACACCCCAAGCTATTTGCTGAGAGGCATGTCGAGTCCATGGAATATTTTATATTTTGACACAAGTTGCGGGAATGTGACACTTTTTTTTTTTTTTTTGCACAAAGTTGTCACTAAATGATATATTGCTCACACAGGCCATGGGCATATGTGGAATTGCACCCCAAAATACATTTAGCTGCTTCTCCTGAGTACGGGGATACCACATGTGTGGGACTTTTTGGGAGCCTAGCCGCGTACGGGGCCCCGAAAACCAATCACCGCCTTCAGGATTTCTAAGGGCGTGAATTTTTGATTTTACTCTTCACTGCCTATCACCGTTTCGGAGGTCATGGAATGCCCAGGTGGCACAAAACCCCCCCAAATGACCCCATTTTGGAAAGTAGACACCCCAAGCTATTTGCTGAGAGGCATGGTGAGTATTTTGCAGCTCTCATTTGTTTTTGAAAATGAAGAAAGACAAGAAAAAACATTTTTTTTTTTTCTTTTTTCAAATTTCAAAACTTTGTGACAAAAAGTGAGGTCTGCAAAATACTCACTATACCTCTCAGCAAATAGCTTTGGGTGTCTACTTTCCAAAATGGGGTCATTTGGGGGGGGGTTGTGCCACCTGGGCTTTCCATGGCCTCCAAAACTGTGATAGGCAGTGAAGAGTGAAATCAAAAATTCACGCCCTTAGAAAGCCTGAAGGCGGTGCTTGGTTTTCGGGGTCCCGTACGCGGCTAGGCTCCCAAAAAGTCTCACACATGTGGTATCCCCGTACTCAGGAGAAGCAGCAGAATGTATTTTGGGGTGTAATTTCACATATTCCCATGGCATGTTTGAGCAATATATCATTTAGTGACAACTTTGTGCAAAAAAAAAAAAAAAAAAAAATCTGTCTCTTTCCCGCAACTTGTGTCGCAATATAAAATATTCCATGGACTCGACATGCCTCTCAGCAAATAGCTTGGGGTGTCTACTTTCCAAAATGGGGTCATTTGGGGGGGGTTTGAACTGTCCTGGCATTTTATGCACAACATTTAGAAGCGTATGTCACACATCACCCACTCTTCTAACCACTTGAAGACAAAGCCCTTTCTGACACTTATTGTTTACATGAAAAAGTTATTTTTTTTTTGCAAGAAAATAACTTTGAACCCCCAAACATTATATATTTTTTTAAAGCAAATGCCCTACAGATTAAAATGGTGGGTGTTTCATTTTTTTTTTTCGCACAGTATTTGCGCAGCGATTTTTCAAACGCATTTTTTGGGGAAAAAACACACTTTTTTAAATTTTAATGCACTAAAACACACTATATTGCCCAAATGTTTCATGAAATAAAAAAGATGATCTTAGGCCGAGTACATGCATACCAAACATGACATGCTTTACAATTGCGCACAAACGTGCAGTGGCAACAAAATAAATACATTTTTAAAAGCCTTTAAAAGCCTTTACAGGTTACCACTTTAGATTTACAGAGGAGGTCTACTGCAAAAATTACTGCCCTCGATCTGACCTTCGCGGTGATACCTCACATGCATGATGCAATTGCTGTTTACGTTTGACGACAGACCGCCGCTTGCGTTCGCCTTAGCGCAAGAGCAGGGGGCGACAGGGGTGCTTTTTTTTTTTTTTTTTTCTTTATTATTTTTTTGCTTTTTTATCTTATTTTTAAACTGTTCCTTTCATTTTTTTTTTTTATCATTTTTATTGTTATCTCGGGGAATGTAAATATCCCCTATGATAGCAATAGGTAGTGACAGGTACTCTTTTTTGAAAAAATTGGGGTCTATTAGACCCTAGATCTCTCCTCTGCCCTCAAAGCATCTGACCACACCAAGATCGGTGTGATAAAATGCTTCCCCAATTTCCCAATGGCGCTATTTACATCCGGCGAAATCTAAGTCATAAAATGCTCGTAGCTTCCGGTTTCTTAGGCCATAGAGATGTTTGGAGCCACTCTGGTCTCTGATCAGCTCTATGGTCAGCTGGCTGAATCACCGGCTGCATTCTCAGGTTCCCTGTTGAGACAGGAGAGCCAGAGAAAAACACGGAAGACGGTGGGGGGGGGGGGCATTCCCTCCCACGGCTTGTAAAGGCAGTCTAGAGGCTAATTAGCCGCTAGGATTGCTTTTACATGAAAGCCGACCGCTGGCTGAAAAGAATGATACCAAGATGATACCTAAACCTGCAGGCATCATTCTGGTATAACCACTCAAAGTCGTGAATGGCGTACCTGAAGACAAAAAAATGGTTAACAATAAAGCACAGTAAACGGTAAAGTATAAATAATTACATACCTGAAAAACAAACATGATAAAACATAATAACAATAAAACATTGCAGAATAGAATACAGTAAAAAAGAGCAGAACAATAGAGAGAGAGAATAGAGAGAGAGAACAATAAAACGACAACAATTTTTTTTTTTTATTTTATATATATTTTTTTTTTTTACACTTTTTTTGTAACTAACTTTTATAACGGTAACCGGTTCCAGGTTCGGGTCTCTCAAAATGCGATGGCATCTTGGGAGACCCTGTGAAAGTGCGCCTAGTCTGTGCAATGCTGTACGCTACGCTAATACTCAACTAGTGAATGGTAGCGTTCAAAACATTCACCAATGCAAAGACCAGGATTGTCAGGACAGGAGGGACAATAATAGAGGGTGTCACGCCATATTCGCGCTTGCTGCAGACACGACATCTTTTTTGGGGGTTCGTTGTGTAGGGGTACTCGGGAGGACATAAAGAAAATGCCTCTCATGCAGCCGACTGCATTTGGTTGGGGATGTGAATGGGGGAAGTACGGGCGCTGCAGAAGTGGTGGGTTCCCAATTAGGATTGGCGAATGCAGCAGGAAGGGCACTATGGGCACGACGGGCCTGTGTTTGTCTTCTTGGTGGCAGCGGGACACTACTTGTGCTTGCCACCTCACTAGCTTGAACTGCACTTATGGGACTCGCCACGTCACCAAGTGTTACTGCAGTGCTGGTTTGACTACGACCGGGGTGTACTAGGCCGCTGGTGCTTGCCAGTTCACCAAAACGCTACAAAAAAAACTGTTAGCGATCGCAGGGATCAGGCCTGACTCTGCGAACGCTGCAGTTATGCGTTTAGTGTTTTGTAAGTGACAGTGATCGATCGATACTGCACTTGGGTGGGCTGGGCTGGGCTGGGCGGAGGGGCAAAACGCAGGTGCTAGCAGGTATCTGGGCTGATCCCGCTAACACTGCGTTTTTGGGAACCCTAAACTGCTGGGGACGCTAGTATAGATCTGATCGGATCAGATATTGATCCGATCAGATACTATACCACTAAGGGAGGTGTATGGTGTGTGCGTGGGTGTTAGCGGTACTGGCGCTAACCTGACGCTGCCTGGGGCTGGTGCTTGCTAGTTCACCAAAACGCTACCAAAAAAACTGTTAGCGATCGCAGGGATCAGGCCTGACTCTGCGAACGCTGCAGTTATGCATTTAGTGTTTTGTAAGTGACAGTGATCGATCGATACTGCACTTGGGTGGGCTGGGCCAGGCCGGGCGGAGGGGCAAAATGCAGGTGCTAGCAGGTATCTGGGCTGATCCCGCTAACACTGCGTTTTTGGGAACCCTAAACTGCTGGGGACGCCAGTATAGATCTGATCGGATCAGATATTGATCCGTTCAGATACTATACCACTAAGGGAGGTGTACGGTGCGTGCGTGGGTGTTAGCGGTACTGGCGCTAACCTGACGCTGCCTGGGGCTGGTGCTTGCCAGTTCACCAAAATGCTACCAAAAAAACTGTTAGCGATCGCAGGGATCAGGCCTGACTCTGCGAACGCTGCAGTTATGCGTTTAGTGCCTTGTAAGTGACAGTGATCGATCGATACTGCACTTGGGTGGGCTGGGCGGAGGGGCAAAACGCAGGTGCTAGCAGGTATCTGGGCTGATCCCGCTAACACTGCGTTTTTGGGAACCCTAAACTGCTGGGGACGCTAGTATAGATCTGATCGGATCAGATATTGATCCGTTCAGATACTATACCACTAAGGGAGGCGCATGCTGCGTGCGTGGGTGTTAACGGTACTGGCGCTAATCTGACGCTGCCTGGGGCGACGCATATCACCGCCGGGCGATCGGGGGGCTAAACCTTTATTCGGTAATAAACGGCGGGTGCCCTGACACTATAAAAAATAAACGAACTAACCAGCGTCACCCGTAACGGTTATACGGTGATCGGTTATACGGCACAGTGTCGCCTCCTCACACCTGATTTAAACCTCTAATTGCCATACTACAGTGTCTCAATCAATGGCATTGCACGGCAATCATGGGTTTAAATCTGGTGGTGAGGAAGCAACATATTGCCTCCTCCATCACCTGTTAAAAAAGATATCTTTTCAGAGGAGCAGCAGCGTCTGCTGCACTTGTGAATGAATCCAAAGGTGTACACATGCTGCAATTGCCCCCTGTTGCTTTTGGTGGGTGCTACCGCCTGCCAATCATGACCCATTCAAGCAAATGGGGCCACTCTGCAAGCGCCCCGCAACTGCATGCTTCTGCGGAGCCCAAGGGGTTAAAGCAGGTGGTGAGAAATCAACACAACTTGGTGCATCAAAACTCCTGCATTCAGAAAGTGCACCAAACCCGCAGGATATAATCAGTGGCAGCTGGTGCTCAAAGTATGTCGGGGGGCGCAAACTAACTGAAAAAAAAAACCCATCAAATGCAGCCAGTGTGCCCCCCACCCTGCTTGTTGTCTGACTGGCACGCACCCCATCTTGGTGGTGGGTCAGGTGGCTCCTGTGTCCTGCTTCCGCCATGTGTCTCTTTCCTTCTGCTAGGCATCCAATAGGAATTCCTGTCTTTTCAGCCAGGTGATGGGTAACAGACCCACGCTTTCTGATTGGCATAGAGGCGGTTCAGTGTTAGAAAAGCGAATATTCATTTGCTTTTCTAACACGCCCGGGTGGGCTCCAAGCGCAATGCTCTGCGCTCCGAGTCCACCCTATTTTGAAGCCTAGTAGAGCCCATGGCTCTAATCAGGTGGTTCAAAAAAACACCCCCGTTGCTGTAATTCACGCACCCGGCGTCCTGAAAGGGGCCGGACGCATGAATAGGGGGTGGCCACGGTGGCCATGGATAGATTCATGCAATGCATGAACCTATCCATTGCTCATATAGGGGGGGCGTGATAGAGGGGGTGGTGTTTTTTTTTTGGCAACATGGCATGGACTATATAATCCATAGAGCAAAAAAGCTTGTCTTATGCGACTTCTTTAGTTTTTCAGATATTAACTAAACACAGTTCAGCTCCATTTGCCAGCGAACACTCATAAAAATGCATGGATTAGAATCTTGCACACTAATTTTGGGAATACATTTATAACCTTTCATGCAAGTACTCTTGTAACTCACAGCCAGAAGAATAAAGGCCATTGTCAAAGGGCTTTTGTTTGTGTCAGAATTGCCTTTCTCATCATATAAGCAGTGCCAGGACAATTCCTTTATTGCCTAAACTAAAGAGAAAAGGCCAGAGTGTGCCCCCTTCCCCATGCTGAAATGCTCCAGGCAGCCATCACTTTTGCCTTCCCCTGCATACAGGTCTATGTGGAATGTGTTTGACTTGCCTCTGCTATTGAAGACTCTTCTCTCTGCTAATTTTGAACTGTTCAAATTACTGTTGGTGAAATGTTTTCTGTCAGGGAGCATGGCCAAGCGTTTTAGCGGCATTGGCGTGGAGAACACCGAAGAGAATAGGCGTCTGTACCGTCAGCTTCTCTTCAAAGGCGATGAGCGCATGCAACAGTGTATTGGTGGCGTTATCTTCTTCCATGAGACCATGTACCAACAGGCAGACTGTGGCACCGATTTTGTCAAAATGATTAAGGATAAAGGCATTCTTGTAGGAATTAAGGTAAGAGTTTGGACATGCATATCTGTCTGCATTGTGTTGAGGCTGGATTCACACCTATGCATTTTAGTGCTTTTTGCATTTTGCAGATTTGCACTACAGAACGTGTTCCATAGGAAATCATGATAGATGGACTGATGGGGGGGGGGGGGGGGGGGTTGGAGCTAGTGCCACATGTGTTAGTGACCTTACAACTATGGGCTTAATTAGTGGTACCCCATCCTGATCGATTAAAAAGTGAAGTAAACCAAATGAAATTATAAATGTTACAATCGTCCAATTGGAACCCATGCAGAATCACCACCTGATCCAACAACGAGTATTGCTATACAGCCAGGGATATTGAATTTTAAAACGCATGGAGGTCCAATCAGTTAAATGTTCTTTCAGCAGAAGTCTGAATCACATTTTTCAACTCCATCTACCGCTCCTCCTTTACATCACCACTCCAGGACAGCCCCATATTTACATTAACCCTGCCACAGCACTGCTCCCCTTTATATTCCCCCACAATAATGTGCTCTGTCCCCTTCACGTCACCCTTGTCCCAGGCTTTGATTCTGGTGTGACCCAGCCCTAAGGCAGCTCCACTCACACTGATTTCCCCTCCTAGATCACCTGATCTGTCGAGGACACTGATGGGAAGGAGAAGCAGGGTGAGCTGAGCTTTGAGTCATAGTAATTGTTAGAATTTTAAAGGAACACTCCCAGTTTGCCAAGTCAGGGCAAAATATCTTATAACCCCCGCCACCCCCAACCTCCAACCAAGTTAAACTTGCTAATCCAGACTCGCTTGTGACCCTCTTGCTGCAGGAGTCAATCCCGGGTAAGCTCCAGTGTGGAAGGTTACCCTGGTGAATGTTGATTTGGTTGTTATGCATTCTTAAAAATTTAGCTTTTGGTGAAAACTCAAGACTTGTTTCTTTAATGGCAGATATACAGTACATTTTTAAGTTAAGCCCTCAGAGCTTGAATGCCTGCATTCAAAATCTTCTGTCATCTCCTATGCTTGCTTCAGGCTGCAACATGTTAACTAAGTTGACTGGATACAATGATTTATAGTACAATTTTATGGGCTATTTTCACAAGATGAAATAGACTTAAGTTTTCCATCTTTGGACTTTGCCTCAGATTTTCTTTCCTACCTTTTATGTAAATGACATTTCATAAAACATGTAGCCTAAGAACCAGTTCACACCACAAAAATGCACTTCAGATCTGTTCTGGATGAGTTTCTGCATGCGCGTTTTTGATGCGTTTCCGGATGCATTCCAGGTGCATTTATTTTCACTATACTAAGGTCCAGTACATTTTTGGTGTTTCAGTGCGTTTTTGATGGATATTACTGCGTTCCAGTGCAGAAAAAATGCAGCATGCTCTACCCCTCCTTCTTCCTTCCCTTTTTTTTTTTTGGAAGTGAAAAGCCCTGGAACAGACCGCACTGGTGTGAACTATGCCATTGGAAACCATATGACCTACTTTCCATGCATTTTTGATGCAGAACAAAAATGCACTGGACTGCATGTGGTGTAAACTGGCCGATGCCCACCCGCCCCAGTGTGAAAGTAGCCTTACTCAAATAGCACTTTGTTAGTACCTGGCTTTGTCCTCTTTGACCAATACTGATGAATAGGGGAAGTGCACATGTGGTGAAAGGTTTTAAATTTAGGGAGGTCCAATCAGTAAAAATTTTCTTCCAGCAGAGGTCTGAATCGCATGTTTGTGCAATGACACCAGTCCTTCACATCATAGTCCCCCCTCCTTTTCTTTCACAATCCCATTTTTACATCAGTGCCCTCGGTCCCCCTGCATATCTCTCGATCCCCTCCTAAAGTGCAGTTCCACTCAAAAGTGGAACTTCTGCTTATCCATCTCCATTGGAAATTCTGCAGCACTGCGGTTCTGAGCTAGCCTGACTAAGGATGACACAAGGGAAAGGGGGACAGGCCTGGTGACCTGGGGTGGACTGGGTGGGTCAACGGACAGCAGCACTTCAGAACATCATCCATGTTCACGTGGCAGGCTGACAGCTAACAGCACCCTTGAGGGTCCAGCTCCTCACCCAAGTGGCACTCAAAGGTGGGAAGCAGCACTGTAAGGAGGCGGAGCTTCCTCCTGTCATTGTGGCTGGACAAGTCAAGACATGATCTCATATAAAGGAGCCTGGAGGCAGAGCAGCGAGAGCCAGGACCCTCTTTAAAAATTAAATGGACCCTGGGCAAACCTTTTCAAAATCAGTTTACAGTGGCAGATCAGGCAGCGATTCTGATTGGTTGCTAGAGGTTACAGTGTATCACTACTGCTCACTGACTGGCTGCTAGAGGTTACAGCTCACTGATTAGTTGCTAGAGGTTACTGCACATCATTTGTTTGCTGATTGGCTGCTAGAGGTTACTGCTCACTGATTGGTAGTGATAGATTACTGCTTATCATTACCGTTCAATGATTGGTTGCTAGAGATTACAGCAGTGTGACAAAATACCAACCCTCCTGGGATACAGCTGAAAGAAATTCTGTTGAGCATGCTGCAGAGAGTAGTGGGCATGACCAGATTGGGTATAAGAATGGCCTAAGCCCCCGTTCACATTGGAGCAACGTGTGCGATTTGACCTGTCAAATTGCATGACACCCTATTGCTGGCAATGGCCATGTTCAAATGCTGGACTGATTTGAAAAAGTTGTTCCTGCACTACTTATGGTGATTTCAGATACGACTTGCATAGACATCTGTGCATGAAGCCTGAAGTTCACATGTGGCTTTGAAATCATGCAATTTCAGATGAAGTTGCACGATTTTAAAGCCGCAGTCAGTGTGAACGAGGACTTAAAGGGGATGATTAAACAGAACCACCCCTTGACCACCTATCTCTAAATGAACATAGCAGCTGCATCGTTGACTACACATTGCTGTGACCTCAATGCTCAGCTTCACGATGCTGCCATGAAATTTGCCCATTGATCTCACAGTAGCCGCAGCCACAAGCCAAATGCACAGATGATTAGAAACTGCAGATGGACTACAGGGAATGACCAGAGACTGCGACTACAGGGAATGACCAGAGATTGTGGCTGCGACTACAGGAAATGACATAGCATAACAGTGAGTCTACTGTCTATAGGCAGTGTATGTATTGACAGAAAGACCTACCTAGGCCAGCCGGTTCACCTCCCACTCTCCGCTGTCCATGGTGGGGCACTCGGATGTACAGGGGAGGCACCCTCTCTGCTCCGAGCACCTACAGGCTACATGGGGCAGGGTCAGAGCGTCAATGGAGCTCCCGACCCTGCCCCTCCCTGCTGACAGAGCCTCCCTCAGTCCAACAGCCTGGGCCGGTGGTCGGACGGTGTAACAGCAGGCTCAGGCAGCACACAATAGTGCGTCAGTGCCTGCCGAGTGTACGGCGATGTAGTTGAAGAACACATACCGTTACTACTTCTGCACTGATGCTGTCCTCATCTAATGCTGCTTTGCCTCCCATTCTCTGTGCGGAATTGTTCTGCCAGCAGTGGAGGCAGGGAGTAAGAAGCAGCTCCTAAAATGGTAGGACTGCCTTGGTCTGGATGGAATAGTAACTTGATCCGGGCTGAGTTCCACTAGTGATGCCTGATTTATACTCCCCCCCCCCCCCCCCCCCCCATAGAAAAGGATTCGCTTGAACTTCTGTGTATTAGACCCCTTTCACACTAGGGCGGTTTTCAGGTGCTTTAGCGCTGGGAATAGCCTCTGCTAAGCGCCTGAAAGCCGCCACCCATTCATTCCAGTGTGACATTTTTTCACGCTCGGGTAGTGCGCTTGCAGGACTTTTCGGAATGTCCCGCAAACAGCATCTTTGGGGTGGGTTGGGAGCGTTTTATTTAGTGCTCCCAAAACACCCTGCCCATTGTAATGAATGGGCAGCGCCTGAAAAGCGTTTTTGAAAGCGCTGCAAAATGGGAGTTTTTAAACCTTTTTTGGGGGTTAAAAGCGCCCTGCTAGCGGCCAACAAGCTGCGCTTTAGCAATAACTTTCACTGTGAAAACAGTCTAATAATCATTCTCCATGCAAAAGTCCCCCCCCCCCCTTTTTTTTTTTTTTTTTTTCCTATTAAATTAATTGTCCAGTTTTGCTACAAATATAAAGCCCTGCTTGTTAAAAAAAAAAAAATCTCCCTTTTAGACCACAGTTGCTGTAGTTTAGAATGTGTAAAACAGATGTGTCCAGAACACATAAAATGCCCTGTTCCAAAAGGTGCGAAGGCCCTCTGCTACAAAAGTGGTTAAAGCCTAGATCCACATTTCATGTCCCCTATTTTTTTCATTTTTATTTAATAGTTCATTTGGGCCTGTGGTCCCAGCTACATACAGCACTGTGTTCCAGAAGTTGGACGGAGACTTCCCATCCCACTCCTGGAACCAATAGTCAGGCTGAGTGCTGCTTGGCCATTTACAGCAAGCTTTGTGATCTGTGAATGAATACAGAGCTTCCATTAACTGGTTGAGGCCAACTATTTAAAGGGACTTTAAAAATATAGTTAGGCTTTCATTTTTTTAATATAGTGTGTCCAACAAGTACACCTGTTAGTGTGGTAAATGGTTTGCTTGGGCTAACAAGCTATTTAAAGGGACATTTATACCTCGAGCTTAAAGTGATTGTAAAGACTTGTGGTGTGTATTATTTATTTTTAACAAACATATCATACTTGCCTCCCCACAGTGCAGCTCGTTTTGCACAGAAGGGCCCCGATCTTTAATTTCCGAAGTCCCTTGGCGGCTCTCGCGGGTCCTCGTTGCTTCAGATAACCCCCTAGGAGAAGTGCTCTCCCGGAGGGTTACCTTGCGAGCGGGCTCCCAAGTCCAGCACTTGTGTCCATAGGCACAAATGCCGCACTCGGCCCCGCCCCCTGGCACCCGCGTCATTGGATTCGATTGAAAGCAGCAGGAGCCAATGGCTGCGCTGCTATCAATCTATCCAATTGGGCTGGGACCCTGTGGAGAGAAGGACATCGTGTCGTGGGGGGGGGGGGGGCCCTCACTGCCAGGTGTCTTTTCACCTTAATGCATAGGATGCATTAGGGGGAAAAAAACACAAAGGTTTACAACCCCTTTTTAAAAAAAAAAAAAAAAATTCTGAGAATTTGCAGAAGGTAAAACCATTTAGAATGAGTTTGGCTTTAGAAGCTGTCGGTAACATTGGCTTATATTTTATTTTATGAGTAACATAATTTTTTTTTTGTGGTTAGGCTTGGCATGATTTCCTTGCAGCATTGAGGTCCTGGTATTTTTTCCCACCGGAGACTTTATTTGTGTGGTGGGGTGTGTGCTCCTCTTTTTTTTTTTTTTTTTTTTTTTACAATTTTTCTAAATCACAACTGTACTGATAATTTAGCTACCTTTTCTCCTATTGGCCCTACTGGGACTAAAACAAATATTCAGTGTTCTCCGCTAAGTGCTGTGTAGAGGAGTAAAATAAACTGTTAACACATCAGAAAAATAACTGAATGTTCTTTGTAACAAAAAGGACAAGACATTCTGCTTCCAAGAATGAGCAGTGTAGCTCTTGTGCTAGGGCTGCTGGAATTTCTAGGTCAGGCAAAGGACGGATCATCAGCTCTTCCACTCATCTAGTTTCTATTATTAGAGCTTTTAATGGGAGAGACCAAGATAACGTGGAGATTTGCTTTATATGCACCCATGTTCAAGCGGAGTAACTCTTGGGAATTATTTTGTACTGATCAAGTTGCAATAGACCAAACTGAAATCTAGAAGGTCAATGTTTGTTATTTTGAAGTTTGTGCATTTATCATTTGTCCTTTTAATTGGATGGAAATACCCTTGTTACAGCCTCTAAATAGTATCTTGTGTGATGTTTCTGACAGGTGGATAAAGGGGTTGTTCCCCTCGCTGGTACTGATGGTGAAACCACAACTCAAGGTAAGTAATTCAATTCTCAGAAGTTTTGGGGTTTAGGCAACAACCTTTTAAAGGTAATGAATAGATTTTTCTGTGTGTTTTAATGAGAGAGAGAGAGAGAGAGAGAGAGAGAGAGAGAAAGAGAATCAGCTTAATGACTGGAGAGGGAGAGTACACAATACTTGCCCTACTTATGATTTGGAGTGATACACAATGGTTTGTCGTTTTTTACTGCTTCTCCAAGAGCAAGTCAGCTGATGCAATAGAAAGCATGTATTCCCTGTGCGACTGATCTCTTAACCCAAAGGATGTGTGAGAGATATTCTCTACTGGTAATTCTACAAATCTTTATAGATCTCTATCTTATCTTAATAAAATCAAGCTGGTAAAAATGTGGAATGCATATAAAAAAAAAATTAGGCAACCTTGCACTAGGATGATAATCCATTGGACCCAGCTAGTTAACCACTTCAATACCAGGCACTTTTGCCCCTTCCTGCCCAGGACAATTTTGAGCTTTCAGTGCTGTCGCACTTTGAATGACCATTGCGCGGTCATACAACACTGTACCCAAACTAAATTTTTTATCATTTTCTTCCCACAAATAGAGCTTTCTTTTGGTGGTATTTGATCACCTCTTCGGTTTTTATTTTTTGCTAAACAAACTAAAAAAAGACCAACATTTAAAAAAAAAAAAAAAACAAAAAAAACAAAAACATTTTTCTCTTGTTTCTGTTATAAAATTTTGTTTTCTCATTCACTGATGGGCACTGATGAGGTGGTACTGATTGACACTGTGATGGACACTGATATGTAGAATTGATGGGCACTGATATGTAGCACTGGGCACTGATGGGCAGCACTGATTGGGCAGGTACTGACAGGTTTTAATGCTGGACACTGTGATGGACACTGGCACTATGGTGGGCACTGATTTTCACTGTGGTGGGCACTGATTGGCACTTTATAGGGCACTGGCAGGGGGTTATGATGGGGCACTGACTGGGCACCAATTGGCAGCTTGTGGGTACATTTGATGGGGACTGTGCTGATAATCAATGTGCTGATAATCAGCACAGACCCCCCTCTGACAGGGAGAGCCGCTGAGGCTTCTTATCACGACCGGAGATGCAGTGTGTCAGACTGACACGCCGCACTCGCCGCGCTGCACACCCCCGTGGGTGTGTGCCGCCATATTATCCTGCTGGATGTCATATGACTCCCAGTCAGGATAACAGAACCACTTCCTGTTCCATTCTGTTATACACCGGGCAGGAAGTGGTTAAAGAACATTTAATCACTTGGGTTTCCTGAATGTAAGAGATAAGTACTGGAGGCAAACCCCCCTCCCCCCCCCCCCCCCCCCAAGAAAAAAAATGGAGCATGACCTACTGTTCTCCCCTGCCTGTATTATAAGCTATAACAGGCTGTCAAAATTACAGCCAGGAATTACTTTGTATGAGAGCAGGAGCGGCTGACAAAATGCAGCACTTCTGTGTAAAGTGACACTTGCATATAGTCTGCAAATGTCATTAAACACATTGTAACAATATATTGTTTCATCGTTTTTTATTTCATTCATTTGTAGATCAAAGGTTTGACCTTTTTTGATCTACATTGACATCAGCTTAAGAAAACCATAAAATTGTAGAATACATGTATTCCTTTTTAGCTCCTTTTTAATAAGCAGCATTAAAGCCTGACATAAATAACAAGCTAGGTTTTTTTTTTTAAAAGCTGGCAATATTGTCAATTTAATCTTACAAAAATCATACATATGCAAACCCTGGCAGGATGAACTGTTTAAAGACAAGTGGGCAGGATGGTGGGCATTTCACATGTGCTGCCAATGCGTGTCTGTGCCGAGATAGCAGGACACATCCATGTAGTACTGGGGAAGGGATGAGCGCACACGTTAGGGTGGCTCCATAGAGAGCTGGCTAGTAATAGGAGCCACGGCAGATAAGGAAGTCGGGCTCTGCAACAAAACAAATGAATCGCTGGCTGGAATCAAGAAACTGTAAATCTAATGAATGAACATGCCATAAAAAATGTACTGGTATACATTAAGGCTGGGTTCACACTGCTGCGGTGTGGGAACGCAGCGAATTTACTGCGGGTTCCCGCATCGCACCAACTCGCACGGCAGTTCACACTGCCATATGCGAACTGCTGGGGAGTGTCATACAATGTTAATGACACCCCTAGTTCAGCCCGCATATCGCAATGCGAACTGACAATTCGGACATTTTCGGATCGCATAGGTGTGAACACCTATGCGATCCGATTTTGGTCCGAACAAAAAAAAGGGTCCTGTGCGAGTTTGGACCGAATGCGGTGCGATATCAGCCATACTATCTGTATGGCTGATATCGCACAGCACAGACATCGCATGTGATGTGAACAGCAGTGCGCTGCGAATCACATGCAATGTCTGCCACCGCAGCAGTGTGAACCCAGCCTTATGAAGAAAGATAATTTATTTTCAGTGTTTTTATAGCTGCAACAAAAGGAGACCGGGTGTGTGGTGTCTGTTTTTGTTTGTTTGTTTGGTTTTTTTTTTGTTTTTTTTTTGTTTTTTTTTTATATATAATAAAACCAGTGGTGATTTTAAATACCACCAAAAGAAAGCTCTGTATTCAAAAAATTGTATGCAATTCATTTGGATACAGTGTTGCACGACCGAGTAATTGTCAATCAAAATATCAATGTTGAAAAATTGCCTGGACAGGAAGTGGGTTAAGTTGGCGGAGTGTGATGCAATGCTTGACCTTCCCGTTTATAGACTCACCCAGTTATGGGGGGGAGAAAAACCTGAAAGTATACTGAGGTGTCTGGTGACCAAATACAACCTGAAAAATGGTACACAATGATTATTAAAGCAATATAATTAGAGTTGCCGCCTCATCCCTTTAAACCTGAACACAACGGAAAATTTATATCAAATACTTACCGTAATTTTCCTTTCCTGATAGGCTCCATGGCAGCATACGTGTGGGTAGGCTCCGCCTCCATAACTACCCAATAGGACCCCTCTCCCATAAATCTTTGCTCTAGGCTGCTATCCATGTTCCGTAACTAGCCTACTCCAGACATTTGGGAGGGACTCCTTGTGCCATGGAGCCTATCAGGAAAGGAAAATTACGGTAAGTATTTGATATAAATTTTCCGTTTTCCTAAAATGCTCCATGGCAGCATATATGTGGGGAAATAACTTGCCAAAACACACCCGGGTGGGCAAAAATGTTTGAGCAAAGAAACCAAATTTATTTTACATTGTCAACCGACAATACTTGTAAACCAAAATTAATGGAAGACAGAGCAGCAGGCTCAACACAGTAGTGGGAGACAAATGTGTTAATAGAAGGCCAAGAAGCCGCTCTACAAATGATTTCAGGCGCGACATGCCGAGAAGCTGCCCACGAGGTCGAGATACTCCTGGTCGAATGAGCTGTCACTGCCTCTGGAGGAGCCAAGCCCTTTGCCTTGTATGCCCTTTGAATTGTCTGCACAATCCAAGAAGAAATTGATCTGACCGAAGCTCACATTCCCTTGTTTTAACCATGGAGAAGGACGAAAAGAAATTCTGTTTGTCTGAATGGAGTCGTGACCTCCAGATATTGTTTTAGAGTGTGGCCTACGTCAGGTGGATGAACATCCCGATTATCCGTTGTTCTGAAAGTAGGAAGTACAATTTCTTGGTTTTCATGAAAGACTGAGGTCACTTTAGGGTTTGACCCTAGCATGGGAATCAACACTACCCTGTCTGGAAAGAAGGTCAGAAAAGGTTCTTCTGAACCTAGATTTCTAATCTCCGACACTCTTTTAGCTGAAGTCACAGCTACTAAGAAGGTGGTCTTGAGCGTGAGGTCTCTCATGGAAAGAGGTTTGTCAGGATCTGATCTGAGATTGGAGAGAAAATCCAAGACAATAGGGAGGTCCCATTTGGGAAACCTAGGTCTTCTTTGAGGTTTAAGCCTGATAGCTCCTTTAAAGAATTGACGAACTAATGCGTGATTTGCCCAAGATTCTCCTGTGAAGGCCGAGATGGCTGAAACTTGAACTCATAGTGAGCTGACTGCTAAGGATAGGTCAAGCCCTGATTGTAGAAAATTTAGAATGTCCTGTACTGCTGGAGAGTTACAAGGATTTGACCTGGAAGACATATGATCAGTGAATTTAGACCATATACGTTCGAATACCCTATTAGTACTTCCCCTCCTGGCACTAAGAAGAGAATAGTTTCTTCAGGAAAACCTAGAGATTCAAGCCTTTCCCTCTCAAGAACCACACCCTGAGGTGTAGGCAAGATGGGCATGGGTGTAACGTCGTGCCTTGAGACAGTAGATCCGGCCTGAGAGGAAGGGGAACTGGGTCTTGATAACTGAGGAGCGATAACAGAGGAAACCACGGCCTGTTGGGCCAGAAAGGAATCACTGCAATGATCTCCACCTTCTCTGTTCTGAGCCTCCGGAGAAATTGAAGAATCACCGGTACCGGATGGAAGGCATAAGCCCTCTGAAACCTCCACTGATCTGAGAGAGCATCTATTCCATATGCCTGAGGGTCTCTGAACCTCGAATAATATCTGGGCATTTTGTGATTGCATGGGGAAGCAAACAGATCAACCTCTGGAAGTACTTCCAGGGTCAGAAGCCACTCGAATACCTCTCTGTGGAGAGACCACTCGTTGTCCATTTGAACCCGCAAGAGGAAGTCTGCCTGTACATTTTGAATCCCCGGAATGTAAACTGCCCGAGATGTTAGGCACATACTTATGAGCCCAGCTCATTATTGGCTCCACCTTTTTGTAACAGAGACCAGCTGCGAGCTCCACCTTGCTTCTTTATGTAAGCCACCGCGGTTGTATTGTCCAACCTTAGCATTACTGATGAATCCTTTATTAGATGGTGAAATGACAGGAGTGCCTGAAAGGCGGCTCTCAGCTCCAGAATGTTGGAGACAATCCCTTGAGCAGGGAAAATCAATCGGCCCTGAGCCACTTCTGAAAGGCAGTGAGCACCCCAACCCCGATTGCTGGCATCTGATGTTAATGTGACCCATGAGATGGGAATGATTGAATGGTGATTGCGCAGATTTTTCCCTTGAAGCCACCAAAGGAGATACGTTCTCATGGTTGGAGTAAGGTGTATGCGCTGGACTTGGCTGGAAGAATCCCATTGTTGAAGGAACCCTTTTTGGAAGGGTTGTGTATGCCATTGGGCCCACTTCACCATAGGAATGGTGGCTGTCATCATGCCAATTACTTTCAGGCATTGGAGAGCGGAAAGGTGAGATGACGCAAGGGCTGCGTGTATTCTGTCTCGAATCACTCCAATCTTCTCCTCTGGAAGGGAGATGGTGCCTTCCAATGTGTTGAAGTGTGCCCCTAGAAACACCAGGGATTGAGTTGGCTCTAGATGGCTCTTCTCTAAATTCAGAAGCCACCCAAATTCCTGCAGGGTGGAGATGACTAAGCTCTTGTGCTCTAAAAGTTGATCTTTCTTCTGAGCTAGGAGAAGTAGGTCGTCTAAATAGTGGTGGAGACGAACCCCCTTGATGCGAAGTAGAGCTACAACAGACAAAAGGACCTTGGAGAAGACCCGAGGTGACGTTGTTAGGCCGAAGGGTAGATATGTAAACTGCAGATGCTGGTTGCCTACCACAAAGCGGAGGAATTGTTGGAAATCTGTTGCCACTGGCACATAAAAGTACGCATCTTTTAGATCGATTGAAATCATCCAATCCCCCAGATGTACTGATTGTTGAATCGTAAGTAAAGATTCCATTTTGAATTTTTCCTTTCGGATAAAGGAATTGAGATGGGTTAAGTGTTTTACTGGCCTCCATGTACCGTTTTTTTCTTCTGTATCATGAACAGAGGAGAATACATGCCTTTGCCTCGTTCGTTTTCTGGAACAGGGACGGCTGCGCCTTGATCCAATAAAGAATTCACGTAGGTTAACAGGACCTGCTTTTTCTCTTCTGAACCTGGAAGAGATGTGGGGTATTGTTGAAGACCCACTTGTGACCGGAGGAGACCGTCCTGATGGTCCAGTAATCCCAGATTGAGGCCGCCCAGACATGCCCCAAGTGGCGAAGACGAGCCCCCACCTGGCATACCTGAGCGGGCCCAATCTCAAAAGGACTTAGTGGAGTCCTGGTTGCCAGAGGAACCACCTTTTGTGGGTTTCTTAAAGGAGGACTGCCTGGATTTCCAGGACCTTGAAAACTCCCGACCAGGTCTGTAGCTGCGCGCTTCCCTAGCGCGATCAGAATTTTGTCTTCTAGGAAAATTGCGTCTCTGATTTTGTAGATGTCTGTCTTGAGGGAGGAAACCAGACTTCAATAGAGGCCTCCCCAAGAAAGGCTGATGCCAGCCTGATCTCCTGGATAGGAGAATCTTTCGCTGTTTCAGTAGAGATACCTCTTAGGAACCGCATTATCAGACCAAGATTCCAAAGCTTTGGAGACTGCAGCTATCGCAAGTACTGGCTTACATGCCATTCCTGATGTCAGGTAGACCCTTTAAATCTGAATCAATTCGTCTTTCCAAAGGGTCTTTAAAAGATACAGTATCCTCTAAGGGGAGTGTTACATATCTTGCTAGTCTCATCAGTGCTGCATCCACTAAAGGAGCTGACTCAAGGTGCTTTACTTCCTCTTCCTTAAAAGGATATAGTTTCAAGACCTTTGACTGCATGGAACTCTTCTTGTCCATCTTGCTCCATTCCTCAGAAATGATATTGCCCAGCTCAGAGAGAAAAGGAAAATATTGACGCTCCTTATTGAGCTGCTTGAAAAACTTTCTCTGTTTTGGGGGGGGAAGTAACTGGATCTTCCCACTTCAGGGCCTCTTTTACTGCCTTCACCAAAGAAGGGACTAAAGCATATTCAAACCCCACGCCAGGATCTTCCAGATCCGATTCGCTGTCTAAAACAGGAGCAGAAGGGTGATTTGGCTGGGAAGACTCCCATGTCTCATGTACAGAACCCTCACCCACTGGAGGGCATAATGGGTCTGATGGTGAATCACAGGGCTGTTGAGCCTCTCTTTCCTGTAGAGATTCTTTCACAACCCGTCTCACCATAGATTCTAAACGCTGGTCTGCACCATCCCTCTCATCTGCACCATCCCTCTCATCTGCAGCTTTAGAGAAGCAGTGATCACAGAGAGATTTGTCTCCTGGAACAGGCATCCTGCACCCCCAGCATGATTTTCCTGATATCTTGCTAGAGTGAGATGAAGGGGGGTGAGAAGGATCTTTATTGCCCTGTTCAGATCTGGAAGGAGATCTATGATGGCTAGACCTGGAGGAAGATTGCCGGTGGTGTGATTTTGATGATCCACTTCCTTTATGGGAACTACGGTGTGGATCATACCTAGGAGGGCTGTGAGAAAAGAAGCACAGAAAAGATAGAGACAGAAATCAGCTGGTGTCCTAAAATCCTACTCTCAATCCTTGTACAGGTAGAAAAGCATAACTGCAAACATACCTGCTACAAGCGGGCTGGCCACTAGGGGGCAGTGAGGAGTCCATAGTGTCAACACAATAGGAAACTGCAGAGACAGATTCACACATCAGCTGGCTTGACAAACGACCTCATACCCAGACAATAGAGATTGTCTTACCTTGAACCACCAAGATAGTTGCCCCGGGAAGTCGTCGTATCCCCCACGATCATTCCCGGGGCTCTGTAAGCTTTCCACAGCAAAAGTGGCGCCCGTGACATCATCGCCGATGTCAGACGCGAGACGCTCGCGCGCATGCGCGAACCAAGCCTCGACTTTGTATCTGATCCGCGCATGCGCAGAGTGCACGCCGGTACCCGGAAATGAAACGAGAGCGGCTGCTGGAACGCAGGAAGTGACTGTACCAGCTTGGACACCAGTGATGGGAAATAAACACACAGAAAAGGTACCAACAACACATAAACACTGCTGCCATGTATATAAATTTGAAAACTTACCCCTCCACCTACGATCCCCTGGGCCGAGGAACCGCCATCCACACACACACACCGGACTTGGCAGCAGATAATGGTCGCCTGAAACATTAGGCAAACAGACCGTGCGCACATAGATGAACTGATCCAATCTTCAGCGCTACTCTGCTATACACTCCATACCCTGCTTAACAGTCAGGAGGAATCTTTGGCACTCGGCTGAATCGATCGTAGGGAGGTTTATCTTCAGGTAGGAGAACCAACACCTGGTCCTACGGAGGAGGACAAAAAAGGAACATGGATAGCAGCCTAGAGCAAAGATTTATGGGAGAGGGATCCTATTGGGTAGTTATGGAGGTGGAGCCTACACACACGTATGCTGCCATGGAGCATGTCAGGAAATATGAATTACATAGGTTCTGAGACTAATGCAGATAAGGCACCAAGTGAATTTAATTACCACATTAATCAGCCACAGAACCTGTGTAATATGTGTTCGGTTTTAAAAGAATGAGGTGGCAACCCTAAATAATATAATGGTTTGGTTTTAATAAAATTAAGCTGGATATATATATATATATATATATATATATATATATATATATATATATATATATATATATATATATATATATATATATATATATATATATATATATATATATATATATATATATATATATATATATATATATATATTATATTATCAATTTCATTCGGTCTGTGGACAGGACAAAAGAAATTGAACAGATTTTCTGCTGAACTCTTTTATTCTGACAGCCTATGCTGTGATAATGTAAATTGTGTGAGAAAACACAGGTCAGCCATGTTGTTCATAAGTCAGCCATGACAGTTTGTAGAATAGACACATAATAGCTGTGGTCCCCTTTCCATAATTCCAGGAGGGCAGCTTCTGCAACTCAAACTTTTAGCTGCATTCAAACCACCCTTGTCTGTTAATAGGGTTAAGAGACTGCTGTGTCCTACTAATGTACAAAGCATGGTAAACAGATAAACTTTTGATTTAGCCCATCGTAAACCACATTTTAACAGGACAAGACACATCCCAGGCTGGCTCTTTTAAGCCATCAAAAAACGTCAAGTTTCAGGCTTACGTAATTTACAATATTGCGCAGCAATGCATCCTAGCTAAAACTATTGGACTAATTACTGGTCGTAAATAGTTTAGCTGGAGTAGTTGGTGAATGCACATTTTTGTTTTTTGTTTTTTTTTGTTTTGTTTTGTTTTTTTTCATAACTCCTGAGCTGGTAATAGTACAACCAGAAAGTGGTCAGATCATTTCTGTCCACAACCTCCTCCAGGGACCAGAAAAGAGCCTGCATCAGTAGTCTGGAGCTCTTTTTTTTACCATCAGACAAACATCTGCCAAGATCTACGAGAGCCACAAATCCATCTGGCTCATGGACTAGTCTTTGCTGAACTCGGAACCAGGCTACCCCCCCGCCCAGCTCCCATGTCACTGGATTTTCATTTTTAAAACCTCTGTTTTTCAGTTGCATTTTTATAGTCCCTTTTTGTTTTTTGTGGGGTGTTTTCTTTTTTTCCTTTTTGTAATCCCTTCTTGTTCTGTAAGTCTTTAGTTTGCACCGTTGTTTCCGCATGTAAGGTGTGTTTTTTTTGTTTTTTTTTTTTTGTTTTTTTTTTTAATTGGACGATATTTTGGAATAGTTTGTTTAATATTGTCTCCAATGCATTAAGCCAGAACTTAAAGGGGTTGTAAAGGTTTGTGGGTTTTTTTTAAATGACAAACCTGGTATACTTGCCTCCTATGTGCAAAACCCTTGCACATGAGTGGCCCTGATCTTCCTCTTCTGGGGTCCCCCCCAGCAGTGCTCCTGGCTCCTCCCCCGCATCGAGTGCCCCACGTTGCAAGGGGGCACCCGTGCTCCCCGAGTCCTGCTGCTGCATCCATTGATAGTGGGAACCAATGGCTGCTGTTGGTATCAATCTATCTAATGAGGACCCGAGACAGGGGCTAGAGCTGCTGGGCTAGTTCTTGTGGCTGGAAAGATTGGGTTTAGGTAAGTAAAAGAGGGGGGGGGGGGATCTGGGCGGCTGCCTAGTGCAGAAGGTTTTTCACCTGAATACATTCTGGTGGAAAAACCTTGAGGGTTTACAAATTACAACCCCTTTAAGAATCCACATTACTGTCTACTATATGGTAATGCTCTGGATATTCCTGTCTGTGGCGACTGTGGGTATTTATGGACCTGTATTAAGTCATAATTATTATTGTGAACATTGATGTTTATGCTAAATATCTGCTGGCAGTAGTTTGGAAGTATAAAAAGAGTTACCTGCATAGTTAACTGAACCTATGATCTCTCTGTCTGCTGCCACTTAGATTGTGGTTCCACAAGCTACAAAACCTTTGTGCTGGATGAGTGTGTCGTGCGTCAGTGAACTATGCAGTACAGTCTGCTAAATACCATGTCACATTTGGGTACTACCACTGCTTCCAAAACGCATGCAACAATGAATTAATGCATACAGAGGCTGCATTGTTTATGTATTTTCTTTCTGCCTGGAGTTCAGCTTTAAAATGTTATATATAGGACTAAGGCATTGGTAGCTGACTCTCAATTAGTCTTCACGTGAAAATTTTAGAGTTTGGGATTAGACTTGGGTGTGGACCTTGCTATTGTCCATAAGCTATATTCTTAGTCCCCCCCCCTTTTTTTTTTTTTTTTTTTTTTTTTTTTTTTTTATTTCTGTAAGGTGTTCAGAAGAATGTCATGCACTGCCCCCACCTGTAGGTCCAGCTGCCAGATCAGTTAACACCTTGCTTTGTTTTCTAGGTTTGGATGGCTTGTCAGAGCGTTGTGCCCAATACAAGAAGGATGGTGCTGACTTTGCAAAGTGGAGATGCGTATTGAAAATTAGTGAGCACACCCCCTCTTCACTGGCCATCATGGAAAATGCCAATGTCCTAGCTCGCTATGCAAGCATTTGCCAGCAGGTGAATGGGCTATTTTGTACGGCAACACAGAGAATACAGGATGGTATTGTTAATGACAAAAGTCATCAGAATAACCGGTTCTCAATGTATCCTTCTTGCAGAATGGTATTGTTCCCATTGTGGAGCCAGAAATTCTTCCTGATGGAGATCATGACCTGAAACGCTGCCAGTATGTCACTGAAAAGGTCAGTACGGCCTGATCTGCCTGCTGGTTTAAAAGTTCTAAAGAACTAGATCTGATATGTATACACTGGACAAGAGACGTTTGCTTCCCTTCCCTTTTTTTTTTTTTTTTTTTGTGTCTGTACTTTTAATCCATACTGCTTAGAGCAGTGGTCTCCAAACTGTGGCCTGAGGGCCGGATGTGGCCCTTTGTTTGCATTTATCCGGCTCTTGGGGCACTTTCTCCCACTGACACAAAAGTACAAGGAGGTACTATTCCTCCCACTGATGCCAATGATGGGGTGCTATTCCTCCAAGTTTCAACAAAGATGGGGCTTTCTTCCTCCACACACTGACCACTATGTCTGGGCAATTGTGTACTCCCAACAATGCTGGGACATTTTCTTCTTCCATTGACCACAGTCTGACCCCCCTCAAGTCTTAAGCACCGTAAACGGGCCCTTTATTTGGAAAGTTTGGCGACCATGGCTTAGAGTAATGACCAAGGTCTTCTTTGTAACATGATTATTCAGTCTACAGTGGAACGGCACATAGATGCAAAAAGCTGAGTTGTATTTCTACTATTGCACAGTACTAAAAATGACACTTTAAAGAATCTTACAAAATTTTTTAAAATTACATTTTTATGTTACTCTAAATATTTTATTTTTCCTATGTGTGTTTTCACAAATGTGTATTTTATAAATCATCAGTCTTTATTATTTTCCATTTCTTCCATCTGAACTACTTTGTTAATCCTGCCAGGCCTCTTTCTTCCCTTTTCCAAATTGACCACATGAAGCACAGCAACTGATCTGTGTTGGTGTGGTCAGTTTTCATCCTTTTGGCTGGCCATTCAGAGGTACAGGACATGTCTCTATTTTCAGGGGTCCTCAAACTACGGCCTGTGCATCGGATATAGCCCGCCAAGGTCCCTACCATGGGGCCCGCTCCCGCAAGCCTCCGCGTTCGCAAGCCTTCTTGGCAGCTGTCATCAGTGAACAGTGGAGAGCAGGAGGCAGCTTGGCTCAGAACAGAGGGCAGGAGAAGGAGCTGCCCAAATTAACTTCTGAAGATAGACTGCAGGTGATCGGTTGCTGGGACAAAGGGCGGACCTAAGCAACCAATCACCAGCTTGCTAATATGGAAAGTCACCCTGCTGTCTCTTGCTCCTGGCCTCTGTCCAGAACTGTACTGCCTTCTGCTCTTGGCTGTGAGGTAGGACACTGCTATGGGGGAAAGGGGGGCAGAGGGCGTGTGTGTGTGTGTGTGTGTGTGGCAGAGGACACTGTTATGGGCAGGGCCACCCCCATAGTGTCCTTTACCACCCTTCACATTACCCTCTCCCCCGATCCCTGCACTCTGAATCTAATGCACTCCTGATCCCTGCGTTCTGCATAGGAATTAGTTCATATTTTTTTCAAACTATAGTCCACCCCCAACAGTCTGAGGGACAGTGAACTGGTCCCCTGTTTAAAAAGTTTGAGGACCCCTGCTCTATTGGGTAGTTTACCCACTATGCCCCCTGACCAATTTGTCCAGTTGCAGCCTGCTTCTGGCACACACCCCCTCCCAATCAGTCTGCCTTTTGAACATGCCCCCTGCTTGCACCTTGCTTCAGCCCTGAATAGACTAGGTAGTACAGTGTGGTGTCTGCATAGTTATAAATGTATTAGAAAGTGTCAATAACATTGTAGGTTCACAATTACTTTAACAGTTGAACCAAAGATCTCCTCTTTTTAGGTTCTAGCTGCAGTCTACAAGGCTCTAAGCGACCATCACATTTATCTGGAGGGCACACTACTGAAACCAAACATGGTAACTGCTGGCCATGCCTGCCCCAAGAAATACACTGCTGAAGAGATCTCCATGGCAACTGTGACAGCACTTCGCCGCACTGTACCACCTGCTGTTCCAGGTAAAACTAAGTGGTGTGTGTGGTTCCCCCACTGAGACTTTGCCTATGGTATGGAAAATTAAAATAAATTGTAAATATATTTGCACATACTATTTTACTTTGGTCCCACAAATTATTAATTCTGCCAGTGCAGTCCACTTTATGTATCTTCATTTAGAGCTGGTTCACACAGGGGCAGCACGACTTGCAGTGCGACTGCCTTAGGCGACCTGCACACGACTTCAGCGGCGGCTTACAAAATGACTTCTGTATAGAAGTCAATGCAAGTCGCCCTTAAGTTGTCCCAAAGTAGTACAGGAACCTTTTTCTAAATCGGAGCGACTTGAGTCGTTTCTATTAGAACGGTTCCATAGTACAGGACGGAGCGCGACTTGTCAGGCGGCTAAGTCGCCTGACAAGTTGCCCCTGTGTGAACCGAGTCTTAGTGTTGGGACAATGCTGCTGCATGGTTACTGAATTTAAAGTGTTGTCCCTCATGTGAGCTGGGCATTTTGCACTAGAGTGGGATGAGAAGATGTAGCAGGGGGTGTGGCTATCAGCATTTAATCCTACTGATTCACAAGTCTGCAATAGCTTGTCTCAAATCAGCAGCTGGCCTCACCTAGCACTGCTTTCTGGAATGGCAGCTGAAACCTCCCACTTTTTACTGTACTGTTTGGGTAATGTGTAAAGTCGCACAAATTAAGGATTGGGCTGACTCATGGGAGGTGACCTCTTTTCATGCATGTGTTAAAAAAAAAAAAAAAAATACAATACCAGGGAGAATGATTTGAAATGTTGGAACAAAGGTAAAGCTTCATCCGAGTGTACTAGATAAGGGCGACAGATCTATAATAGGAATTTGGAAGGCCAATTTACTGATTAGGGAGAAATACACAGTGCCTTCTAAGTGTAGCTTTAAAACAATCTTTATTCCAAAATGAGAATGTTACTCAAAGAAGTGGAATTGCTAGCGAAATAGCACTGTAGTAAGGTCCTGTCTATCAGTCTGGATGAGAAGCCGCCAGCAGGTGATGACCGGGTCCTGTAGATCCAGAGCGCCAGTGAATTACTTCCTGGTAGTGGTGGAACGCAGGATATGGAAGGCGACGCATTTGCGATGCATGTGCTACTTCTTCAGATGGCCCGAAGGAGTGCATGCTCCACAAACGTGTCGCCTCCCACCTAATTCCACTCCTTTAGTGAGTAACATTCTTATTTTGGATTAAAGGTTATTTTAAAGCTACGCTTTGAAGGCGCTGTGCAGGGGCATACCTAGAACATTTGGCACCTGGGGTGGATCCTATATCTGGCACCCCTCCCATCCGGCACCCCCCTTCACTGATCATGCCTGTACGCACTCAGCCCCTTTGTCACACCTCTATGCACGGGGAGGCCCTGTCACACCTCTATGCACGGGGAGGCCCTGTCACACCTCTATGCACGGGGAGGCCCTGTCACACCTCTATGCACGGGGAGGCCCTGTCACACCTCTATGCACGGGGAGGCCCTGTCACACCTCTATGCATAGGAGAGGAGATACAATCCAAAATATAGTACTGCAGTACACACGAAGGGCACATGCAGGAAGCAGCCAGAGGTGGCAGTAATGAGCCTGACTGAGCTGAATAACAGAGCAGCAGCTGCTGACTCACACGGATCTATAGAGAGCCAACACAGCTACAGAGCACCCGCCCTGCCCCATCACTGATAGCTAGCCTGACACCCCCAATGTGTGGCACCCAGGGCCTGCCCCACCATACGCCTCCCTCTCCCTCGAGTTGCTTCTTGCTCTGGACACAGCAGCCACTATGGTGGACTCTCTAGTTACATGGATTTTTATGGACTTTAAACCATGTCTGGAAGTAAAGCTCCTTCATTGTACCCAGTGTCTTTTTTAATTTACTGATTACTATACAGTCTAATGTCAATCCTACTTTTGTTCTACAGGTGTCACTTTCCTGTCTGGTGGACAAAGCGAGGAGGAAGCCACTATTAATCTGAATGCAATGAACAACTGTCCTCTTGCAAGACCTTGGGCTCTTACTTTCTCCTATGGACGTGCTCTCCAGGCCTCAGCACTGAATGCTTGGCGTGGCAAGAAGGAAAATGAGCATGCAGCTACAGAGGAGTTCTTGACACGTGCAGAGGTAATGTGTTCCTGAAGCTGGCCACACATATTACAAACTACATGCTCAATATAGGTTTGCTCACTGTACGTAACTCTAACATGTCTGGGCTCACACAAGACCCCCCTGATAAGCCGAGGTCAAGAGGGAGGCAGATTATGCCATAATCTCTATCTTGGACAGTTCTAGGAAGCATTTCTGTTCATTGATAAAAATACAAGGCATTTTCTGAATAGCACTAAGCCTGAAGTGCTTTATATCCAGCAGCAGACAAAGTCTTCAATACGGCTGCTCCCGCAACACAGCTCAGGTACTGTATACAGTTAATGCTGCTACAGTCTGTTACCACACACTTGCTGTAAATCGTTTGTTTTGAACCAGCTTACCTTAAACCTAAAGTTCTACTTAAACTTCCATTGTCTCCAATTCCCCTGACACACTTCTGTTTCAGTATTCACCTCCACCAAAGTTGTCAAGCAACTCAGGTCCAAGCGCTCATGGAGTAAACCAAGATGGAAAAAGTCCAATTAAACTAATTAAAAGCTGCTGTTATAAAAACAAGAAAACAATGATACAACACAATATACTCTCTTATAAGAAGGAAGTATTAACAGCGCTAATACTGAGCTTTAACAGTGTAATATACATGAGGTAGATGTTCATAAAACATATGAAAAATATATCTATAGGTATATATAAAGAGTCCAATGCTATGTATAAGAACCCACAGTCCCAAATGGATAGTTCATAATAAACTCAGAGCAGTGTAAAACACACTGATTATGTCAGCTGCATAGACTCAAAGGTATCATAAATAGTTCATTGCATGAAGAGGACAGTGATCATAATTAGAGAATATATTTCTTCTGGAGTGCAGCAACTAGACCATCACCACATGACGCGTGAAAAACCCTTATGGATGTGAGCTTACCAGAGGTAAGACAAAGACAAGCCTGTCAGCTCCTTTTCTCTCAAGGATGGGCTCCTCCACCTCCAGATTCCCTCAGTCCTCCTCAGTCAAGATCATGTATTAACATGTAGAAAAAATAGAAGAGGAGGCTCTCCATAGTGTAAAACAGTTTATTTATAACAAACCCACAGAGATTCCCCCCTTAAGCAATTGCGCTTACATAATAGAAGTAACAAACAGCTTTGACTTGTACAGCATCAGCTCACCACTGGTCGGAACTGAGAACGCCCACCAACCTCGATGAGTCCCGGGATGACGCTGCTTGTCTCTAGCTGGTAGGTCGTGTGGTCACGCCCACCACCTTCAGTCAGCCGGGCTGCTCACATTATTCCCTCTCAATTCCACTGTCTCAGGATAACTGACCAATTTTAGCAGGCCCGTTTCCTGGACACTGATGATACAGAGCTTGGCCTTCATGCTACTCTACAATTACTGTTTTGTAAATGGGTGCCAAATGTGTTCCAGGGCACGTTTCTGCACTACTGCCATTCACCTGTATGGTTATGACCATATGTTTTTAGTAATTATGGGGTAAATTCACTAAGCGTTAAATAACACTGAAAAAATGCGGTAAAATAACGCATTTGAAAACCATTGTTTTAAATGTTCATTTAGCTAAGAATTGTGCAATAAACTACTGTGGTAAAGTTTCCATAATTGCTGCATATTTTCATTCAGTAATTTATCGCATTGAGCTGGTTAAGAAGCTGGCCGCCATGTCCTTAATGGATGACACATCAGCGGGTTCCCTGCTGACAGCTGAATGTAAAGAAAACAAAACATGCCGGCAATTAAAAAAATCTGAAAAAAAAAAAACGTGCAGGTCCCCCCCCCTCCCCCAATGCATACCAGGCACTTCGGGTCATGTATAGATTTTAAGGGGAACCCCACGACAAAACCCCAAAAAGGCATGGGGTCCCCCCCCAAAAAAATCCATACCAGACCCTTATCCCAGCATGCAGCTCAGGAAAGGGCCACATGCCCTCAACATTGGGAGGGGGGGGGGGACCATGTTGATGGGGACAAGGGCCTCTTTCCTACAAACCTGGGCAGTGGTTGTGGGGGACTTTGGACAGGGGCTTATCAGAATCTGTAACCCCCCCTTTAACAAGGGGGCCCTCAGATCCCGCGCATGTTAATGAGTATGGGCTACATTGTACTTATTCACCAAAAAAAGTGTAAAAAGTAAGACACAACACGATTTTTTGACAAGTCCTTTAATAAAAACCCCCCGGGGTGTAGATGCATCATCAATGAGAGAGGGAGATCTAGCCCAAACGATGGCGCCAGCTCTGGCGTCTGACAGTTCTGAAATATCTAATGGGTGGGGTCCCCTGGTGACATCACAAAGTGGCCCTGCCCCCTTGTGACATCATCGGCCAAGGGCATGTTGGGGGTGACTCCTCCCCATGGCTATTTCAGAACTGTCAGATGGCAGAACAGGTAGACGACGAGAGCCTTTCTCGGGGCCGTAGTGCGTGAGGTGTGTGTGGTGTGTGTTTTTTTTTTTTTTGTTTTTTTTATTTGTTGAACAGAGAAAACACTGCTTTTAAAATGGTATATTTAGCAGACCGAAGCGGAACACATAACAAACTATATAACATAATGACGTCTGATATTTCTTTAATTGCATTATATTAATTTTTTTTTTTTTTATAGGCAAATTCCCTAGCGGCGTGTGGAAAGTATGAGCACAGCGGTGATGAATCAGGGGCAGCTAGTCAGTCCCTGTTCGTTGCTAATCATGCCTATTAAGCTTGGTAGCCATATGAGCACTGACCTGCAGAACACCACTCTGCTTCCTTCGTTCTTCAGCATTCACGTGGACATCCCCTGCAGCCAAAGCTTGGAATAACCACAGCCATTTGCCTCCCAGCCTCCCCCAGTAACATTACACTGCTAGTATAAGCTATCTTAAATACAATGATGGGGTCCAGCCTTTTGTCTTGCAGTGTAATGTATTTGGTTGTGTGTTAACTATTTTCATACTAGATCTTTTTATTTTTTACAGTCTTATTTTACAGGTCTAAGGATAGAGAATATATGGTAAAGCTATAAAAAAAAAAAGTATAATATTTAATTTACAAGTGGATAAGACTGACCTCTGCTGGACAGGAGAAGGATAGATGTTTTATGTAACAAATGACTTTTCATTGACCTAGTACACTGGAATAATTCCCCTGCACAATGTAGACACTATTGAACCCTTGGTAGTGTCTATTTTAGAACAGTCTCTTTCTCCAGTAACACTTTCACTCATCCAGGCACTGTTCTGTGGAAGGTCTTGCACTTTGTGGTACATCCATAGATTGCGTGGTTGTGCGCTACTTATAACTCTGGGAGGTAGATCCATCCTTTATGTACATTGGATGGTGTTAAAGTTCAGAAGCCCTTAACACTAGACGATAAGTTACTGCTGTGTATATTGTGAAATAGTGTCGTTATCTGTATGCAACTGATGTACCAAATAGATTAAAAAAAATTAATAAACCAGTGAAATGAAGTTTGTCTATTTTAAATAAGCCATAAATGTACAGGCATTGCTCCGCCACAGCTATTTGGCTTCACTGGATATTTCATGATGTGTATATGAGAGACTTTTACCAATAGCAAGTTGGACCCACTAAACTGCATGCAGAAAAAAATAGAATTAGGATTAGAGAAATGTATAAATTGACTAGATCCTCCTATTTTTTTGTTTTATAAAAAATCGGTCTACACATGTTACAATCGCCTTTTAGATTTACCAAAGCTATGAAATGTGAGAGCCTACGGAAACAATTCAGTCAATTCATGTCCCAATTATGCAGGCGCATTACTTACTGGTAGATAAGGAGATTATAGAATCCAATTCGTAACATGCATGGACATTGTAAGCCATTGGCTGAGATCGCTGATCGGAAGTTGGTCAGCTGCTGGTTTTCCAGCATGCTTGGCTGGTTTCTGTCGGACCGGCTGCCATACACACGGGCCAAGTGTCTGCTTTTTTTTTTTTTTTTTTATCTTTTATTTTGAACAGGCCAATGTGGCCCCGTACACAGCTGAATGTCGGGAGACGTCTGACATTTAGCCCATGTGTATGTCGGTCAGTCCAACATGCATGCTGGAGAACCAGCAGCCGACAGACTCCCAATCAGTGCTCTCAGGCAATGGCAGATCGGAGTGTTCTGGTGGGGGGCTGTCCCCCTGTCAGAACAGAACAGCTCAGCAGGGGCGATCTCTGAACTAACCTCACATAGTTAGTACAGCGGCTCTGACCGGAGTTGACAGCTGTGTGATGGTTTATTTATTTTTTCTTTCTGTTCAGCACGCGGGGTTGATTTGGGGAAAAAAAAAAAAACTGTACCCAGCTTTAAGGGTGATGTCTCATCTGAAAACTTTGAATCTATACTCTCAGCTGCGTGTAGCTTTAAGGGTGATGTCTCATCTGAAAACTTTGAATCTATACTCTCAGCTGCGTGTAGATTTTGGGAAAAGGTTTTCTTCCTTGTGCTCATGTAAAAATGAATACTATCTGCTGTCTTCAATTTCTGAAGTTGGTAGGTAAAAAAACAATCTCACCGGACACAGGCAATGTTCTCTCCTACAGGTAAAGTATTGTGGTTTTGACGGGATTGGCACTATTGATTCACTTATGATAATGGTGCACCTATTGGCTCCATTTTGAATAGAAGGGATTTGGCATATAGGAAACGGTCAGCACAGGCCCATCCATGGTAAGGGCGCATCTATTGACTTGGCGAATAGAGACATCGGCATAAGGAGTGCTGTCGGAAAATGTCCAGCAGGACCCCATCCACAGTGCTGACTACCCTGGCTTTTCTGAACTAGCACAAGCCTGCCGCTAGTGACTGCAGAGGAAAGTCAAATGTGTGATTTGCATGTGTTCTTGGTCTGTAACTCATAATGTATTTAGGATCTTGATGCAATATAACAACCAGGCAACTATCATATCTTAATTGTACAGGACACAGGCTGAGTATTCATAGACCCTGCTTTTATAGGGTTAAATCTTTAGGTGAATAGACACTGGCAAAGCTGTTGAGGACACTGATGCCCTGAACCATCTCTTGTCCCAGGGAGTAGTTGTGCCAGTACCCTACAAAATGGGTTCAAAGGATTCTATTCAAGCCTGGTCATGGTGTCAAAATCCAACAGGAGTATTTGTCATATTCTGCATATAAAAATCCCTTCAAATTCAAGATTTCTTATGGAATCTGCAAGGTTGGTTATTGCTAATCTGAGACCAGGGGAATTCCTGACATCTGCAGTCAAACCAGATGCCTATCTGCATATTCTAATTTATCCACCACCTCAGCAGTTTCTTTGCTTTGCAGTGGAAGATCACTGCCAGTTTTTGCACTGCCTTTTGGCTTATACTCTGTGCCCGGAGTATTCACAAAGATCCAAGCAAGGAATTACCTAGGTTGGTGGATTTTCAGCCCAGTCTTAACACTGGGGATGTCTTTTTTACTACCTTATCACTGCAGAGTGATAACAGAAGACACTTTCAGGTTGGGGAAGAGTGTTCCAGTCCCTCACTGTCCAGGGAACATGGTCATTGGTGGAAGCCAAACTCACCCATCAACATCCTGGAACCCAAAGCAAAAAGGATGTTTCTGCAACACTGGACCCTCGTCCTACATTTACATCGAACCAGGGTGCAGTCAGATAATACCACAGCTGTGGCCTACCTTAACCACCAAGAGGGCACCAGGAGATTTGTAGCCTTGAAGAAAGCAAGTCAGATCATCTTATGCAGTGAGATTTGCTGTCCAGCTATTTCGGTGGTCCACATGCAAAGTGTGGACAAATGGAATCAGATTACCTCAGCTGCTACCACCTGAGTGATGGGAAATGGGCCACTCACCCAGACATCTTCAACCTGATATGTCAAAAAAACGGAGAAACCTGGATGTGGATATCCTGGGCTCCAGATTCAACAACAAAATACTTCTGTTTTGTAGCCAGAACTAAGGACTCTAGCGCTGGCATTGGATACCTTGATGATCCCCTGGTCTTAGTTCAGGCTTATCTATGCCTTCCCTCCAGTACTAATTGTACGTTGTCTGCTCAACAAGATAGAGAAAGAGAGAAAAAGCTGGTGTTTCTCATTGCACCAAACTGGCTCAGAAGAACCCTGTAAACAGACATACTACATAGACTATTAGTTAAAGACCCCCCCCCCCCCCCCCCCAGCCTCTCCCTAACAGGCCGAACCTGCTGTGTCCGGGGCCTCTGTTCCATCCTGCTTCACAGTCATTAGGTTTAAGAGACAAAGGTCTCTGAGGCTGCATTCACACCTGAGCGTTTTCAGCTCATAAAACACTCGCAAAACGCCCAAGAAAATGCCCAACAAGCAAAATCCCATTCATTTCAATGGCACCTGTTCACATCTGAGCGTTTTGTCACCTGAAGCAAAACGCCTGAAAAATGCCCTAAGCTCAAAAAAGAACATGAGCTTCTTTGGTTACAGGTGTTTTCCTGCCTTTTAAATTGGTGACCTGTACAAAATTGCGGTAAAATCTTTGTAAAAACGCCCGACTTTGAAATGCACAGGTGTGAATACAGCCTAAAGCTGGCCATAGATGGATCAAATCTCTTGGCTGGTTCAGCAGGGACCAGCCAAGATTTGAACCATCTATATGCAGGATTGTTGTACTGAAGTCGATCCCTTCAGTGCAACCAGCCTGTCAGATTTTTTGATGATTATTGCGTGAGATTTACTAAAACTGATACACAAAGGATCTGGGGCAGATGTGCATAATAACCAATAAGCTTCTAACTTCAGCTTGTTCAATTAAGCTTTGACAATAAAACCTAGAAGTAATTGGTTACTATGCACAGCTTCACCAGATTCTATGTGCACCAGTTTTAGTAAATCTCTCCCATTGTGTTCTGCTGGCAGAGAATGTTTCCCGTTGACAGAAAACAATGGCACTGGACGAAGGATTCCCTTACCAATACTGACTGTTGATGGGGAAATCAAGCAGTTTTCTCTCCTTACCGCCGTAGCATAAGGAAATAAAATTGTATAATCTCTGGGTTGCTTTAGTCTGTCATTCCTACCTTACTAAAAGCAAGAAAAAACACTTTCAGAAAGATCTGCTATTGTACCTAGAAATCGTTCTTTGCCTGGTCTGAACACAGGCATTTCAATCACAGAGATTACTCTGCACCTTGCATTCTAGCCTTCCTACAATCATAACTTGACTAGAACTTGGCCTTAAGCACTTTGTAAGGACAGGTTTTGGCCTTGTCTATTCTTTTTCAAAAACCTCTGGCTTTGCTCTCCCATGTCAAAACCTTTATTCAGGTTGTATCTCAGAACAGGCACTTGCAGCACCCTGTGCTTCCTTGGGACCTGAATTTAGTTTTCTTTGCCATTTAGAAATCACCCTTTGAACCAGTCAGGAATATCCCCTTATGTGACCTTTCCTGCAAAGTAGCCTTTTTGGTTGCTATCACCTATGTCTGAGTTTACAACTCTTTTGTGTAAGGAGCCTTGCAAGAGATATCTTGCTTCCAAGTCGCTTGATGGATAAGACAACTGATCGTCAGAGCTTACGCATTCAAGAAGAAATCTCCTGTGCTTTTACGTGTCATCTCCACGGGGTCTATTTGCAGTCTCCTAGGCAATCTGCCATCTGGCCCCTGTAGCCCAGCTACCCCACCACCTGGTCTTCTGTTCTTAATTTTTCAAAGTTCTACCAGGTGGACATCCATGCTTTTGTCCATGAATCTTTTGGCTGCAAGCTCTTGCAGAGGCCTTCTTAAGTTGGGTCTGTTTATCTGTATTGTTGGGCCTGTTGGCACAATTCTGTTTGCCTGGTTCTCTCACACCCTTCTCATCCATTGCTTGTGGATATCCCAGGGTCTATGAATACTCAGCCTGTGTCCTGTACATTAAGATTAAGATGACAGTACTTTTGACATGTCAGCAAATTCCGTATCCTGGAGTACAGTCAAGGGAACAGGCCATTCTCCTATGCATTGGTTATTCTGCTGCTTGCTACAAAACTACCGGAGACCTGGAGTGGGAAAGGGTTTTTAGGGAAGGTGCCCAGGCAACATGTCTCCAAAAAGCTTTGCCAGTGTGTAATCACATGTCGGTATGAGCCTACAACCCAGGGTCTATAAATACTGTGTCCTGCTCTGTATTCCAAGTTATGGAATTTACAGGTAAGTCAAAAATCCTCTGTCAGAAGCAGCGTTCACCAATGGGAGTCTTTTAGGGTATACATGAATTAAAGTTAGCACTGCTGGCATCATGGCATGAACAAACCTAAAGTGTGACTGTAGGCTTAAGCAGAGGTTTTGTGAAAGGGGGTGATAATTATTACTAATACTGTATGGACTTCAGTCTACTGCATGGGTGCTCAACCTCTGGCCTTCCAGCTGTTGCAGAACTAGAACTCCCATCATGCCTCTGCTTTTGGGAGTCATGCTTGTAACTGTCAGCAGCTTGCAATACCTTATGGGACTTGTAGTTCTGCAACAGCTGAAGGGCCACTGGTTGAGCACCCCTGGTCTACTGTTTTCTAACCTGCTGTAGAAGAATTGGATGTCTGATTTGCACAGTGCTTTATTCATAGAGTTGTAAACATTCTGTGCTGCTCTGTTTAGCAGAAAACATCTATGCTGCTTTCCTTCAGCTAATAAAACAATAACTTGTTATGTCACAGTTCTGCCTGCGGGCATCTGCTTGCTCTGCTACATTTTGGAAAGGCAGCCAAAATGCTAAAAAACTTGTATAGACTCTATGCTTTAAAGTGGAAGTAAAGGCCAATGCAGTTTTAGTTAAAAACGTTGCTTCCTACGCATTATAC